>NC_091285.1:73884499-74190822 GCF_032444005.1 Ranitomeya imitator
GTATATCTCGCCCAGGTGTTTGTCCTATGTGAATTAGGCCACTTAGTATCTTCAGGGTGCTAATGGGTTAATGATTGCAGGAATAAAAGATGACCAGCTGGGTGTTTCCAGCGTCTGCCTGGGGCACACAGATTGCCTGCCTGTGTGAGACAAACGTGAGTGAAGAGCTCTGCTCAAGATCTGTATGATGTTAGCTGGGTGGGAGAAGCCCCCCCAGTTGTTGAGATAGCAACATATTTGTTTAGTTAGTGCCGGACAGGCTAGGGTTTATTTTTATGTTTTGTTTTTTGTGTTGCTTTCATGTTAATAAATCTGACCTGAGGTCAGCCTGCTCAGAAACCTGCTGTACGCCTCAGATTCAATGCACAAACCACGTGTCCTTTGACCCCAGCAAAGGCGATCCCAGAGTGTTTTGTCACAGTATGTATTGTGACACAACACTCCGGGATCGCCTTTGCTGGGGTCAAACGCCACGTGGTTTGTGCATTGAATCTGAGGCGTACAGCAGGTTTTCTCAGCAGGCTGACCTCAGGTCAGATTTATTAACGTGAAAGCAACATAGATAAAACAAAACATAAAAATAAATCCTAGCCTGTCCAGCGCTAACTTAAACCAACACGTTGCTATCTCAACAACTGGGGGGCTTCTCCCACCCAGCTAACATCACACAATTCTTGAGCACAGCTCTCACTCACGTTTGTCTCAGACAGGCAGGCAATCTGTGTGCCCCAGGCTGACACTGGAAACCCCCAGCTGGTCATCCTTTATTCCTGCACTTGTTAACCCATTAGCAACCTGAAGATACTGAGTGGCCTAATTCACATAGGACAAATACCTGGGCGAGATATATCTGCCCCCAACTACCACACCGACATGAGTCTTACATATCCCCCCCCTTGCTCAGACCACTCCGGTCGAGCAAGAACACTCTTAAAACAGTGCACTCGGGACAGGGCATCGGCGTTCCCCATCTGCACCCCAGGTCGGTGCTCCACCGTAAAAGAGTAAGCCTGCAGGGCCAGGAACCACCGGGTTACCCGACTATTACGGTCCTTGTGGAGGTGCATCCACTTGAGAGGGGCATGGTCCGTGACCAGCCTAAACTTCCTACCAGCCAGGTAATACTTGAGGGAGTCGAGAGCCCATTTAATGGCTAGGCACTCTTTTTCAACCACCGCATATCTCTGCTCATGTACATTCAGTTTCCGACTGAGGTAGAGGACCGGGTGTTCGACTCCGCCACTCACCTGGGAAAGTACAGCTCCGACACCAGTATCAGAGGCATCAGTTTGTACCACAAACTCGCTGCTGAAATCAGGAGTCACTAGTACGGGCTGAGAGCACAAAGCCCGTTTCAGGCTGTGGAAAGCCTCTTCAGCAGCTGAGGTCCATTTTACCATGACGGAACCCTTCCCTTTGGTAAGATCCGTCAAGGGGGTAGCCATGGCTGCAAAATTGGGTATGAACCAGCGATAATAGCCAGCAATCCCCAGGAAAGCTTGTGCTTGTTTTTTGTTCACTGGTTGTGGCCAGCCAAGGATTGCCTGTATTTTGTCGATCTGGGGTTTAACCACTCCTCTGCCAATCACGTAGCCCAAGTATAGGGCTTCTTCAAGCCCGATGTGACATTTCTTGGGGTTTGCCGTTAAGCCTGCATCTCGCAGGTCATCAATCACCGCTTGTATCTTCCGGAGGTGAGTTTCCCAGTCCATGCTGTAAATTACGATGTCATCCAGGTAGGCAGAAGCGTACTGTCTGTGGGGTCTCAAGACTCGATCCATCAATCTCTGGAACGTTGTGGGAGCTCCGTGAAGTCCAAACGGCATGTAGACATACTGGAACAGACCTTCCGGTGTAGCAAATGCCGTCTTCTCTCTGGCCGCCTCGGCCAGAGGGATCTGCCAGTACCCCTTTGTTAAATCCAGGGTCGTAATGTATCGGGCTTTACCAAGCCGGTCGATCAACTTATCGACCAGGGGCATAGTGTACGCATCAAATTTAGAAACCGCATTCAGTTTCCTAAAGTCATTACAAAACCGTATGGAGCCATCCGGTTTAGGTATCAACACGATTGGACTGGACCAGGTGCCGTGCGACTCCTCAATGACTCCTAAGTCCAACATTGCCATCACTTCGCGGGAGACGGCTTCACGGCGTGCTTCCGGAATCCGGTAGGGCTTCACATGAACTGTGACGCCAGGCTCTGTGACAATCTCATGTTTCACTAGCTTAGTCCGGCCAGGTTTTTCCGAGAAAAACTGTCGGTTCTGTAACAAAAACTCAGATTTTTGTCGTTCCGAGAGAGTCTCGGCAACCTGCACCTCCGGTACGGTAGGTGAACCAACCGGACGGGGCAGATCCGCCGTTAGGGCAGAGTGGTCTTTCCAGGGTTTTATCAGATTCAGATGATAAATCTGTTCTGGTTTTCTCTTACCAGGCTTGTACACTTTATAGTTCACTTCACCAACTCTTTCCAGGACCTCAAATGGGCCCTGCCATTTCGCCAGAAATTTACTATCCACCGTAGGGATTAGGACCAACACCCTATCCCCGGATGCAAATGTACGGACCTTAGCGCCTCTATCATAACTTTGCCTCTGGGCTCCCTGGGCCTGTTACATATGGTCCCTAACAATGGGCATGACAGTGGCAATACGATCCTGCATTTGTGTTACATGGTCAATCACCGTTTTAAAGGGAGTGACTTGACCTTCCCAGGTTTCTTTTGCGACGTCCAACAGTCCCCGAGGACGACGGGCGTACAACAGTTCGAAAGGCGAAAACCCTGTGGAAGACTGGGGAACTTCCCTAATGGCAAACAGCAAATAGGGTAACAAGTAATCCCAGTTCTTCCCATCTTTGTCTATCGCCTTCCGGAGCATCTGTTTTAAGGTTTTGTTGAACCGCTCAACCAGGCCATCTGTTTGAGGGTGATAGACAGACGTACGCAACGGGTCTATTTGTAAGAGTCTGCAGAGCTCCTTCATTACCCTCGACATAAAGGGAGTCCCCTGGTCGGTGAGTATCTGTTTTGGAATTCCCACCCGACTAAACACTTGTACCAATTCCTTGGCAATCGTCTTGGTAGCTGTGTTACCCAAAGGGATGGCTTCCGGGTAACGAGTGGCATTGTCCACGATGACGAGGGTATGTTGGTGCCCACGTGCGGATCGGGGAAGGGGCCCAACCAAACCCAACCAAATCCATTCCAATTCTCTCAAAAGGGACTCCAATGATAGGAAGGGGTACCAAAGGGCTACGGAACCAAGGTTTAGTTGCCGCGATTTGGCACTCTGGACAGGACTCACAATAGTTACGCACATCACTATGTATTCCAGGCCACACAAAACAATGCGATATCCTTTCTGTGGTTTTCTGTACCCCCAGATGTCCCCCCATTATATGTCCGTGGGCCAAGTCCAGTACCTTCCGCCGATAAGGTTTGGGTACCACTAACCGTTGCACTGTGTCTTCCCCTTTTTTTTCTACCTGGTAGAGCAAATCATTTTCAAGAACCATATACGGGTACGCTAGCTTAGTGTCAGGTTCTACGGGTACCCCATCTATCATTTTTACATTTTTCCTAGCCGGAGTCAGGGTAGGATCTTTCATTTGCTCGCTGTGGAAGCCATCCAACTGGACTCCCAAATCTGGCAGGCAGGGTGCCGGATGGCTGTCTGCCTCCGCCTCTCGCTGAGGTTCCTCAGTTTCCTCCATTTCCCCCGCCATGACGGAGAAGGGGTACTGAAGGTTAGATTCACTAACCTCCCCAGCAACATCTCCCTGTGGGGTCTCCTCTAGGGACTCGGGACCTCCAGAGGGCATGGGAGAAGATTCACGGGTACAGCTACCGTGAAGGAGCAACTGATTCTCCCACAACTGCCAGAAATAGGGAAAATCCCTGCCCAGGATTACAACCTGTAACAATGCGGGAACGAGTCCCACTTTGTGCTGCACTGACCCATAGGGAGTGGAAATCCATATGACCGCTGTTAAGTACGAGCAGGTGTCACCATGCACACACGTTACAGAAAACTTGTCAGACGGACCAGATGGAAGTGCCACCAGACTAGCTTTCACCAGAGTCACCACACTTCCAGAGTCTAGTAATGCCACAACATTTTTCCCATCAACAGATAATTCACACAGGTGCTTCGCTGTATCATTTTGACCCGCATTCACACTCACTAGCCGTGTAACCAAAGACATGCGTTTTTTAGAGTCTATAACGTCGCACTGCATGGGTTCAGCGGTAACAGGACAGTTCGCAGAAACATGGACCTTCTCATGGCAGCGGAAACACCTAACAGGTCCCCTACTGAGACTACCGTCCAATACTCTTGGTCTCGGAGTGCGAGCAGTCCTGGGTTCCTCCCCCACAGTTTTATGTGATTTTCCTTCACCCGTGGTCCCTGGAACAGTCTTACCGGTTCCACGAGGAGGAGGCACAGACCGGGGGCTGGCGGTGTCGTCGGGAAGTCCTTCTGCCACGGAATAACGCTCGACCAACTCCACAAGTTGATCCACTGTCGTGGGATTTCCTTGGCTTACCCACCTTTTCAGCGCTGGTGGTAGTACCCTCAGGTACTTGTCCAGGACAACCCGCTGGATTATTTCGGGTATTGTCAGTACCTCGGGTTGCAGCCATTTCTTTGTCAAGTAGATCAGGTCGAACATCTGAGACCACGCCGGTTTATCTTGCTGGTATGTCCACTGATGTACCCTCTGTGCCCGGACAGCCGTCGTCACACCCAGCCAGGCCAGGATCTCAGCTTTAAGCTTCTCAAAGTCCTGAGCGACCTCCGGGTCCAAATCATGGTAAGCTTTTTGGGCCTCGCCGGAGAGAAACGGGGCAATCAAATCGGCCCACCGTGCCTTCGGCCACTTCTCTCTCAATGCCGTCCGCTCAAACGTTGTCAGGTATGCCTCGACGTCATCTTCTGCATTCAGCTTTTGCCAGTATCGACTCACATGGATCCTTCTGGACTCTGCTTCCGGGTCAGCATCAGGCATGCTCACCAGGCGCTGCGCCACCTGTTGGAGAAGTTGGCGGTCTGCAACCGTCATGTCCACTAACTCCTTCAGCTGTGCGGCCATCAAGTGATTAGCTTCGTGCTGTGCGGCAGTGGCCTGCTGCTGTACGGCAGTGGACTGTACTAAGGCTCTCACCACGTCTTCCATGCTGTCGCCTGTGCCACGGTATGCCCGCGTTCTCCACCACAATGTGACACAACACTCCGGGATCGCCTTTGCTGGGGTCAAAGGCCACGTGGTTTGTGCATTGAATCTGAGGCGTACAGCAGGTTTTCTGAGCAGGCTGACCTCAGGTCAGATTTATTAACGTGAAAGCAACATAGATAAAACAAAACATAAAAATAAATCCTAGCCTGTCCGGCGCTAACTTAAACCAACACGTTGCTATCTCAACAACTGGGGGGGCTTCTCCCACCCAGCTAACATCACACAATTCTTGAGCACAGCTCTCACTCACGTTTGTCTCACACAGGCATTCAATCTGTGTGCCCCAGGCTGACGCTGGAAACCCCCAGCTGGTCATCCTTTATTCCTGCACTTGTTAACCCATTAGCAACCTGAAGATACTGAGTGGCCTAATTCACATAGGACAAATACCTGGGCGAGATATACCTGCCCCCAACTACCACACCGACATGAGTCTTACAGTATGTAGTATGTATGTATGTAGTATGTATGTAGTATGTATTTATGTAGTATGTATGTAGTATGTTTGTATGTAGTATGTATGTAGTATGTATGTAGTATGTATGTACACACGCACAGAGCCCCGACACACATGCACAGAGCCCTGGCACGCCGCACAGAGCCCCAGCAGGCTGCACAGAGCCCGAGCAGGCTGCACAGAGCCCCAGCACGCCGCACAGAGCCCCGGCACACCACACAGAGCTCAAGCACACCGCACAGAGCCCCGGCATGCTGCACAGAGCCTCGGTATGCCCACACAGAGCCCTGGCATGCCACACAGAGGCCCGACATGCCGCACAGAGTCCCGGCACACCCACACAGAGCCCCAGAATGCTGCACAGAGCCCCGGCATGCCCGCACAGAGCCCTGGAACGCTGCACAGAGCCCCGGCACGCCGCACAGAGCCCCAGCAGGCACGCACAGACCCCCGGCAGGCACGCACAGACCCCCCCATTGACCCTGTCCGCACACACACACACGTAGTCTCTGCCCACGCACCGCCCACACTCCATTATAGTGCATCATTGCACTATAGGAACTTCAGATTCCGGTATCCGATATCGCAAAAGTATTGGAACTCGGTATCAGAATTCCGATACAGTGAATATTGGCTGATACCCGATATTTGCAGTATTGGAATGCTCAACACTAGTCATCAATCTAATACTTATCACAGGGTAAAATCAAACCCTACTCATAAATGGCTCTTATCAAGTTTACCATCAGATAACAATAGCAACTACAAAGTGCACAGATAAGTTATCCAGAAAATACAAACACAAAGTTAATATTGTGGAGATAGCAAGTATCTATATAGCCATAACCTAGAAGAATTTCACAGAAAACATGAAAGAAGAGGTACTCTAGTTTAAGTCATAACTGCATAGTAATACTGCCATAGGTCTTACTTAGTCCAGTGGCATAGATGCCATATAGCAAACCATGTGGAGGGATATAAGTATAAAAACTGTCAGTATATACAAGGTTTACAATATAGAGAGAGCCCAATATACCTATAGGGTCTCAATTTTTCTTGATCTGGGGTAAGGTGAGGGCTTATTTTTTGCGTGCCAAGCTGACGTTTTTAATGGTACTACTTTTGTGCAGATATGTTCTTTTGATCTCCTGTTATTGCATTTTAATGCAATGTCACAGCAACCAAAAAAAACATAATTTTGGCGTTTTGATTTTTTTTCTCACTGCGCTGCTTAGCAATCAGGTTAATCCATTTTTTATTGATAGATCAGGCGATTCTGAATGCGGCGATACCAAATATGTGTTGGTTTGATTTTTTTAATTGCTTTATTTTGATTGGGATGAAAGGGGGATGATTTGAACTTTTATTTTTTTTATTTTTAAACACATTTTTTTTTTATTTTGGCATGCTTCAATAGCCTCCATGGGAGGCTAGAAGCATCTATTACTCGATCGCCTCTGCTACATAGAGGTGATGCACAGATCACCTCTATGTAGCTGAATTACAGCAATCCGTCATCAACAACCATAGAGGTTTTCAGGAGACCTCTGGTTGTGATGACAATGCACCGATGACCCCTGATCATGTGACGGGTTCAGCAGTGCGCATACTTCCGGCCGTGTGGCTCGCAGTGCTTGTTAAATGCCACTGTCAGAGTTTGACAGTGGCATTTAACTAGTTAATGGGTGCGGGCGGATCGCGATTCCTCTTGCGTCCATTGCGGGCACATGTCAGCTGTTGAAAACAGCTGACATGTCGTGGCTTTCAGGTGGGCTCACCACCGGAGCCCACCTCAAAGTGGGGAATACTACCAGCTGATGTACTATTCCGTCAGCTCACAGAAAGGGGTTAAAACATTCTCTCTCATTATTCTGGTATTTTTCAAATATTAATAATTATGGTAATCCTAATTGACCTAAAGCAGGAAAGATTTATTCTGATCTCATGTCAGATATTGAGAAAAGCATGCATATGTGTCTTGTTATACAGTGTATGCAAACTTATGTTTTAAGCTGTCTATATCAGAACACAGTGGAACAGCATATTCCAAGAACTGCAAATGTATTTTAGATCGTATTGCCCTCCATATGCATCCATATCAGAAAAAGTCCAAAATCAGTTGGAGACTTGGGATGGTAAAGCAGAGGATGAGGTGGTATGTCAGCTGTGAAAGGAAGAGGCCAACATCAAGAGGAGCAAAAAAATGTAAAAACAAGAAAATATAGAAATTTAGAAAGCAAGATAGAGGAACTGCAGACTGTGCTAAAAATAGAATTATCGGCAGATGCCATTTAAAAAGTTGGGTGAGGATCTGGTTCATGATTTCCAAATCTAAGAGATTTCAAAGGTAACTCAATGACAAAGTATCCAGTCTGGTCTACAAGTAGAGAATGAGAACAGATTGGTCATGCTCCTTGTTCCACACTAGTTCGAGGTCTCGGTCTCACTCTAAGTCAATGCTGTTCTATGATTCTTGTGACGATGCTTCATTTAAGAAAGGTACAGATGAAACTGAGGTCCAGCTCTCAACTTTCAGGAATCATAGAACCTGATTCGGAACCAAACGTAAGAATTAGGGTTGAGCGACCTTGACTTTTTTAGGGTCGAGCTGGGTTTCGCGAAACCCGACTATCTCAAAAGTCGAGTCGAGTGAAATCGGCCGATTATGGCGAAAAGTCGAGGATCGACCGAAACACGAAACCCAATGCAAATCCAATGGGATTTTTTTTTTTTTTCTCTCTCTCTCTCTCCTGAAAAGCTGGTGTTACACAGTGCAAATCGCTACAGCGCACAAGCGACAACATGGCGATAGGCGTCCACGCCCCTAAGACCTATGTCATCACTCTGCCCACGCCCCTTCATTGGCTGAAAAAAATGGCGCCAAGCGCGTCATACGAAACGCGACTTTGGCGCGAAAGTCGCGTACCGCATGGCCGACCCCACACAGGGATCGGGTCGGGTTTCATGAAACCCGACTTTGCCAAAAGTCGGCGACTTTTGAAAATGAACGATCCATTTCGCTCAACCCTAGTAAGAATATTAATCAACAGGATATATAGACATAGTAACATAGTAACATAGTTAGTAAGGCCGAAAAAAGACATTTGTCCATCCAGTTCAGCCTATATTCCATCATAATAAATCCCCAGATCTACGTACTTCTACAGAACCTAATAATTGTATGATACAATATTGTTCTGCTCCAGGAAGACATCCAGGCCTCTCTTGAACCCCTCGACTGAGTTTGCCATCACCACCTCCTCAGGCAAGCAATTCCAGATTCTCACTGCCCTAACTGTAAAGAATCCTCTTCTATGTTGGTGGAAAAACCTTCTCTCCTCCAGACGCAAAGAATGCCCCCTTGTGCCCGTCACCTTCCTTGGTATAAACAGATCCTCAGCGAGATATTTGTATTGTCCCCTTATATACTTATACATGGTTATTAGATCGCCCCTCAGTCTTCTTTTTTCTAGACTAAATAATCCTAATTTCGCTAATCTATCTGGGTATTGTAGTTCTCCCATCCCCTTTATTAATTTTGTTGCCCTCCTTTGTACTCTCTCTAGTTCCATTATATCCTTCCTGAGCACCGGTGCCCAAAACTGGACACAGTACTCCATGTGCGGTCTAACTAGGGATTTGTACAGAGGCAGTATAATGCTCTCATCATGTGTATCCAGACCTCTTTTAATGCACCCCATGATCCTGTTTGCCTTGGCAAAAAACAACTTACTGGTAAACATCCTATCATCTTGTACATTAACCCAGGCCCAGTAACAACTGCTTTTGTTTTATGGTATGTTATGAATTTTTCCTGTATGCATCCTAGTTTGCATCTTGTCATGGCATATGGTGCACGCGTGCACACCATTCTGTACATACCCCCGACCCGCTCTTTATTGGTGTTTGCGCATGCCCAACATCCTGGCTATCTGCCTGGATTTTCCCGGCCATGCGTGGCCTCTCTTGATTGCCATGGGCTGTGTGCACAGTGGAGTGTGCATGCACCAATATAGCCAGCTGTTATTGGCCTATAGAGACCATGTGATCACAGGCCATGGTTGTCAGAAAGTCTGTAAAAGGTCCCACTCTGTATCTCCCCAGAGGAAGCAACACACTGTGCAAGTAAAATTTGCATTGGGGTTCCTTCTTTACCCCTGGTGACTCTTTTTCTACTACTATGAGTAAGGGTGCAATATTTAAATTTATAATGTAGCTATGCACAAGCAGTTTGGATACAATGGTTTAACAATTGGGGGACTATGGTAATTATTATTGTTGGATAGCCTTCCAGACACCCAAGACTAGTGTTATCATATGCTTGCTCAGCATCCCTGTCTGTCTAGGGTAAGATACATTACTCATATTGCACTATGCTTGATAATTGATCAGGTGTCAACAGGGTACACAGTATATGGTTACTGTCATCCTTGTTTGTGTCTTAATCTTTATTTTTAAGCTTTATTTTTATATAGCGCTAACATATTCCGCAGTGCTTTACAGTTTGTACACAATATCATCGCTGTCCCCGATGGGGCTCACAATCTAAATTCCCTATCAGTATGTCTTTGGAATGTGGGAGGAAATCGGAGTGCCCAGAGGAAACTCATTCAAATATGGGGAGAACATAAAAACCCTTGCAGATGTTGTCCTTGCTGGGATTTGAACCCAGGACTCCAGCGCTGCAAGGCTGCAATGCTAACTAGAGTTGAGCGACCTTGACCTTTTTAGAGTCGAGCCGGGTTTCGCGAAACCCGACTATCTCAAAAGTCGGGTCGAGTGAAATCGGCCGATTATGACGTAAAGTCGGGATCGACCGAAACACGAAACCCAATGCAAGTCAATGGGGCAGCATAGTCGGCAGTGAGTGGGGGCCAGGAAAACACCTAGAGTGCCCATTTTAATGTCAAAACCATCCATTCTTCTTAATGAAGCTTGTCAAGCGTAATTTACCTTATAATAATTGGAAGGCATTTGAAATTGGGGGTCATTTGGCTAAAGTTGTGGTGGGTAGGGCTGGTTCAAGTAATTAGTGGGCCCAGGAAATCTGGACCACGTCACGGCAGTGGAGCAGGGAGAGGTAAGTATTTCAACTTTGCAAGTGCTGTGAACCTGAGCAAGCAGGGGGGGCCCACTCGTTGACATTGGCACTGGCACAGGGCCCCTCAAAGTACAGCGGTGTGTTTGCACGGCGGGGGCGCCTCCCACCGACAGCAACACTTTTGCGTACTATGAGAGGCCCTGTGCCAGTGACGTCGCCAACTAGTATTCCTCCCCCCACCTGATGAAGGAACCTGCACTTTCATCTGCACCTTCCTCTTTGTCCCCGTGTAAGGTGGTATGGTATGCGGGAAGAGCAACCTGACTTTCAGCAGGGTCACAATGTTGTTGTGTAGCGTGCACGGGGAATGTTGTGTTATGGGTCAATGTACCAGCAGACTCATCTATCACTGGCTGGGCAATGGGCAGGATGAGGAGGAAACACAGATATAGGCCCAAAGAATAAAGTTGGCTAAATGCAGTTCAAAATTGGTAACACAGGAATAACCAGGGGGCATTGCAGTGGAGGACAACTGGAATGAGAGGCTGACAAAGAGAGTAGGCCCAAATCAGTAAGTAGTCGAAATGCAGTTCAAAATTGGCAACCGTAGTAAACAGGCGGCACAGCTTTGTTCAGTGGAGGAGAACAGCAAGGAGTGGCAGACACCGATAGTAGGCCCCAACCCAACTAGTAGGCCAAATGCAGTCTAACATTAACAACTACTTAACGAGCGCCTGAAAACGGAATTTCAGGACAGGAAACCAGGAGAACAGCAAGGAGCGGCAGACACTGTTAGTAGGCCCCAAACCAACTAGTACGCCAAATGCAGTTGTTCCATTTAACCACAATTTAACGAGAGCCTGAAGATAGAAGCTCAGGAAAGGCAACCTGGAGAACACCTTGAAGTGGAACACACCATCTCTCTCCACCCCATACCCATTTTGTAGGCCTAATGCAGTGTAGTTTTCTATAACTACTAAACGAGAGTCGGAAGACCGAAGCAATGGCAAGGAAACCTGGGGAACACCTTGGAGTGTAACACACCATCTCTCTCCACCCGATACCCATTTTGTAGGCCTAATGCAGTGTAGTTTTCTACAACTACTAAACGAGAGTCGGAAGATCGAAGCAATGGCGAGGAAACCTGGAGAACACCTTGGAGTGTAACACACAAATCTCTCTCCACCCCATAGCCAATTTGGAGGCCTAATGCAGTGTAGTTTCCAACAACTACTAAACGAGAGCATTAAGATCGAAGCTCTGGAAAGGCAACCTGGAGAACACCTTGGAGTGTAACACACCATCTCTCCACCCGATACCCATTTTGTAGGCCTAATGCAGTGTAGTTTTCTACAACTACTGAACGAGAGTCGGACGAACGAAGCAATGGCAAGGAAACCTGGGGAACACCTTGGAGTGTAACACACCATCTTTCTCCACCCGATACCCATTTTGTAGGCCTAATGCAGTGTAGTTTTCTACAACTACTAAACGAGAGTCGGAAGACCGAAGCAATGGCAAGGAAACCTGGGGAACACCTTGGAGTGTAACACACCATCTCTCTCCACCCGATACCCATTTTGTAGGCCTAATGCAGTGTAGTTTTCTACAACTGCTAAACGAGAGTCGGAAGACAGAAGCAATGGCAAGGAAACCTGGGGAACACCTTGGAGTGTAACACACCATCTCTCTCCACCCGATACCCATTTTGTAGGCCTAATGCAGTGTAGTTTTCTACAACTACTAAACGAGAGTCTGAAGACCGAAGCAATGGCAAGGAAACCTGGGGAACACCTTGGAGTGTAACACACCATCTCTCTCCACCCGATACCCATTTTGTAGGCCTAATGCAGTGTAGTTTTCTACAACTACTAAACGAGAGTCTGAAGACCGAAGCAATGGCAAGGAAACCTGGGGAACACCTTGGAGTGTAACACACCATCTCTCTCCACCCGATACCCATTTTGTAGGCCTAATGCAGTGTAGTTTTCTACAACTACTAAACGAGAGTCTGAAGACCGAAGCAATGGCAAGGAAACCTGGGGAACACCTTGGAGTGTAACACACCATCTCTCTCCACCCAATACCCATTTTGTAGGCCTAATGCAGTGTAGTTTTGTACAACTACTAAACGAGAGTCGGAAGACCGAAGCAATGGCAAGGAAACCTGGGGAACACCTTGGAGTGTAACACACCATCTCTCTCCACCCCATACCCAATTTGTAGGCCTAATGCAGCCTACTTTCCGACAACTACTAAACGAGAGCATGAAGATCGAAGCTCAGGAAAGGCAACCTGGGGAACACCTTGGAGTGTAACACACCCTCTCTCTACACCACGGAAGGGCTGATTCTTAGGAAGGAAGGCTGTCGGAAAGAAGCAGGGCGCGTCCGAGGGTGATTATATTCTTATTAGGTATATACTCACCCTCGGACGCGCCCTGCTTCTTTATTTGTAATGAATGTTTATTTGCAATGTGGTTTTGACTTACTCTATTTTTTTGGTAAATAATGATTTGTTTTGCATCTTCTTGGCAATAATATAAAGAAGACGCGACAGGACAACACTCGGTGGATGCCATATCTGTGTTTTAAATTGAAAAAAACTTTCAGTTAACTACTTGCAGGAGAAAGTTATTGTAGCTGGTGGCCATTTTTAGTACTGTACCAGATTTTTGTTGTAGGTGTTTGTTTTTAATGTTAAAATGTCTGCATTTGATATCTCTCCAGTATTTTCTTTTTTATAAGCAAAATACTTATTTTTATATTTTCTGATGTTGGTTCAAGGGGTACACGAGCAGCAGTAGACAGGTCAGTGGAGGCCTAGTGGAAGGAGGGACCGCAGACAGGCTTCGAAGGCCTAACATAATAAATTGGGCTGGCTGTAGGCAATTTAAAATTGGTTCCAGGGGAACACGGGCAGCAGTGGCCTGGTCTGTGTAGTAGTAGTGGAAAGAACAGGCCGCAGACAGGATTCGAAGGCCTAACATAACAAAAATTGGGATGTAGGCAATTTACAATTGGTTCCAGGGGAACACGGACAGCAGTAGACAGGTCAGTGGAGGCCTAGTGGAAGGAGGGACCGCAGACAGGCTTCGAAGGCCTAACATAATAAATTGGGCTTGCTGTCGGCAATTTTAAATTGGTTCCAGGGGAACACGGGCGGCAGTAGCCAGGTCAGTGTAGTAGTAGTGGAAAGAACGGGCCGCAGACAGGCTTCGAAGGCCTAACATAACAAAAATTGGGCTGTAGGCAATTTAAAATTGGTTCCAGGGGAACACGGGCAGCAGTAGACAGGTCAGTGGAGGCCTAGTGGAAGGAGGGACCGCAGACAGGCTTCGAAGCCCTAACATAATAAATTGGGCTTGCTGTCGGCAATTTTAAATTGGTTCCAGGGGAACACGGGCGGCAGTAGCCAGGTCAGTGTAGTAGTAGTGGAAAGAACGGGCCGCAGACAGGCTTCGAAGGCCTAACATAACAAAAATTGGGCTGTAGGCAATTTAAAATTGGTTCCAGGGGAACACGGGCAGCAGTAGACAGGTCAGTGGAGGCCTAGTGGAAGGAGGGACCGCAGACAGGCTTCGAAGCCCTAACATAATAAATTGGGCTTGCTGTCGGCAATTTTAAATTGGTTCCAGGGGAACATGGGTGGCAGTAGCCAGGTCAGTGTAGTAGTAGTGGAAAAGAACGGGCCGCAGACAGGCTTCGAAGGCCTAACATAACAAAAATTGGGCTGTAGGCAATTTAAAATTGGTTCCAGGGGAACACGGGCAGCAGTAGACAGGTCAGTGGAGGCCTAGTGGAAGGAGTGACCGCAGACAGGCTTCGAAGGCCTAACATAAGAAAAATGTCAATACAATGGTATTGACAGTGCCAGGCATTGAAGGATGTCAGCGCATAGACTAAACATTGGTGGAGCTGTGAGAGAAAATTTTGCAAGTGGTAGAGCACTGTTTGAGCTGGGGGGGGGACTGTCTTGTGGCCGGCGGTACAGGCCCAGGGCCCCTCATATTACAACGGTGTGTCTGACGTTGGGTGCGCACCACCACCGCCAGGCACTTTATTGTACTATGAGGGACCTAGTGGCAGTGCCGTCGACCAAAAGCGGGCACACCCACCTCCTCAGACAAACAGTACTCTCACGGGTGCTGGCGCCAAGTGGCGATACCACGGCCCCGTGTGGGGACTTTGGCCATTTAGGGAGGTGTTAACATGTCGGATGCTGGACAATCAGGTGCTGCAAATTACGAGATTGGAAAAGTCGTTCAGAATAGTCCACAGGCAAGACCTTTACATAGGAAAGCTAGGTGTCAGCCGGGCAAGGTGGGGCAAAAGATTTCGAAATCCAGTTGTGGTTCATTTTAATGAAGGTTAGATCATCTACATTTTGGGTAGCCAGACGAGTCCTTTTTTCTGTTAGTATTGAACCTGCAGCACTGAATACTCTTTCTGATAGGACACTAGCTGCCGGGCAAGCAAGCTCCTGCAATGCATATTCTGCCAATTCTGGCCAGGTGTCTAATTTTGATGCCCAGTAATCAAATGGGAATGACGGTTGAGGGAGAACGTCGATAAGGGATGAAAAATAGTTAGTAACCATACTGGACAAATGTTGTCTCCTGTCACTTTGAATTGATGCTGCAGTACCTGTCCTGTCTGCGGTCATAGCAAAATTACTCCACAACCTGGTCAGAAAACCCCTCTGGCCAACGCCACTTCTGATTTCTGCCCCTCTAACACCTCTGGTCTGCTGGCCCCTGCAGCTCGTGCTAGAACGATCACGGGCGCTGTGTGCAGGGAATGCCAGAAGCAAACGGTCAACAAGAGTTGATTGTTTGGTTGCTAATATTAGTTCCAAGTTCTCATGTGGCATTATATTTTGCAATTTGCCTTTATAGCGAGGATCAAGGAGGCAGGCCAACCAGTAATCGTCATCGTTCATCATTTTTGTTATGCGTGTGTCCCTTTTGAGGATACGTAAGGCATAATCCGCCATGTGGCCCAAAGTTCCAGTTCTTAAATCTGTGGTTGTGCTTGGTTGAGGGGCAGTTTCAGGCAAATCCACGTCACTTGTGTCCCTCCAAAAACCAGAACCCGGCCTTGCCGCGCCAACAATTTCCACTGGCCCCGGAAAAGCTTCCTCATTAAAAATATAATCATCCCCATCATCCTCCTCGTCCTCCTCCTCCTGTTCGCCCGCTACCTCGTCCTGTACACTGCCCTGGCCAGACAATGGCTGACTGTCATCAAGGCTTTCCTCTTCCTCAGCTGCAGACGCCTGATCCTTTATGTGCGTCAAACTTTGCATCAGCAGACGCATTAGGGGGACGCTCATGCTTATTATGGCGTTGTCTGCACTAACCAGCCGTGTGCATTCCTCAAAACACTGAAGGACTTGACACATGTCTTGAATCTTCGACCACTGCACACCTGACAACTCCATGTCTGCCATCCTACTGCCTGCCCGTGTATGTGTATCCTCCCACAAAAACATAACAGCCCGCCTCTGTTCACACAGTCTCTGAAGCATGTGCAGTGTTGAGTTCCACCTTGTTGCAACGTCTATGATTAGGCGATGCTGGGGAAGGTTCAAAGAACGCTGATAGGTCTGCATACGGCTGGAGTGTACGGGCGAATAGCGGATATGTGAGCAAAGTCCACGCACTTTGAGGAGCAGGTCGGATAACCCCGGATAACTTTTCAGGAAGCACTGCACCACCAGGTTTAAGGTGTGAGCCAGGCAAGGAATGTGTTTCAGTTGGGAAAGGGAGATGGCAGCCATGAAATTCCTTCCGTTATCACTCACTACCTTGCCTGCCTCAAGATCTACAGTGCCCAGCCACGACTGCGTTTCTTGCTGCAAGAACTCGGACAGAACTTCAGCGGTGTGTCTGTTGTCGCCCAAACACTTCATAGCCAATACAGCCTGCTGACGTTTGCCAGTAGCTGCCCCATAATGGGAGACCTGGTGTGCAACAGTGGCAGCTGCGGATGGAGTGGTTGTGCGACTGCGGTCTGTGGACGAGGTCTTGCTTCTGCAGGAGGACGAGGAGGAGGAGGAGGGGGTGCGAACGGCTACAGCCAACTGTTTCCTAGACCGTGGGCTAGGCAGAACTGTCCCAAACTTGCTGTCCCCTGTGGACCCTGCATCCACCACATTTACCCAGTGTGCCGTGATGGACACGTAACGTCCCTGGCCATGCCTACTGGTCCATGCATCTGTTGTCAGGTGCACCTTTGTGCTCACAGATTGCCTGAGTGCATGGACGATGCGCTCTTTAACATGCTGGTGAAGGGCTGGGATGGCTTTTCTGGAAAAAAAGTGTCGACTGGGTAGCTCGTAGCGTGGTACAGCGTAGTCCATCAGGGCATTGAAAGCTTCGCTTTCAACTAACCGGTAGGGCATCATCTCTAACGAGATTAGTCTAGCTATGTGGGCGTTCAAACCCTGTGTACGCGGATGCGAGGCTAAGTACTTCCTTTTTCTAACCATAGTCTCATGTAGGGTGAGCTGGACTGGAGAGCTGGAGATCGTGGAACTAGCGGGGGTGCCGGTGGACATGGCAGACTGAGAGACGGTGGGAGATGGTATTGTTGCCGCCGGTGCCCTAGATGCAGTGTTTCCTACTACGAAACTGGTGATTCCCTGACCCTGACTGCTTTGGCCTGGCAAAGAAACCTGCACAGATACTGCAGGTGGTGCAGAAAATGGTGGCCCTACACTGCCGGAAGGGATGTTGCGTTGATGACTAGCTTCATTGGCCGAGGGTGCTACAACCTTAAGGGACGTTTGGTAGTTAGTCCAAGCTTGCAAATGCATGGTGGTTAAATGTCTATGCATGCAACTTGTATTGAGACTTTTCAGATTCTGCCCTCTGCTTAAGGTAGTTGAACATTTTTGACAGATGACTTTGCGCTGATCAATTGGATGTTGTTTAAAAAAATGCCAGACTGCACTCTTTCTAGCATCGGATACCTTTTCAGGCATTGCAGACTGAGCTTTAACCGGATGGCCACGCTGTCCTCCAACAGGTTTTGACTTTGCCACGCGTTTTGGGCAAGATACGGGCCCGGCAGATGGAACCTGTTGCGATGTTGATGCCTGCTGCGGCCCCTCCTCCTCTGCTTCAGAACTGCTGCCGCCTGCACCCTGTTCCCCCAATGGCTGCCAATCGGGGTCAAGAACTGGGTCATCTATTACCTCTTCTTGTAGCTCATGTGCAACTTTGTCTGTGTCACCGTGTCGGTCGGTGGTATAGCGTTCGTGATGGGGCAACATAGTCTCATCAGGGTCTGATTCTTGATCAGCACCCTGCGAGGGCAATGTTGTGGTCTGAGTCAAAGGACCAGCATAGTAGTCTGGCTGTGGCTGTGCATCAGTGCACTCCATGTCAGATTCAACTTGTAATGGGCATGGACTGTTAACTGCTTCACTTTCTAAGCCAGGGACGGTATGTGTAAAGAGCTCCATGGAGTAACCCGCTGTGTCGCCTGCTGCATTCTTCTCTGTTGTTGTTTTTGCTGAAGAGGACAAGGAAGCGACTTGTCCCTGACCGTGAACATCCACTAACGACGCGCTGCTTTTACTTTTATCAGTTTCACGAGAGGAGGCAAAAGAGCTAGAGGCTGAGTCAGCAAGATAAGCCAAAACTTGCTCTTGCTGCTCCGGCTTTAAAAGCGGTTTTCCTACTCCCAGAAAAGGGAGCGTTCGAGGCCTTGTGTAGCCAGACGACGAACCTGGCTCCACAGCTCCAGACTTAGGTGCAATATTTTTTTTCCCACGACCACCTGATGCTCCACCACTACCACTACCCTCATTACCAGCTGACAATGAACGCCCCCGGCCACGACCTCTTCCACCAGACTTCCTCATTGTTTTAAAAACGTTACCAAACTAATGGTATTTGTTGCTGTCACACAACTTACACGGTGAGCTATAACTTCAGTATGATTTAGCTACCCCTTTACAGGTGGGTGAGACCACAACGAAAATCAGGCGCAATGTTACACACTCTGTTGTTGGTGGCAACAAATGAGAGAGATGCCACACACGCAGGACTGTCACTGAAGCGCAAATGTAAATATTAATCTCCCACTGATTTGTTTTGTTTTTTTTTAAAAGGGAGACTTTAGAAAAAAAAAATAATAAAAAAAAATGATTTTTTAAGGAAGAATTTATAAACCAAATAAAATGAAATGATTGTTTCAGGGAGAATTTAGAAAACAAATAAAAAAAAAATAGGCTTTCTATGGCCCACTGAGTGAGAGAGGACGCACACAGGAGTCAGGAGTGGCACACAAGCCCAGAGGCCAATATTTATCTCCCACTGATTGATTTAGTGATTTTTTCAGGTAGATTTTGGAACCCAAATCAAGCAAAAAAATTAATAGGCTTTCTATGGCCCACAATTGGAGAGAGAGAGATGGCACACCCAGGAGTCAAGACTGGCACACAAGCAAAAAGGGCAATATTAATCTCCCACTGATTAGATTTTTTTTTTTTTTTTTCAGGGAGACTTTAGAAAAAAAAATACAAAAAAAATGATTTTTTCAGGAATAATTTAGAAACCAAATAAAATAAAATGATTTTTTCAGGGAGAATTTAGAAAACAAATAAAACATAAAATAGGCTTTCTAGGGCCCACTGAGTGAGAGATGACGCACACAGGAGTCAGGAGTGGCACACAAGCCCAGAGGCCAATATTTATCTCCCACTGATTGATTTAGTGATTTTTTCAGGTAGATTTTGGAACCCAAATCAAGCAAAAAAATTAATAGGCTTTCTATGGCCCACAATTGGAGAGAGAGAGATGGCACACCCAGGAGTCAAGACTGGCACACAAGCAGAAAGGGCAATATTAATCTCCCACTGATTTGATTTTTTTTTTTTTTTCAGGGAGACTTTAGAGAAAAAAAAACACACAAAAAATGATTTTTTCAGGAATAATTTAGAAACCAAATAAAATAAAATGATTTTTTCAGGGAGAATTTAGAAAACAAATAAAACAAAAAATAGGCTTTCTAGGGCCCACTGAGTGAGAGATGACGCACACAGGAGTCAGGAGTGGCACACAAGCCCAGAGGCCAATATTTATCTCCCACTGATTGATTTAGTGATTTTTTCAGGTAGATTTTGGAACCCAAATCAAGCAAAAAAATTAATAGTCTTTCTATGGCCCACAATTGGAGAGAGAGAGAGAGATGGCACACCCAGGAGTCAAGACTGGCACACAAGCAGAAAGGGCAATATTAATCTCCCACTGATTTGATTTTTTTTTTTTCAGGGAGACTTTAGAAAAAAAAATACAAAAAAATGAATTTTTCAGGAAGAATTTAGAAACAAAATAAAATGAAATGATTGTTTCAGGGAGAATTTAGAAAACAAATAAAAAAAAATAGGCTTTGTAGGGCCCACTGAGTGAGAGAGGACGCACACAGGAGTCAGGAGTGGCACACAAGCCCAGAGGCCAATATTTATCTCCCACTGATTGATTTAGTGATTTTTTTCAGGTAGATTTTGGAACCCAAATCAAGCAAAAAAATTAATAGGCTTTCTATGGCCCACAATTGGAGAGAGAGAGATGGCACACCCAGGAGTCAAGACTGGCACACAAGCAGAAAGGGCAATATTAATCTCCCTCTGATTGATTTATTGATTTTTTCAGGTAGAATTTAGAACCCAAATCAACCAAAAAAATAAATAGGCTTTCTATGGCCCACTATTTGTGAGAGAGATGGCACGCTCAGGACTGGCACACAAGCCCACAGGCCAATATTAATCTCCCACTTTTTTTTTTTTTCCAGGGAAAATTTATAAACCCAATAAAAAAAATAATAAATAGGCTTTCTATGGCCCACTATCTGAGAGAGAGAGGGCACGCTTAGGACTGGCACACAAGCCCAAAGGCCAATATTAATCTCCCACTGATTGATTTATTAATTTTTTCAGGTAGAATTTAGAACCCAAATCAAGCAAAAAAATTAATAGGGTTTCTATGGCCCACTGAGTGAGAGATGGCACACACAGGAGTCAGGAGTGGCACACAAGCCCTGAGGCCAATATTTTTCTCCCACTGATTGATGTTGTGATTTTTTCAGGTAGATTTTGGAACCCAAATCAAGCAAAAAAATAAATAGGCTTTCTATGGCCCACTGAGTGAGAGATGGCACACACAGGATTAAGGAGTGGCACACAAGCCCTGAGGCCAATATTTTTCTCCCACTGATTGATGTAGTGATTTTTTCAGGTAGATTTTAGAACCCAAATCAAGCAAAAAAATAAATAGGCTTTCTATGGCCCACTGAGTGAGAGATGACACAGACAGGGATAGCACTCTAGCAGAAATGCCAATCTTAATCTCCCACAAAAAAAAAAAAAAAAAGGAACTGTCCTTCAATTACTATCTCCCTGCAGTAATCTCAGCCAGGTATGGCAGGCAGCAATAAGGAGTGGACTGATGCACAAATTAAATAAAAAGTGTGGACAAACAAACAAGATAGCTGTGCAGAAAGGAAGGAACAAGAGGATTTGTGCTTTGAAAAAAGCAGTTGGTTTGCACAGCGGCGTACACACAGCAATGCAGCTATCAGGGAGCCTTCTAGGGCAGCCCAATGAGCTACAGCGCTGAGGAAAAAAAAAATGTAGCTTCCACTGTCCCTGCACACCGAAGGTGGTGTTGGGCAGTGGAAATCGCTATAGCACAAGCGGTTTGGTGGTTAATGGACCCTGCCTAACGCTATCCCTGCTTCTGACGAAGCGGCAGCAACCTCTCCCTAAGCTCAGATCAGCAGCAGTAACATGGCGGTCGGCGTGTACGCCCCTTTATAGCCCCTGTGACGCCGCGGACAGCAAGCCAATCACTGCAATGCCCTTCTCTAAGATGGTGGGGACCAGGACCTATGTCATCACGCTGCCCACACTCTGCGTTCACCTTCATTGGCTGAGAAATGGCGCTTTTCGCGTCATTGAAACGCGACTTTGGCGCGAAAGTCGCGTACCGCATGGCCGACCCCGCACAGGGGTCGGATCGGGTTTCATGAAACCCGACTTTGCCAAAAGTCGGTGACTTTTGAAAATGAACGACCCGTTTCGCTCAACCCTAGTGCTAACCACTGAGCCACCGTGCTGCCTGTGTCTTATTATTTATGTGTAATTTTTCTAAATAATAAAATTTATTGATGTTTTGTCATAAACCTCTTGGCCTCTGATTGCGTTCTACTGTTTTCTGGAGTGGCAACTTATATCCACATCCATAAATGGGTATGTACAAGTGCTTGACGAATCTATTGCTATTTAGTGTCTTATGACCTGCTAAGAGTTGTAAGTTCTTTTGTCTTAGCTCAGTGGTTGGCTCTTAAAGCTCTTCTTTAAAATAGCTACAACATCTTAAATATTGAATTTCTTTTCAGCCAAAAACTTCTAGACAAAGGCAATAATTACATTTCCTATCTGAGAATTAAACAAGAAATGGGCACTAGCCTTTGTTCAAAATGTTTACATTTGTTTTCTTTTCTCTGAAATATACATTTTATAACATAAATCAAAACTGCAATATTACATATTTGTTGAACCTTATGCAAATCAAAAATATGATTCTCCTAAAAACCTCTCTGTAATCGCCACATTGCAAAAATGAAAATTTTTAATCAAATAAAATCCAAATTGACAAGTGTTCCCAAAATACATTGACATGCTTACTCAAGCAACTGATGTAAATGTAAAATATAATTGATGGTTATTGTGGGCTGCCTCGATTCCTCCATCGCTCTATAAAAATTCACTTTACAGGCTTGTGTCAAAAATACAGTAGTTGCACCTTATTCTATACTACTTACTATTTTCCCCTCTTAATCATTTAAACCTTTTCTGCGTTGTCCATTTTAGGACATCATTCTGTCATACATCAGAATCCGGCTTGTCATCATTAGTTGTCATGGAAGGCAAACGTTTGTGGAGAACGAGTAGGAAGAACATTTGATGCTAAAATTAAGGTTGGAAATGAAGGATGAGAGACAGGATAATCAGAGGTGAAAGGAAGCAAATGATAAGTGACATTAGCAGACATAAGTGGTATGTGCTTAACGAATTGTCATGAAAGAAAAGATCTCCACAGTAAAGTGAAGGGTACATTTGCGACATGACAACAATTGAAATTGATATACTGTATAAGAGACATGCCCCATATCTGACTTCTCTTTTTAGATATATTCTTAAAAACTAGCTGACTGTTCAATCCTCCCGAAAACACAATTCCCCGGATTTATACCTAAGAAGTTAGTTCTGAACAGATTCTATCTAGGGAAGCCCAGCGAACCATTTGTGTCTTTTCCACATAGAGAACTATGTAGAGAAGTTGTCTGAATGTTAACATTTCAAATGATTTGATTTTGTTCTCAATGACACTTATCTCACTTGTTATAACTGATCCTTTGGCCCTCTTTACATTCCAAAGTTTCATTGTCAAAACAGAGACAATTGTGATAAAGAATTTCAATCTAATTGGAATATTTTCAGATTATAATGCAAGGCCTAAAGCAGATGGAGCAATGCACACAGTTGAATACAAATACTTTCCATTGCTGCAACAAACACTGCTAAGGTCCCAACTAGGGTTGAGCGACTTTTCTTTTTATAGGATCGGGTCGGGTTTCACGAAACCCGACTTTTTCAAGAGTCGGGTCGAGTGAAATCGGCCGATCCCATAGAAAAGTCGGGGTCGGGGTCGGCCGAAACACGAAACCCAATGCAGTTCATTGGGTTTCTAATGGTTCCCAGGGTCTGAAGGAGAGGAAACTCTCCTTCAGGCCCTGGGATCCATATTTAAGTGTAAAATAAAGAATCAAAATAAAAAATATTGATATACTTACCCTCGGACGCGCCCTGGTTCTCACCGGCAGCCTTCCTTCCTAAGAATGAGCGCCTGAAGGACCTTCGATGACGTCGCGGCTTGTGATTGGTCGCGTGAGTGGTCACATGGGCGTCACGTGACCAATCACAAGCCGCGACGTCATCTAAGGTCCTTCAGGCGCTGATTCTTAGGAAGGAAGGCTGCGGGTTAGAACCAGGGCGCGTCCGGGGGTGAGTATATACCTATTAGGAATATACTCACCCTCGGACGTGCCCTTGGACGCTTCCTTCCTAAGAATTAGCGCCTGAAGGACCTTAGATGACGTCGCGGCTTGTGATTGGTCACGTGACCGCCCATGTGACCGCTCACGCGACCAATCACAAGCCGCGACGTCATCGCAGGCCCTTCAGGTGCTCATTTTTAGGAATGCAGGCTGCCGGTTAGAACCAGGGCGCGTCCGAGGGTGAGTATATCAATATTTTTTATTTTTATTCTTTACTTTACACTTAAATATGGATTCCGATACCGATTCCCGATATCGCAAACATATCGGAACTCGGTATCGGAATTCCGATACCAGATCAGAAGATCGCCGACCTCATGGCCGACCCCACACAGGGGTCGGGTCGGGTTTCATGAAACCCGACTTTGCCAAAAGTCAGCGACTTCTGAATCTGGCCGACCCGTTTCGCTCAACCCTAGTCCCAACCTAATATTAATAGGAAAGTCCAACTAAAATACTGAATCCTTTACTAAGAAAAATTGTAAAAATGTGCAATGTGTATAAAATTACAAATAATACAACATTTTGAACATGTTCATTACATTGCCAGCCCAGCTAATGCACGGAACTAAAAGTTATGCAAATGTTCATTTTACTGGCCAACCACAGTGTATGTATGAAATTATAAATCTCATCTTCGAGTACTTGTGATTCTCAAAATCTCTTTAAGGTTGTAAATGTCCCATAAAAGTCAATCATGAAATTTATATTAATTGCATCTTGGCAAAACAGTAATCTGTGAGCTCCAGACTTCAGAAATGTAATTTTATGTCATGTAAAAAAATGAGTACATCATTATAAAAAGTATGTATTCACTTTTAATAAGATATAATTCATTTAGTTGAGAGATGATGGCATTTCCACTTTGATTTGGAAGAATTACATTGTCTCGGTAAGTTGCTTTTATCCTTGACATAGAGTTTTATTGCCAACAGAGGATAATAATAATCTTTATTTTTATATAGCGCTAACATATTCTGCAGCGCTTTACATTTTTGCACACATTATCATTGCTGTCCCCGATGGGGCTCACAATCTAAATTCCCTATCAGTATGTCTTTGGAATGTGGGAGGAAACCGGAGAACCCGGAGGAAACCCACGCAAACACGGAGAGAACATACAAACTCTTTGCTGACTCCAGCGCTGCAAGGCTGCTGTGCTAACCACTGCGCCACCGTGCCGCCCACGCGCCACCGTGCCGCCCACGGATGAACTTGATGTGCCAGGGTGTCAATGTAAAAACTATTAATGAAATAGTCAATGATCATATATAATTTATAAAACAGGTCTCCTCATGTAGCACAGCTAGGCTATTTTGCTCCCACTCTAATATACTTAAAGAGTGTTTCATGTCTAACAGGACACATGATGTAATAGTGGCTGCAGAGTGGAATTCATTTTTTTTATTATTAATGTTTCCATTCTGTTGGTGAGCTGTTAGCAATAAAAGGATTTGGCATTTAATGAGTTAACTTTAGTTAATTCTAAGTGGGCGATTTCGCTAAGGGCATGTAGCTCTCCCAATATGAGTTGCTATCTGATAACGCCCACTTGGACTTTACAAACGTTGATTCACTATCTGCCAATACATGGATTGCTAAAATCATCCCATCCGAGAGATGAAATAAATAAATGAAAAAAATGATATTCCGTTCTGCAACCAATATTACATTGCGTGTCCAGCTCAAGATAATAAGTTTGGTGAAAGGTCCTCTTTAAGTTTTTTTGCCTTGGAATTTGAATTCTGGATTCCTGAGAATTTGAATTCCCAATTTCTAGGGGTGTAACTATAGTGGTCACAAACATTGTAATCACACATGGATCTTTGACCCTTGGGGGCCAAAAAGTAAAGATGAGTGAACGTGTTTAGAAAACATTTGCCAATCTCATAGTTGGCACAAACATTGCACATTGGAAAAGTGTGTTTCAAATAAAGGACATCTATACTTGCTGTGTGTTTATTTATAATAGAACTATATAAGCCTGACAAAGCACCAGAATTGGCGCATCTAATAGATGCACCTTTTCTGGGCTGCTGTGGGCTGCTATTTTTAGGTTGGGGCGGCCAACATCAATGGCCCCTGAGCAGCCTGAGAATACTAGCCACCAGCTGTCAGCTTTAGCAAGGCTGGTTGTCTAAACTGAGGGGACCCCACTCTCATTTTTTTGAATTATTTATTTAAATAATTTAAATATTTCTTGACAATCAACCTTGCTAATGATGACTGCTGAGGGCTGCAGTCCACAGCTGTCAGTTTTGCTTGGCTGGTCATCAAATATACAGGGGAACCCATGACATTTTTTTTTAACTTTTTTATTTAGAGCTCAGGTGCTGGCTGATGAATACTCCCATCAGCCGCACCTGCTCTCGCTGTTGTTAGCGACAGCTGGTGCCAGCTGATGGGAGTAGAAGTCCCATCAGCTGATGTTAGTGACTGGAGGAAAACTTTTATCTCCTATAAAAGCTGCGGGCTCACGCTGTCACTTGACAGTGTGGGAACTATGGCTGTCTGACCGGTGGTATTGATTTTACCGCCAATCAGAAGCTGTGTTTGCCTCACTGTCATGCACATAATAGTGTGACAAGCACTGAATGTTGTGGTCTCCCCATTCATGTGAATGAGGTTTGGGCTTAAGTACTGTTCTGGTACCCAAACTGACCTTTTTTTAAACTGTTCCCTGAACATAAAGGGGTTTGCTCATCACTATCCAAAAGGATCTTTTGTCCCAAATGATCAATACAATTAAAGACGTGATAGTTGGCTCTCTTGAAGATTTTAAATTAGGATCTACAGGTTTCATGTTACACCACTGGATGGCATATACATGTAATTTGGATGCATCGTTATTACCAGTTGCTTCATCAGGAAATAACTAGATTTTGATATGTTGAGGTATGATGAAGAAGGATATATCTCCAAAGAAAAATCTCATTGAGTTAATCTAGGAAGCTATAGGATGTTTCTACTTCTTGTACATACAGAAAACAGTTGTCTTTTGGCCTCAATTGTTGACCAAGCACAACAAATGAATAGAGTTTTTTATTTTCCTTGCATCCAGTGGGCAGTCTGGTTTTGTCCCATGCTCCAAAACCCACCCTATAAAACCTACAACTCTTAGAATGATTTGTCGATTTTACTAAATAGCCAGAAAAAACATATTGTAGTTAACAATTTTAAGTATCTGAAGCAATACTATTCTTGAGTATTTATCACACATCAATTAAGTCAATTATATTGGTTATTAGCTGTAGCTTTCAGTTAAGGGTAATGTTATTTAAAGACATGTTATGGCCCCCAGGAGGAAACAGCAATGTTCACTTTGTCTTTTTTTATCATACACAGTCTATGAAGCTCTATTTTTGGTAGTGACTACAAACCACTGCCTGCAAAATTGCAAACAAGCAAATTAGCATAAGCTCTAGACTAATTGTTTTTTCATGACTTGTTATGTCAATTGAAAATCCATTTAATGAATATAGACTATGCAATCATTATCAACAAAGCTGGCAAAGTCTGCAGCATTTTAAAATATGCACTTTTAACATATAAATTAGAATATTAACTGCGAGACTTTATGTGTTTCCTCAGGCTTAGCAGTGCTCCATATGCTGTTTCAATAATTATATCACTCCTTTTAACACTGCCTGTTCCAAGCATCACATTGGCACAACAGTCATGGATGATTGGAATAAAGTTGCTGTTGTAAGACAACACATTTGTCTTTGTTTTTAGATCTGTTACAGATATAATAAGTGTGAAAACTGGTTTCTATTTGTACATGGCAGATGGCAACTTGGGTTCCTTTTTACATGTAGTTTGTTAATAGAGAAAGAAAGCAGACCTTTTCATACATGCATTATACACTATTTACCATATATACAATGGGGGAATAAATTGAACTGGTTGCTCACATTTTCAAATGATTTTAAAAAAATGATCCCCTTGACGCCAGAGCCTTTTTTGCACCTTTATGACCATTCCAATTTTTTCAATTCTGACTATTGTCATTTTATGAGGTAATAACTCTGGAACACCTCAATATATTCAAATTATTCTGGGAATAACTTTTTCTTTACATATTATACTTCAAGACCCGTTGAAGCGCACAGCGCGAAACGGCCGTTGTCCTCACCTGTTTCCCCGCACCCTCTCATGTTCATTCCCCGCCGCCTCTCCATGTGTACCTGAGCGCTGATTTCAGCGAATAAAGGATTTTTCTGCAACAGCATCGTTGGGGTGAGTGCCGCATTGCTTTTTACATATATAACAAAGAATTAACCTGATCTCTAAACGGCGTAATGTGAAAAAAGCCAAAAATGACAGAATTTTGTTTTTTTGGTCGCCGCTACATTGCAATAAAATGCAATAATAGGTGATAAAAAGATCAAATTGCACCAAAATAGTATCATTAAAACACATCTAGGTTCTTTTTATTTAAGTAGTGAAAAAAATAAAAAGATGGCACCATTTTCCGAGACCTGTAACGTCCCCATTTTTTGTGATTTGGGGATGGGTGAGGGCTTATTTTTTGCGAGCCAAGTGACTACATCGTCTAAATGGTTAATAGAGTTTTGGGGCTCCCTCTTTAACCCCATTGGCACCCTGAGATTATAATTGCATGATCCTAATGTTTGCCATGGCAATTCATTGCCAAATAACGGCCTTCGAGTCTGCCAGCTGTAGTGACCTGTTCAGAAGTTAGCAAAATTTAGGAGGTAAAAATATAATTTTTAAATTCCTATCATGCCACTTTGCACTAATCCCTGAAGTGCACCTGACAGCAGTTTTGAATATGTTGAGGGATGCTGTTTTTAAAATGGTATCACGTTCGGGGATCTTCCAATATACGAGGCAATCCAAAAGTAATGATAATCGGTTATTTCTATTGCACACAGAAATTAAAATAAAATGTTTTCTTCTCTCTTAGGTACCCACTAGTCCAGGAAAAAAAAATCACTTAAATAGACCACGATTCCCGGGAGCTACATTCATTTGAATATGAACTGCCGAGGAGTGAACATCAAAATGGAAAAAAACGAGCTCAGAGCTGTCATCAAATACCTCTGCTTGAAAAAACTGACTACCAAAGACATACACAGCGACTTGGTGGAAACATTGGGGGACTCTTCTCCTCCATATTCCACAGTTGCATGCTGGGCCAAGGAATTTATGCTGGGAAGAACATCGACGGAAGATGAACATCGTCAAGGACGCCCATCCACGTCCCTCAATGAAGAAAACGTGAAAAAAGTTGAAGAAGTTGTATTGGCAGATCGAAGAGTGACTATCAGGCATGTAGCTGAGGTCCCAGGGATCTCATATGGCAGTATTCAAAGAATCCTTGCAAAAGAATTGCATATGAGAAAGGTCTTCGCGCGTTGGGTGCCAAAAATGTTAACCGACGAGCAAAAGAAGAAACGAGTTGACATTTCAATAGCAAATCTCGAAAAGTTCCAAGCAGACAAGGAAAATTTTTTGTCACGTTTTTTGACCATGGATAAGACCTGGATCCACCGCTTTGATCCTGAAACTAAACAACAATCGATGACGTGGAAACGAGCCGACGAACCAACGCCGAAGAAATTCAAAGTGTCAAGCTCAGCAGGGAAGGTTATGGCGTCCATTTTTTGGGACGATGAAGGAATTATTATGGTGGACTATTTGGAGAAGGGAGCCACTATTATGGGCTCCTACTACGCAGAACAAATAAGAAGATTGTGGGAGGCTATCAAGGAGAAAAGGCGCGGCAAACTGCGGGCTGGAGTGCTGTTTCACCAAGATAACACGCCGGCTCACAAAGCTGCAGTTGCCATGGGTACCATTCAAGAAGCGGGCTTTGAACTGGTGGAACACCCCCCCTATTGGCCAGATCTTGCCCCCAGTGACTTCTTTCTCTTTCCTCGACTCAAGGAACACCTCCGGGGCAAGAAATTTGATGACAATAGCGACGTGATAACCGCTGTTGGGGATTTTTTTGAGGGTCAAGATCAAGAATTTTTTTCTAAGGGAATTCTAAGTTTAGAAAAGAGATGGAGATGGATTTTACATAGGAGACTATGTAAAAAAATAAAAAAATTTTTTTGACTATATTCATTGTGTTTAGTATTGATTATCATTACTTTTGGATCGCCCCTCGTATAGGATCCCCAAAGTCATTTCAAAACGGAATAGGGCCCTAAAAAAATAGATTTCCTTGAAAATTTCCTTGAAAAAATGAAAAATTACTGCTACATTTTTAAACCTTCAAAAATGCTAACAAAATGAAAGAGCATGTTTTATTGTGGTATCACTGGATTTAAAGGGAATCTGTCACCCCCTGGACAAATTTAAGCTATTAATATGGGCATACAGGTGACAGGTAGTGATGAGTGAATATACTCGTTACTCGAGATTTCTCAAGCACGCTCAGGGGTCCTCCGAGTATTTGTTAGTGCGCGGAGATTTAATTTTTCTTGCCGCAGCTGAATGATTTACATCTTTTAGCCAGCGTAAGTACATGTGGGGGTTGACTGGTTGCTAGAGTAACGAGTATATTCGCTCATCACTAGTAACAGGTAATAGAATGGTTTAATCAGTCTTACCTGTATGCTTCGTAGATGCTGAGAAAAATAGTTTCAATGTTACATGTTAATGATTTCTTCCAGGCTTCGGGGCGTGCGGCGCCTGGAGGAAATCCCTGTTTCCTCTGCTCATTACAATGGCACCCCCCTCCCATGCACGTCACACTGAACTGGGACATGCAGTTGCAGCGCTGTATTCCCGCTTATGTGCCATCCACTCGTACAGTTGTGTGAAACTTATCAGCCCTTCTGTGGGCAGAGTCTTCATCATACTTCTGTGCGGGTGACGGCAAGTAGTACTTGTTGCATCTGTACTGTTACTTTTTGACAGATACCTTGAGCCACTTTTACTTGGACTTCTGGCTAAGCAGAGTCCTTTGAGCGTACTTTCTTGTCCAGCCTTCATTTTACGGCAGATTGTGGATTCCTCATGGTCTGTGGCTTTGTTACAAACATTTTTTGACTGTTTTAACAATTTAAATATCCTAAAGGTCTGATTCTGGCGAGTTCTTAAAAAGGCTGTGGGTTACCATCCATTTTCCACTAATCAAGTAGCTTGAAATCTCTTGAACATAATTAAGGCTTTTTTTCCACTGGAGAGCTCAAAATATGTTGAATGCTGTCATAAGGAAACTTCAAGTGTTATACATGTTTTTCCTGAGTGAACAGAGGTTTAAAATAGTGATGATCGAAAAGTGAAATATTCGGATTGGGGAAAACTGGACCAAATAATTTATAATATCCGTGTATTCGTACCGAATGATGAATCCAATGCAAGTCAGTGGGAAAGTCGAATATTTCTCTGCTGGACCCAACAAATAGGTATCGGAGCATGGGAAAAAGCTGAAATGGATGGGAAAGAGCTACAAATAAATGTGAACAGCATAGAGAAGATGCCTGCATGCCTTTCTGACTCACATATGATATCTGGGAATAATGTTGTCAGACCATTGTGCTGGTTTTATGGATTTTTAAAAGACCTACCAAGCCAAACCTAAATTTTTTTTTAAAGGGAAAATGTTTAGAAACATTTTTTCCTTCAAAATTACATGTATATAATGCTGAATAAAAATTATACCTCCCCTTTAGCATATGTCCACACAGAGCATTTTGGCTTTAGTTTTTCCTTTAACATTTATGAGGGCTCTCACTCCTACATTTCGGAGGTCCCTCCCTCATGCCAAATAGTTAGCAAAATAGTGTAATAAGTATTCTGCATCCATTTACAATGCCATTTCATATATGCCCATTTGAATTTTGGGCTTTGCCCACCACCAACACCATGTCCACTGCAATGTCATTCTGCAGCCCCCACTTACAATTTGCAGAGTGCTAGCATGTGCTGTGAAACCTGAGTTTGGTAAGGGCCCCCAGGTGTCCCTGTATCATACATTAGTGAGAGCTTTCACTCCTACATTCAGGAGGTCCTTCCATCATACCAAATAGTTAACAAGATAGTGTCATACATATTCCCCATCCCTATACAATGCCATCTCAAATATGCCCATTTGAATTTTGACCTTTACATGCCACCAGGTACTGTGAAACCTGTGTTTTATAAGGTCCACAGTTCATTTTTGCCACCAGATCCCAATGGAACCACTGTCATAGCGGGTGAAGATGCTGTAAGGTGAATATAATACAGGATTTGAGCTGTTTGATCAATGTCAGTTAATTGGATTCTACCAGACACCAAAAGCATTAGAATTAAATTAAAAATACAGTGCATGCAAGCGAGGGCCTTTATTGTGGTCAGTCTGTCAGGCCTGAAACCCATGTCAGGAACATGTACAAGCCTCATTTTACTTGGAAGCAGCCACCTCAAGGCAAAGAGCCAGGAATGATATTGACCAATCTGCACAAGCCTACGCACTTCTCCTGGAAACTACCCAACCAGGCAGAATGTATCTTTTGCGTGGTTTTGAGCAACAATGGAGTAATTACAGGATATGTGACAGATAGTGGCGAGGTCTGTGGAGTGTATTACTCAGGTGACAGGCAGTGCTACAGAGCTCAGGTAAAGGCCTCAGCATGGCAATGACCATGCTTCAATATGTGTAAGGCTGCGGTCTGAATAGGTCTGTGGAGCGTATTAACCCAGTCTCTTAGATGTGCTTAAAATATACAGAAAGTGAGCCATACTCCACCATCATTTTTTTGTAAGGATCAAAATTTAGAAACTATAAGGGAATCAACAGTTTAATAAAGAGACACAAGTCTCATTTAGGAACCTGGAAAAGTCAGCAATGGTCTTTGTCCATCACCAATGTAAATTGCTAACGAATATGTATGCCCTATCTAACTAACAATTTGTGAACAGACATATATGCTGACAAGGGACAACTGTACGCTGCTCTGGGACAATGAACTGGACATGGCAGCTGACTGCTGTGCCTGTGCAACTGCAGGTTGTGGAGAGGAGGCCTCAGGGTCTTCTTCCTGGATAGCAGATTGGGAACGACATAACACATGGGAAGGGCCAGTGGTTTTACCATAAGACACAGATTTTGTACCCAGGCATTCTGCCCACCTACTGGGGTGCTGCATATATGAGTAGTATATGGCGTATGCTAACAGAGGTATTACAGTATGTTGAATTTCCCTTTATAAAGAGATGTGTTGGTAAGATTTTCAAACTAGTATAGCATGTTTCATTACTCATATTATTATTCTGTGTAAGGCTGAAACCTGAAGAAGTGTGTGGAGAATATTAATGCATTTAAGTTCCAAAATATCCGATTGCAGACCCAAAAAACAACATCAGTCTACTAGACACAAGCTTAAAGAGATCATGAGAAGGTGAACACAATAAAAAAAATATAATAATAGAAAATATAGATATTGAGAGTAGAAATTTGACAATTGCACAATGTACAAAGGTTTCCAAAAATTACCCAAGGGGTCTGTATCATACACAGTGAAAGAGACCATGATGGGGACCTCATAATACATTTTGCAGTTATTACAATAGGTAGAGATAGGAAGTACATTTTCACCATTGCACAATGTGCAAAGTTTTCCAAAAATTACCCAAGGGGTCTGTATCACACATGAAGATAGAGACTGTGATGGAGGCCTCACAATGCATTTTGCAGTTATTATAAATGATAGGGAGCACAAGTTTCACCATTGAACAAGGTGCAAAGGTTTCCATAAATTACCCAAGGGGTCTGTATCATACACGCTGAAATACGCCTTGATGGGAATATTACAATACACTTTGCAGTTATTATAAGAGGTAGAGATATGGAGTAGAAATGTGGCCACTGCACAATGTACAAATGCTTCCAAAAATTACCCCAAGGGGCTTGTATCATACACACTTTATTAGGGCTAGCGGAAGGCACCAAGTAATAGGCACAAAAAACGCACACAAAAAACAAGCAAAAAACGCATAAAAACATGAAAAAATGCATGTTGATTTTTGGCAGAAATGTCCAGTTTTTTTCAGGAAATTTCTGCAAGAAATCCTGACATGTGCACATACCCTTAATATCTTGTTAAGTCCATATATCTGATAGCACGGGCAATTGTGAATCAAAAATGCAATGATTATTATTGACAACATAGAATGTGATATTCTGAAATAAAAGCACACAATAGCAGACATCACAGACGCACAGTCATGAAATTTGAATGTGCTGTAACTGTGTACAAACTTACTTTGGTCAACCCTTGTGCAATTTTAGTAAACCCTGGTGCGACTATTAGGGTTGAGCGAAACGGATCGTTCATTTTCAAAAGTCGCCGACTTTTGGCAAAGTCGGGTTTCATGAAACCCGACCCGATCCCTGTGTGGGGTCGGCCATGCGGTACGCGACTTTCGCGCCGAAGTCGCATTTCGTATGATGCGCTTGGCGCCATTTTTTCAGCCAATGAAGGAGCGTGGGCAGAGTGATGACATAGGTTTTAGGGACGTGGACGCCTATCGTCATCTTGTCGCTTGTGCACTGTAGCGATTTGCAATGTGTAACACCAGCTTTTCTGTTCAGGGACGGAGGGGAGAGAGAGAGAGAGAGAATAAAAAATCCCATTGACTTTGCATTGGGTTTCGTGTTTCGGTCGATCCCCGACTTTTCGCCATAATCGGCCGATTTCACTCTACTCGACTTTTGAGATAGTCGGGTTTTGCGAAACCCGACTCGACCCTAAAAAAGTAAAAGTCGCTCAACCCTAGCGACTATAAATTCCCCCTCCAATTTTTGTTTCTGTAACAGGAAGCAGCGATCCTTTTCAGCTTTTATAGGCAGCCAAACCCACTTTCATTCCTTCCTCTACATAAAGATGTATGCTAGTAAAGATGAATTGTGACCAAGTGTATGCCTTTGAAACTGAAGGAGGGAATAATAAACTTGAAATGAAGATCCTGATTCAAGTGTAGTATGTCCTACTAGGTTTCTTACTCTGTTTTATTTGCTGAAGCTATGCTTGCCCTCTCCTTGATGAACATTTGCAATGTATTCTTTGGTGTTCGTGAGTATTCTCACTTTCACCATAAATTGGCAGTTTTCTGAATATGCATAGTATAAACAGAAATTTGTCAATCAATGGTGGAGGAGGGATTAGACAGAGCTCCTAATTGAGCGAACTGGCAGAACTGCAGTAGGTAAAACATTAGTATTATCAAGAGTACAGTACAGTGACACGGTGGTAAAATCAAGGTCCCTATTTTATTTTGCCCTCAGATTGGGAAGCATAAACCTTTTGACACATTGCCTTTACACCTATGACTTGTAGAGTGTTCAAAGTGATTTATTGTTTTATTCATATTCTATTTGTCCATCAGATATAATAGGGCCTTTACGTAATTCAAAACTAAATATACTAGAGGTTTCACCGGTGACATCAGCCGGTAGGAAATACGTACAAAGCAATTTCAAACGTAGAACACAAATCGTGATGCAGAAAACTGCCACCCAACACTTAACGTGACAAGTTCACTGTCATGTTGTGTGTAACTTTTAAATGTCGGTATAATTAGGATAAAGCATGACATATCTGTGACTTCCTAAACCACCCATATGAGTCACAATGAAAATAAAAGGAGATTTCCAAGTATTTTAACCCTTTCACCCAGAAACCTGTTTTTACCTTCCTGACCAGGCCAAATTTTACAATTCTGAACCAGTTTATGAGGTCATAACTCTGAAACGCTTCAACGGATCCCGGTAATTCTGAGATTATGTTCTCGAGACATATTTTTACTTTATGATAGTGGCAAAAATTTCTTTGATATGACTTGTGTTTATTTGTGAAGAAAAATGGAAATTTGGTAAAAATTTTGAAAATGTTGCAATTTTCAAAGTTTTAATTTTTATGTCCTTAAATCAAAGAGTAAAATCACAAAATATATCCAATAAGTATCTTTTCACACATGTGTACTTTACATCAGCACAATTTTGGAAATATGGTTTTTTTTATTAGGAAGTTATAAGGGTTAAAAGTTGACCAGCGATTTCTCATTTTTACAATATAATTTACAAAACTATTATTTAGGCACCACCTCACATTTGATGTGACTTCGAGGGGCCTATATGACAGAAAATACCCAAAAATGACATCTTTCTAAAAACTGCACCGATCAAGGTACTCAAAACCAGATTCAAGAAGTTTATTAACCCTTCAGATGCTTCACAGTAATTTTTGGAATGTGGAAGAAAAAAAATAAACATTTGCTTTTCTTTCACAAAAATTTTCATTTAGACCTATTTTTTTTAACTTTTGCAAGGGTGACAGGAGAAAATGGACCACACATTTTGTTGTGCAATTTCTCCTGGGCATGCCAATTCCACATATGTGGAGGAAATCTACTGTTTGGCACACGGAAGGACTTGGGAGGGAAGGAGTGCCGTTTCACTTTTTGAATGTAAAATTTGCTCGCATAATTAGCAGATGCCATTTCATGTCTGGAGAGCCCCTGAGGTGCCTAAACAGTAGAAACCCCCAACTAGTGACACCATTTTGGAAACTAGACCCTTAAGAAACTTATCTAGATGTGTATTGAGCACCTTGAACCCACAAGTGCTTCTCAAAAGTTTGCAACATTAAGCTGTTAAAATTTAAAAAATCACATTTTTCCCACAAAATCTTTTTTAGCTACAAATGTTGTATTTTCACAAGGGCAAAAGGACCCCAACGTTCATTGTGCAATTTCTTCTGATTTCATTGATACCCCATATGTAGTTGAAAACTACTTTTGAGGCACAGTGGCAAAGTGCAGATTTTGCTGCACTTGTTTGAGGGTGCTATGTTACATTGGCAGAGCCCCTGATGTGCCAGAACTGTAGAAGCCCCCATAAGTGACCCCATTTTACCAATTAAACCTCTCAATGAATTTATCTAGTGGTGCAGTGATTATCTTGACACCACAGGTGTGTCACAGACCTTTATGCCATTGGGCAGTGAAGAAAAAATAATTAACATTTTTACCACCAAGATTGTGTGCTAGCCCCACGTTTTACATTTTCACACTGGGAAATGGGTAAAAATGACAACAGAATTTGTTCCACAATTTCTTCTCAATGTAGATATACCCCATATGTGGCTGTTCAGTACTACTTTGCCATATGGAGTGACTCGGGTGGGACGTTGCACTATTTGCCTCCTGGAGCTCAGATTTTCCTAGAATAGTTTGCATATTCTATATAAAGAGCCCCTAAGTGCTAGAATCCTTCCACAAGTGACTTCATTTTGTATATTATAACCCTTGGGAAATTATCTACAGATGTAGTGACAATTTTGCCTCCATGGGTGTTTTCTAGAAACAGGCAGCAGTGGATGTTGCTGAGTGAGAATTGCAAACTGCTCTTGTAGCGACCAGTATGCTGTAGGGACCAGTACGGTGCAGTCCCTGTACATTATGCCGAGCTCATGCTTCTGGAGACATGCAGCTGTAAATTAGGTGGGCTCTCATCACTACAGAAATGCCAAACATGTGATCGCTAAATGTGATTTAGGCACACTAGGGCTCAGAAGGGAGAGGGGGGCATTTGGATTTGGGAGCAGAGAATTTGCTGAATTTCTCTTGGTGGGTGAGGAGCCATTTCATTGTTCCAAAGCCATTGTGCTACCAGTAACATGGAAGCCCCCTATATTTCTGTTAACAGATGACAGATCTGAGTGGGGACTTGTTTTTTTTTTGTGGATTGAGTTGAAGCTTTAATTGGGAACATTTTACATAATGTTTGGGATCACATTTTTTCGGCGCTCTATGCTGAGCACTTACTTTGAGGTTTCCATCTAAATCTCTGAGTGACGTGACAGAGCAAACCCCAGAAGATTCCATTCACTATAGTGAGGCAGCAGAGTTATTCTGGTTTCAATCTGGCCTCTGTTCAGCGATGTCCTTTTTAGAAGTGAACAAAACTGTGGCCAATGGCACTTTTATACAATCCTAAAAAGACGGACACCGCCTGATCAAAGGTCCTATGGCATCCACAGTGCCTCCATCTGCCTCATTATAGGGAATTTTCTTCCAGGAGTTCTGTCTGAATCACGTATTTCAGAGATTAACACGGTGTTAGTGCTTGGCGTAGAGCGCAGGATAAATGTGCGCCAAGCCTTACTGCGATCTTTGGGAGGCAGAATGAAAAAATCAACAGCATGTGAAGAATTGGTTTAATTTATTTTTTTACACCATTCCTTGTGGGTATAAGTGATTGGACGACTTTATTCTTCGGTTTAGTGCGCTTACAGCGATATCAGATTTATATCGAGATTTTATGCTTGCCTGCTGTCACACACTAAAAGATGCATTTTACTGCGAAAATTAATTTTGGCATCACCATATATTGAGAGCTGTAATTTTTTAATATTTTGGCTGACAGTCATGTGAGAGCTTGTTTTTTGCGGGACGAGCTGACGGTTTATTGGTACCATTTTTGCGCACGTAACTTTTTTGATCGCTTTCTATTCTGATTTTTGGGAGACAGAATGAACAAAAACCAGGAATTTACGAATTGCTTTTTGTTTTTTGCTTTTTATACTATTCTGAGTGTTGTAAAAAAGGTATGGCAGCTTTATTTTTCAGGTCAGTACGATTACAGTGATACCTGATTAATTTTTTTAATGTTTTGGTGCTTTTACACAATAAAAAACTTTTTTATAGAAAAAATAATTATTTTTGCATCACTTTATTCTGAGAGCTATAACTTTTTTACTTTTCTGCTGATGGAGCTGTATGGTGGCTTGTTTTTGCAAGATAAGATTATGTTTTCAGCTGTACCATTTTTACTTACATATGACTTTTTGATACTGTTTTATTACACTTTTTGTTCGGTGGTATGTTATAAAGCATTGCTTTTTGCCTCGTTTTTTAATTATTTATGTTCACTGAAGGGGTTAACCAGTGGGACACATTTATAGAGTGGGTCGTTACGAATGTGGTGATACCAAATATGTGTACTTTTATTGTTTATTTTATTTACATAAATAAATCAATTTATTGGAAAAATATTTATTTTTTTTTCTTTATTTGGGAATATAAAAAAATATATTTTTACTTTGTAATACTTTTTTTTATACTTTTTTTACACTGTCGCAGGATGGGACATCACTATATAATGTCATATCGCTGCTCAGACACTGCACTGCAGGCTATCAGATCAGGATCTGACAGGCAGGAAAGGAGGCATGTCAGTGCCTGCTCACAGCAGGCACTCACAAGCCACCTTCCCTGCATGACCTGGAAGAACCCCGTGGCCATCTTGGGACCAGTGGTCTCCATGGAGACTATCAGGACAATGCAATCACATCACTTTGTCCTGATGGAAACGTGCAGGAAGCCTCCGCACTTCGCGATGCTCCTCTATGCACTGTCACTACTGACAGCAGCATCAGAGGGGTTCAATGCCTGCGATCAGTACTAGCACCGATCGTGGGCATTGCTGCGGGGTGTCAGCTGTCACATACAGCTGACACCCACACATGATTGCCGCGGCACTCAGCATGAGGCCACGCGATCGATGCGCTGCACAAGAACTGCTGTGTGCGGGAAAGCGATTCCCGCAGAGCAATAATAGCTCGGCGCATGTCCGGAAGGGGTTAATTGATAAACTCTTCTTCATAGAAGTAAATTGCCACTGGGTAATATTTCATCTTATCCTATTCATGTCAACGGGGCTGAAATTCAGTATCAGACATACCCATATATATTATGATATACCAGGACAAACAATTATGATGAAGGCGATGTGGTTCTCCAAGTTAAACTACCACAATCATACATTGAAGGACAAGCTGGAAGGAGAATTGACAGGAGAATTTCACAGCCCAAACTATTAACTATTCTGTTGCAAAGAGAAGTCCATCCATATCTTTAGCTAGACAACCTGTTTCTCCTGTACTAAGACATGTGCGTTTGAAACTATATGCAAATGAGGCAGAAGTGCTTTCAGTGAGGGAAAGCTGTTTCCATTATTATGGCTTTCCCCCCCCCCCCCCCCCCCCGCTCAATGCTGCCTTCCCTTTGCTGTGACTACAGGGCCTTTGCATGAAGTCACACAGCAAAGGAGTTCTTAGTCATGCAGAAGGATCTAGCAATGGGTGTTGAAAATAGCCAAAGTGACACAGGCTTGTGAAGAGCTACCACGTGCCAAAAGCACTTCAGCCTCATTTGCATTTCAATTCAATCACAGATTTCTCAGTAATAGAGGAATGGACTTTCTATCTAATGATATGGCTGGACTTGTCTTTGCAAGGGCTACATGTACATATAATTTGTTTTTGGAGTAAAATTCTGCTGAAAGATTATGTTTAAAAGCAGTACATTGATTAAAAGTAAAAATGAAAACTCTAGCACAGCATAAAATACACAATATTTCTCTTTATTCAACACTATGTGCTGTACCCTGTTGACCAAGGGTGAAGACAAGCTGTGTAGTTGTGAGAAATCTTGTTGCTTGAGCAGATGACAGATCTTTCAAGACTTAAAGAGAATCTGTCAGCAGGTTTTTCCTACCTCATCTGAGAGCACCATGATGTCAGAAAAGAGAAGCTGAATCCAATTATGTATCACTTAGATTACTGGGTGCAGCCGTTCTGATGCAATCATAGCGTTTAGATATACAATGAAGCAGGGATGAAAAGCTGCACCCACCCACACAAGGCTGTCCATGTGCAAAGTCCATAGACAGTTAGCTACCTATCACAAAGGGGGCGGGGTCAGACCAGGGCTCACTGACCAGTTAATCACAGCAATGATAAGCTGCTGGTTCTAAAACGATTATTGTAAGCAAACCAAACCTTGGAGCCTGATAATAGAGGCATCATTGAAATCTGTGTCTTAACCCCTACAGCACGCTGTCTTCAGGCTACATATCAAAAACCTTCTGACAGATTCCCTTTAAGCCCCCATACATATTAAACAAATGTTGACTGAATGCAGTGATAATTGATTATACACTATCTACAGATATTAACATCATTGTATATCAACACTGTGCAAATCTATCATTTAATCGCAATATCCGCCACTGTCACCACATGACATCACATGACATCAGCATGGTTGGAATGTCATAGAATGTAATATAATGTCACATGGATCTTACCTCATTACATATTCCAAATGGAAATAGCACAGGATAACAGAGGCACGCATGCTACACTTTGATATAAAGGCATTTACAGATCCTGGATATATTCCTCAATAATTGCCTTTGGCTAAAACATTGCTTTCCAAGCAGTGGTGTACTATATACATTGGTATTGTGCTAACGGGCATATCTCTCTTCTTTTATCTACTATAGCTGACACTCCGTTTCATGTATTTCATGCCCAGTTCGCTGTGCTTTACACCTTTCCTCATTTACTTCAATAGTATCCATGAATTTCTCTTAACATCTGTTTAATTAAAGTTTTAGTTTAATTTGATTCCCCTGCTGAGTCCTCCTGCTATGAATGCTCCAAACCACTCTCAATGCATTCAACAAACTTATTGCAGATAGAATAGTGAATCTTTTGATTGTTATTTTTGACCTGAGAACAGAAAAGCATTTTTATTAGAATTTGGGCATTTCCTTTGTACTGCTCTTGAATTATTATTTTTTTTATTTAACCCGATCCACCTTTGGTAACACCAATTTATTTGTGCATTGCAAAACAGAATAATAGAAGACTTAGTGTTTTTATTTCATTGCTGAGTGATTGAATAGTTTGACGTTAAAAGATTTGAATATAGAATTTAATTATCGCATTGAAACTGAACTGGCGTAAATAGTTAGGATTAACAGGTTTATATTATCCAGCATTGTAAGAGAAGATTTTAAATGGTAACCAGAAATAGCCTTTTATGAAACAAAAATAAAGAACATTTTACAAAAGGATCATATATTACAGCATGTTAACTTTTTACATATTTTCACTTACAACATTTCCTGGCGCAAGGTCAGAGAACAGCTACCAGAATCGTGAGCAGACTGCAAAGTACGTCCTATGAGGAACGGTTAAAGGATCTGGGAATGTTTAGCTTGCAAAAAAGAAGGATAAGAGGTGACACAATAGCTGTCTCCACATATCTGACAGGGTGTCACAGTGTAAACATATAAACCAAACACGTATTTCCGAACAATGGTAGAAAACTTTATTAAGTTGTAAAAACCAAAATGGAGATTAAAAAATAGCCAACAGTGCTTAGGTGAGCCAAAAAAACAGAAGAGGCATCACCATTGGGTGGGCAAGATAAATACAAAGATCAGCATAACAAACTGCAATGCAGTATATCAAGGCATGGGTCATACACAACAGGAATATAAACAAGTTGTAGGCTACGTATGGTTAGTAGTGCCAAAAAGAGCTCCCAATAATAAGATCCATGAATCCCAAATACAAAAGTAAGGTAGTGACATAAATGGAGAGTGGGTTACGGGGTTAATAATAGATTAGCAGGCTACATGTAAACAATAGTGCCTTTATATAAACCAAAAAAGGACCCCATTACCATGGTCTATAGGTCCACCAAAACATTCAATAAAGATAATACATGCAGTAGAATGTAAACATGAGTGCAAAGATATCTTACCAACACCCTAATGGTGATACCACAGCCCCAATGCGCATTTCGGCGACGTGCCTTCGTCAGGGGTGTGGCATCACAGCAAGAACATGCCCTTTTTATATGAGAGATGACAAATAGAGAACCGGAATGTCACAAAAACCCCTGTCCGGAAGTGGACCGCAAAGGATGCTGGTAATTGTAGTATAAGACCAGACTTGATGGTTGAAGGCGGCGCATGCAGCCCGGCATCCCCCTGCAGAGTGAGGTCAGCGAGTGCATCATGGCTGGAGGCAGGACACCAAGGAGAAGCCCCCGGCCACACGCAAAAGCGCGTGAACAGGGAGCAGCCCCAGACATCCGCCCACAACCAGGGATAGCCGCCGTCTCCGGCAACACCTGCTGGTGTGCCAGTGCGTATGCACAGGATGTCACAGTGTAGAGGGTTTAGCATTATTCTCTTTTGCACATGGAAACACGAGTAGCAATGGAATGAAACTGAAAGGGAGAAGATACAGATTAGATATTAGAAAACACTTTTTGACAGTGAGGGTAATCAATGAGTGGAACAGGCTGCCACAAGAGGTGGTGAGTTATCCTTCAATGGAAGTCTTGAAACAGAGAACTGGACAGACATCTGTCTGAGATGGTTTAGTGAATTCTGCATTGAGCAGGGGGTTGGACACGATGACCCTGGAGGTTCCGTTCAACTCTAACATTCTATGATTCTATTAGTCTATGTGCAGAATCCTTGTGGACCTAGCAACCCCAGAAGCTTCAGTCTAAAGTTAGAGGCCCAGGAAATTTCAGCACTGCTGCCGCCAACCCAAAGTTACAGCAAGGATCTTGAGAAGGGCAAGAATCGGAAATGTGAGTAGCAAGGTTTTATTATTTTTTACATATTATGGTTATTAGGCACTGGAGTCTGAAAAGAACTCAGAGCATAAGGAACAAAAAATTCATAGAGAATAACTTCTACATGATTATACAGAATTTCTGGACATTTTGGTATTTGAAAAAGACAGATTAAGAAGGAGGAGTGAGAAGGAACCTTCAGAAAGAAAAGAGACTAAGGCCTCATCTGGAATACAGTTCTGGGCACCGCATTTTAAGAAAAGACATTAAAAAACTGGAGCAAGTTCAGAGAAGAGGTACCAGGATTGTGAGTGGACTGCAAAGTATGTCCTACAACGAACAGTTAAAGGATCTGGGAATTATAAGCTTGCAAAAAAGAAGGCTAAAAGGAGAATTAATAACTGTCTACAAATATCTGAAGGGACATCCCAGTGTAGATTGATTATCATTATTCTCATTTGCACATGGAAACACGAGAAGCAATGGAATGACAATAAAAGGGAGAAGATACAGATTAGATGTTAGAAAAAACTTTTTGACAGTGAGGATGATCAATGAGTGGAATACGGTGTTCTCCTTCACTGGAAGACTTCAAACAAAGGCTGGAGAGACATCTGTCGGAAATGGTTTAGCTAATCCTGCATTGAGCAGGGAGTTGGACACGATGACCCTTGAGATCCTTTCCAATTCTAACGTTCTATGATTTTATGATTCTATGAGAAGAAATTGATGGTAATAGAAATATGAACCAGTTATAAACTTTATGTCTATCAGCACGGGATATATATTGTGTGATAGATTTGTAGCTATTAAATTCAGTTATTGTTTTGGAGGATTGTTAAAATTCATTCTTGTTAGTACTGAAAAAGTCCAGTTCAAACATACTGGCCCAAATCATATTAAAATATATATGGTTTTCACGATAATGTTTCTGTATATGAAAGTAGATAAATATGTAATCACAAAAATAAATGACTTTTACTAAGTGACATATCCAACACTACTCAAACGTGAAAGTGCAAACACCAAGAAGGAAAAGTTGTGGAATTATGTAAATCACAGGATTGATTGACATGCTTATGAAATGCAAATTATGAAAAAAATGGAAGTAACATTTTCAATACATCTCAATTTATTATGAGCATCTTGAGTATGAGCATCATATGCAGAAATATAAACATTTGCACGCTTTGGCAAATCAATGAAATTACTAAAGGGGTTAAACAATACTGGGACAACCCATTCTATACCCCTGTGTTTCCCCCAGAATAATAATGACACCTTTACTCGCCTCCAGTGCTGGCGCCATTCTATGGGTATTGGCATTGGTTCGCCTGGAACCATCATATCATTGTTATGTCACACTCTTCCTGCAACTTATCAGCACTGGTTTCACTCTTCTCTCCAAAAGACCAATCAGACATCTGGAGCAAGGGAGAGCTGCAGCTTCCTTTCACTTCTTTCATATGTCAATTGTGCTCATAGGATAAGAAAAGGATCCCAATGCTGATTGGCCACTGGAAAAGTCGTTGTGAACACCGCTGGAATGGCGCTACCACCAGAGGTGAGTAAAAGTGATATTATTTTATTTTGGTGAAATATAGGGATTGAGAAGAGCTTGTCCAAGTAGTGGAAATTCTCTCCTATGCTTGTTTGAGAAATGGTAAACCAACTCGAGTGCATTGGGCATGGAAATAATGAAGACACACATCTTACAGTTCCCATTGTAATTGTTGACCAATGATATCCCAGATGTGCTTCATTGGGAGACAAGTCCAGAGGCACATCAGACATTGAAAATTTAGGCCACTAAGGCTGCCCATGGGGCCTATTGTTGCCATTTTGAAAAACAGCTACTGGGACACATTGAAGGAATTGCCACATCACTGGTTTAACCACCAAATAAATGTAAAGCTGTGCGGTTAGTGCACCTGGAATTAAGACAAGAGGCGTCCAGCTACCATATATTATTCCATCTCTCATTATAATCTTAGGATACCTGTTCAATGCTGTCTCAGTAATGTCTCTTGATAGCATTGACCAAGTGGTCTCCAAATACTATTGTAACATAGTAACATAGAAGAGGATAGACCACCTCTCAAGACTCTTTTACTACCTTGCTCTGCACCATGATGGTTTTTAAGAGCAGTGGCATGAGGTCAATGTTGCATTTTCATGAGGGAATGTTACACTGGTCCTACTCCAAGAAGTATTGTGGTGTGGCATAATGTACAGGGCAGGAATCCTATAGCCTTCAATCCAGGCACACTAACAGTTTAGCATTTCATTGATTTGGTTGTGAAACCAGTGTGAAACCATCCATTTCTCCAAAGTGTCCCAGGGGCTGATTTTCAACATAATAACATCAGGATGAAAGTTGCTAATGGGAGTATTCTGCTACCATGTCTTGCTGCATTTTTGAACTTGTCTTCCATTTAGCACATCTGTGACATGATTGGTTGGCAGATGTGCTAAATGGATAGTCTTCTCAGTGTGGCAGAGAATTAATATCATCATTGATAGTATGAGAAAACGTTTAAGCATGTGTATTTCTGCACTTGGTGCTTATACTTGATACTGAATAAATCTAAATGTTTTGAAAATGTTGTTTCCATTTTATCATCCTTTGCATACCATTAACCTGTCTATCAATCCTGTGATTTAGATAATTTCATGACTTTTCCTTCTTGGCATTTAAATTTTAATGTTGAGTAGAGTATATGATAACTTTTTAACAGTTCACTTTGGCCTTTTCAATGCAAGCTACTATAGTGAAACTTTAGTTCACTATAGTGAATAGCAAATTCCATTTAGCAGAGTGCGAAGGGCCTCCTGGTTCTTACCCTTAAACCACTATACAGGAACATGGTCTTAGCTGTAGGAGGAATCACCAGATTGCATCTGCAAAGCAGCTGCTGACGGATAGAGTAAACTAATGGAAAACTGCACTAACAATGGTCAGAAGGAACAATCACAAAGGACAGATTCAGAACCAAAAACAAAGTAATGGAAAGCTGTGTCAGCGTCTAGGAGTTCAGGTAGACTACACAAGAGAATAATTTAAAAAAAAACCTGAAGAGATGCCAGTATGGAACTTGATGGGTTAAAGTAGATGATTAGGAAGGGAAAAATCTGATCAAACCGCTAGGATTTCAGTCACATAATTAATAAAGTAAGGCAAAGAGGAGTTTTAACCCTTTCACTACCTTGGGTTTTTCCGATTTTTTACTCCCCCTTCTTCTCAGAGACATAACACTCTTATTTTTCCATCAATACTGCCATATGAGGGCTTGTGTTTGTGGGACAAATTGTACTTATGTACGACACCGTTATTCTACCATATAGTGTACTGAAAAATTCCAAGTGCGGTGAAAAAAAAAAAGTGCAATTCCACAATTGTTTTTTTAATTACCATGTTAACTAAATGTTAAAATTAAACTGCCAATATGACTCTCCTGATCATTTCATAAATACCAATTCTTTTTTATTTAAGTGGTGAAGAAAAAAAAAGTTTGTAAAAAAAAAAAATAATAATGGCACCATTTTCTGAGACGAGCAGTGTCTCCATTCTTTGGGAGGGCTTATTTTTTGCCCTCTAAGCTGACATTTTTATTGATATCATTTTGGTGTAGATATGATGTTTTGATCGCCTGTTATTGCATTTTATTACAATTTTGTGATGACCAAAAAAAACTAATTCTGGAATTTTGATTTTGCCTCTCATTATATCGTTTACCAATCAGATTAATTTAGTTTATATTTTGATAGATTGGACATTTCTGAATTCAGCGATACCAAATATATGTATTTTTTCATGATTATTTTATTTTGATTAAGGCAAAAGGGGAGTGAATTGAACTTTAATGTTTTTGTAATTTCTTAAATATTTTTAAAAACTTTTTCCACTTCACTTGCTTTAAAAGTCTGGTAGGAAATTTGAAGCTGTGGTCTTCTGATCGCTTGGGCTACACATAGCAGGGTTTCAGCTATTAACGTTGGCAACAGAGCAGGTTCATAGGTGATGTGCAATTATAGACATGGTCTTCTGCAGACCCCCAGTTGCCATGTCAACCCATCAGCTCACCTCAATCATGTTACAGGGACGCCAATGGGCATAGTCAGTGAAGCACTTAAGGGGCTCTCATAGTAAATGCCAGTGACAGAGATTGATAGCGGCATTTGAATTGTTAACATGCAGACAGCCACAGGTGGATTCGATTCCACCTGCGGCTGTTAGGGGCACAGATGGACACAGATCAGCTGTCATGTGCCTAAAAGATGCCGGCTCGGCGCTGGAGCTCTCCTCAAAGGGAGAGAAGTGACATATGACGTACTTATACATCATAGGTCGCAAAGGGGTTAAACAGAAGCAATGGACACTGGCTTTCCAATAAACCTATATTGTATTATATAATAAAAAATGTATTAATTTTACAATTTCTTATTTTGCAGTTTCAGAGTTTAACTAAAAATCTGTGTTGAAAAATACCATTGTTTAATACTCTTCAATAAAGACTTTGGGGACGCTTTGTGCTCAATTCCTTTAAGACCACCTTGGTTTAAAATAATTTGTATTGACTCTTGCAGGAAAAAAACATTAGCGATTTCCCTGTAGATTCTGTAATTTGTTTTATAAAAGATAAAGAGAGAATTGTATGTAGCATATCTCTCAATTCACATCTTTCAAAGCAGGCAGCTGTTGACACTCATTGAATAGTGTGATATAAATGTGCTACCAATAGACTTGGGAGCTATTGTAGCTGGATTCTGTGCCTTGCTCCATGCTCACAGGTTTTGAAATGCACCTGGTTTCTGAAGAAAAGTGAGAGAAGAAAGTGTTCTGTGTTCTAATAGCTCACAGATAACTAAGGACACTGTTTTGAAAAAAAGAAATGCACTTGTTTAAAAGTACTTCATGAGAAAAAAAAGTTGATGTTCTTAGAATTTACTCTTTGTTGAAATCCTGCTGCATGGATCATTGTCAGACTGCACTTCTGACAAGGAGCAGATTATAACATAATTTTCAGTATTTGTTCAATAAAATAATCTTTTTCAGAAGGGAAAAAAATATTGACTATGCTTTTAAATGCTTTATGGAAAGTTTTTGCTTTTAACTTTTTAAGAAACTCAATATTTGACATATTTTAATGATTTCTATGGTGTTTTAGTTATTTAACGTGCTTTCAGTTCATTTTTTTACCGTTTTAAAAGTTGTTACAAAATCTTGCTTATCAATCAGCTCCAATTTGCTGTCTGATATCTAAATATGATGCCTGCATTCATCTAAATAAGTTATTTTAGAGGGAAGCACATAGATTTTTGCAAACTCTATTCAGTCAAGTAGGACAACCACAGAAACGTCTGCAAAAAGCCTGCCACAAGTGTTCTGGGAACAAAAGGGAAAATAATCTACAGTGGGGAAAAGAAGTATTTGATACACTGCCGATTTTGCAGGTTTTCCCAGATGTAAGAAATGGAGAGTTACATAATTTATATTGTAGGAATACTTCAACAATGAGTTACAGAATCTCAAAATAAAAACCAGAAAATAACATTGTATAATTTTAAATAATTAAATTGCATTTTAATTCATAAAATAAGTATGGTATTTGATCACCTACCAACCAGCAAGAATTCTGGCTCTCACAGACTTGTTTTTCTTTAAGAAGCCCTCCTACTCTCCACTTATTACTTTTATTAATTACACCTGTTTGAACTTGTTACCTGTATAAAAGACACCTACCCAAACACAATCAATCACACTCCAACCTCTTCACCATAACCAAGACCAAAGAGCTGTCTATGGACACCAGGGACAAAATTGTACAGCTGCATATGGCTGAGATGGGCTACAGGACAATAGGCAAGAAGCTGGGTGAGGAGGCAACAATTGTTGGCACAATTATTATAAAATGGAAGAAACACAAGAAGACTGTCAATGTTCCGCTTTCTGGAACTCGACACAAGATCATCCCTCAAAACTTCTGGAAGAAGGTAATTTGGAGTGATGAGACCAAAATTGAACTTTTTGGCCACAACCTTAAATGTAACATTTGGAGAGAGGTCAACAAGGCCTATAATGAAAGGAACGCCATTCCTACTGTACTGCACAGAGGTGGATCGCTGATGTTTTGGGGATGTGTGAGCTACAAAAGCACAAGAAACTGTCAAAGTTGAAGGAAGCATGAATACAGCATGTTATCATGCACTCAGCCCGGAAGCTGCGCATGGGGCATACTTGGACGTTCCAAGATGACAATGATCCAAAACACAAGGCCAAGTCGACCTGTCATTGACTATAGCAGAACCAAGTGAAGGTTCTGGAGTGGCCATCTCAGTCTTCTGACCTCAATATCATTGAGCCTCTCTGGGGAGATCTCAAGCGCGCAATTCATGCTAGGCAGCCCAGGAATTTACAAGGAACTGCAGGCTTTTTGGGCAGCTTTACATCTGAGAAAATAAAGAACATCATTCACAACTACCACAATAGACTTCAAGCTGTCATTGATGTTAGAGGGGGCAATATACGGTATTAAGAAATGGGGTATGTGAATTTTTGATCAGGGTCATTTGGATGTTTTGGGTTGCCATTATGTTTTAAAAAGAGAAAACACAATAGTTTGACAATAAATGGATTCACCCAATCACTAGCCATCAATGTAGAAAAACTTTTGGTGTTATCATTCATACTATCTGAAAAAAGGCCACGAAAGTGAAAATTCAATTGGGGTATGTAAACTTTTGAGCACAACGGTATATAATGGGCCAAAACAGCTCACAGAAATAATATTTTTTTTTCATCTTTTGTTGCACTTTTATCATTTTTTGCAGGATGCAGCAAGGCCCCTAATTGTTGGCTTGGTGTACTAGGGCGACTGTCTCTGTAGGGTGCATGTATATAGTGCTGGGTAGGCCACCAGATAATACTGTGGGCGTCATCAATAGGCTGTAAGCCAGACACTTTGCATCACACATACCTGTGTGACTGGCATTCTAAGCAAGCCTTATTTGTGTGCATTTTATTCTACTAGACAGCCAAATTCTCCATAATCTGATAGGTGTGTGGGTGGCTGTTTGTATCAGTACTTTGCACCTGTGCTGCCTCTGCCTTTATTAGTGGGGGCCTGTTGCATCCTGCTAGTGCATTTATCATGTTACAGGTTTTTCCATGGCTTTTTCCTTATGATATGTAATGGGCCCCAAATATGATGCTCCAGTGTATATTGGGCCCCATATAATGCTCCGCATGTAATGGGCCCCATATGATGCTGCAGTATATGATGGGCCCCATATACTGCTCCATACATAATAGGCACCATATATGATGCTTCAGCATATGATGGGCCCCTAATAATGCTCCACATATAGTGGGTCCCATATATTATGCTCCAGTATATGATGGTCCTAATATATTGCTCCAAACATTAAAAAAATGAAATACTCGCCTCTCCTCACTGGCTGCTGCTCTGCTCCTGACTTCTCAGCATTGCCGTCTTCTGGCACTCTGCACTGTGCCTGTTCAGGCAGAGGGCACACACTAGTCACGTTATCGCGCCCTTTGACCTGAAACATTACAGTTATGAGAAGCGGAAGAAGCCTTAGCGGAGGAACAGGGAGAGGAAAGTATTGCAATCACTGGGGCCCAGAGCAAGCGGGGTAGTCCCCAGCACTGTGGTCCCCAGCACTGGCACAGGCACTGCGCTCTCTTAGCACGCCAGTGTCCCCGATGGCACGTGGGCCCCCTAACCTGCTCAGGGTTTCGACACTTGCCCATGTGCGCCTGGTGCAGATGCTGGCCCTATCTTTGCATTTATGAAGGAGAGCTGCAAGGTTCTCCTTGTAGCAGGATTCTAGCAAGGTGAACAAGTACTCTTTTTTTGGCCAAGACGAATAAAACACAAAGGTCAGGTGAAATGCAGTGGTAAATAAAGTCGGCCATATTTGCCAAGCTGCCTATAGCCAACACTTCTTTGTCTCCACCATGATTATGACTCTCCATCTCCTCCTCCTCTTACTTTTTTCCTCCTCATTCCCCTCTTCAGCCCATCCATGTAGGAAAGATGGGACAATACAAGTGTGTGTATTAGCCTCTGTTATGCTAGCAACTAGCTCCTGTTCCTCCTCTTCCCCGGCACTCCACATCCTCATTGTTACTCAATCTGCACTGAGCAAATTAGATGACACAGGGCTGGATAGTACCTCCCTGTTTCTTGTCTTCCTTCATCTTCAACTGGTCTGCATGCATAGCTTCATGTTTAATTGTTAGAAGCATCTGTTTAAGTAGGCAGAGAATCAGGACAGATTATGGCGTCATCGCCGTTCACTATTTTTGTGGATTCCTCAAAGTCTTGGAGAACCATAAAAATGTCAGACATTCATGCCCACTCTTCAGTTGTAAAGTGCTGAGGCTGACCAGAATACAGACAGGCATTTTGGAGCTGGTATTCAATGACTGGCATCTGCTGCTCACAAAGCCTTTACAGCATTTGCAGTCTGGAGTTCCAGAGTGTGGCCACATTGCACACCAGTCAATGAGTTGGCACTTGAATGTGCTGCTGCAGCACTTCCAGAGTGGTGGCAGCTGTAGCTGATTTGCAGAAATGGGCACTGAAGCAGCGCACCTTGATCAGAATCTCTGGTAAATCTGGGTAGGTTTTCAGAAACCACAGAACCACCAAGCTGAGCCCGTGTGCCAAGAATGGTATGTGTTTGAGCTTGACAAACCTAACAGTTGCCACCATGTTATGGCCATAATTACACCAAGACCATTTCTTGTTGTAGGTTCAGCGTTGGGAGCTACAAATCTGTTTGGTCTGTTATTCATTTCAATAACTCTGCGGCGATGTGTGGTTTGTCTTCTAGTCAAATTAGCATCAGCAGAGCTTGTAGCTGCTTTGCTAAGGCAGTCCTGCAGAGCTTCCAGCTTCAAGCTGATGTTGGCGACGTGCTCTGAGATAGCAAATCAAAGATTGAAGATCAGGAGGAGCAGGAGGGGCTGCAGGAACTGGTGGAAGGAACTCTGATAGCAGTATGGCCAGCAATCCACAGAATTGGTCACACCTGTGTGGTGCCAGGGTGGGACTTGGCCCGATCCGCCACAATATTCACCCTTTGTGCCATCAGAAAAATGTAGCATGTCTGGCCACAAGCAATAGTCCACGTGTCGATCATTCAGTGGACAATCCCAGTAAGTACACTGGTAAGGGCATGGGTGATATTTCTGAACAAATGCTGGTACAAGGCAGGGACGCAACACCAGGAAAAATAAAATCTACCAGGATTCCACAAATCTAAATGTCAACATTTCCATGACAAGCAGCCTGGAAACGTACCCATTCAGCTTTTGGGCCTGTGTGTTGGGACTTTCTTTTTCATTCCAAGTCCTCAGGCAAGGACAGCTGAACTCTTTGCTGGGACACGGATTTGGAAGTGCCTTATGCTGGTGCCTCAGAATGTTCAAGGACAGGTGCAGGGCGGAAGACATCTGCACTATTGTCACCAGCTGGAACCAATTATGGATGCCTAGATGACACGTACCTAATCATGCTGGTAGAGGTTAGGCTCTTCGTGGTCAAACCCCTGCTGATTTTGGCATGTCATAGTGTGCAAATAAAAACTTTTTTATGCAGAACTCTGTTTAGAAAATTCCCAGCCTGGCAAACACCTAACACTTTGATGGAGAAAATCACTTGTGTCGGTGCTCTGTGGAACAGTTGCACACCATCTCAATCTGGTCACTCCACTGCTTCAAACTGTTTATTTCAGTGCTGCCTATCACTCTCTCTCAGAGCTGCTGTCCTCGCTCTGCATATCAACTTTACAGTTATTATTATTATTTATTATTATAGCGCCATTTATTCCATGGCACTTTACATGTGAGGAGGGGTATACATAATAAAAATAAGTACAATAATCTTGAACAATACAAGTCACAACTGGTACAGGAGTAGAGAGGACCCTGCCTGTGAGTTGCATCAGTTACTTTGTAATCCACTACCTCGTCTTCTACAGCCACACCTTAGTCCTCATGCCTTGGTAGCAACAACATGACTTATCTCCTTAGACAAAATTTACCATTCCCCACCACCATAATCTTGTGACCATGATTGCTCTAAATTTTGTGCATCATTAAACAGCATATTCTCCTGTCCCTCTTGGAACATGCAGGGTGAGAGGCTACAATCAAGAAATGATGATGTAAAGAGCTTCTCAGAATGTCCTAATGTGTGATCACTGGTCCCCTGGGACTTCATATGGCGGGAAGAAGGCGGATCACGGTGAGAATTAAGTGATCCAGACTTTTGGCTGCTGAGTCTGCACCATATGGAAGACTGAGACTGAGACTGGTGCCTGCTAATGATTCAGCCCAATTTTGCTCTTCAAAAGTTAAATGGTACTACTTCCCTTCCAAGCCCTCCAATGCGCACAAACAGTAGTTTTCCTCCACATATGGGGTACCTATTTTCTCATGAAAAATTGCACAGCAAATTGAATGGTACATTCTCTCCTGTTAAAGTGTAAACAAACAGTAGTTTTTCTCCAAATATTGGGTATCGACATGCTCAAAAGAAATTGCACAACATATTGCAATGTGCATTTTCCCTTGATACCCATGCAAAAATTGTGGCTAAAATAAATATATATATTTTTTTAATTAACTTTTTATTTTCCAGGCTCAACGTTATAAATTTCTGCGAAGCACCTAGGGGCTCAAGTTACTCATCACACAATTTGATAAGTTCCTTGAAGTGTTTAGTTTTCAAAATGGGGTCACTTTTGGTCGGTTACCACTGTTTAAGCACATCAGGCACTATCCGAGAATGACATGGCATTTGTTCTCGATTCCAACCACTTTTGTGTTCAAAAGTAAAATGGCGCTCTTACCCTTCCAAGCACTTCCATGAGTCCAAAAAGTAGTTTTCCCCACATATGGGATTTCGCCGTGCTTTAGAGTAATTGCACAACAAATGTTGGGGTCTACTTTCTCCTCTTACACTATTGAAAAAAATGGAATGTGGAAGGAAAGAATGAACATTTTCCTTTTTTTCACACATTTTTTTATTTAGACCCATTTTTTTTTATTTTCAAAATAACAACAGGAGAAATTTGTTGTGAATTCCTGTGAAGCACCTGAAGGGTTAATAACTTTCTTGAATGTGGTTTATAGCAGATCGATTAGTGCGGTTTTTAGAATGAGGTCACTTTGGGACATTTTTTGTCATGTAGACCCTCAAAGTCACTTCAAATGTGATGTGGTCCCTAAAAAAATGGTTTTGTCAATTTTGTTGGAAAAATTAGAAATCGATGGTCAACGCTAAACCCTTCTAGCTTCCTAACAAAAAAATAAGATTAAAAAACTGTGTTGATGTAGACATGTGGGAAATGTTATTTATTAACTATTTTGTGTGCCATAACTCTGATGTAAAGGCATAAAAACTAAAAGTTTGAAAATGACAAAATTTTCAACATTATCTCCAAATTTCAGATTATTTCACAAATAAACACAAGTCATGTCAAACAAATGTTACTACTATCATGAAGTACGTGTCTTGAAAAAACAATCTCACAATCAGTGGGATCCGTTGAAGGGTTATAGAGTTATTACCACATAAAATGACACTGGCTGGTCAGCATTGTAAAATTTGGCCTGGTCATGATGGTGATAATAGGCTTGGGGGGTAAGGGGGTTAAATAGATTCAATACAACATTTTGTTTAATTCTTTCTATTATTTTTTCCTTTTAGACAGGAATATTGTGGTTGTAATGTGAAAATGTTTAGTCTGTGCTATATAGAAAGGTCTTTCAGTATTCATTTTAGAGGTTTTTCTAACATTATCACAATATTTCATACAGTTATTCCTATTCGCATACAATACGCAATTTTGTACTTTAGAGTGTTGAAAAAAAATAGAAAAACAGAAAAAAGACACAAAATCTTGGAGATAAAATACATGAGCAGAAAATATACAACTTCCTAAAATAATGTATTCGTTGCTGACAATAGGGTTTACTATAATTAGTAAGGGAGAAATAATACAATTTCATTTGGGACCTCTCCTTGTACAAAACAATATTTTATTGTAATGAGTTGATCTCCTAAAGGACATTGAGCACAAGGAGGAATATAAATAAGGTTTCTCGTAGCCTTGCTAATTAGGAGTCTGTAGTTGAGCTGTAACGGGTTTTCCTTTGTGTATTCGTTTATAAGCGCTGATAAGTAGGAACACATAACATCTTCAGTCTGATAAGGAATGTGATTGTTTATATTTACCGCGTTGTATACCTGATTCTAGCTGAATGTTGAGACAGAGGTCGTTTGAGGAGAACGTTTAAAGGATACTAGTATTTTTGAGCAGAGAAGAGTTTACCAAATATTAAAAGACTAGGTTTTCAACAAAATTTTTATTGCTCCAGTGCAACTAAACCACAAAATAAAGCATCTAAAAAATTCCAATATCTTATGCTTACAGCTACAATGCAGACCAATGTGTTTTCTTAAAAGGAGTCAGTGATCAGTGGCAGTCCGTGATCTGAAGTCAATGATTGGTAGTCGCATGAGGATTGCATCGCAATCCTTGGAGTGGCCTTCTACTCTTCTGACTTAAGCATGACAGCTGCATAGAAATAAATGCTGTCACGCTAAGGTCAGTAGAGCAGATGGCCAGTCCGAGGATTGTGATGGGATCCTTGGGCAAGTAATATGGCAATCCCTGACATCAGCTCAGTGTGCTGGATTATGGGCAGTGGTAGTGGTAAATTTTTCCTTTTAATTTATATGCCAATGAATGGCCAACGCACAACTTTAGATTTTGCGGGGCTTACAGTAACACAATGTGGCAATGTATAGTAATAAAAGTTACATATTCTGAAATGGTTGCCCATGCCTTATTTCACTATACCATTAATATGCAAAAATCACCTGACAGATTCCCTTTGACTACAGTCTAAATACAAACGCTGTGATGTCTGATCCTACAATTCATCTAAGTTTAATTAAACTAGAAAATGTCAACCAATATGATCATTCAATGGGTAAAAAAATAATGTTCATTTTATCTGACTGATGATAGGTTATGCAAATTGCCTCTTCAGAGAAAAAGAGGACTTAAACTCTATAGCGCCACCTGTTGGAAGTAGCGATCCTACAAGTCACATCCAACCCTTTAACGAGTCATGCAATATGACTTAGGATAAAAGTCAAATCAGTATCTCAATTCGCAGACACGGTAGACTAATTATCTGTGAAGGAATATGCTATTTTTTTTCATTTTAATTTGATAATTGCTAGTCCACAAAAGATCTTTAACCACTTAATCCCATATGACGTACTATCCCGTCGAGGTGACCTGGGACTTAATTCCCAGTGACGGGATAGTACGTCATATGAGATCGGCCGTGCTCACGGGGGGGGAGCGTGGCCGATCGCGGCTGGGTGTCAGCTGACTATCGCAGCTGACATCCGGCACTATGTGCCAGGAGCAGTCACGGACCGCCCCTGACACATTAACCCCCGGAACACTGCGATCAAACATGATTGCAGCATTCCGGCGGTACAGGGAAACATCGCGCAGGGAGGGGGCTCCATGCGTGCTTCCCTGAGACCCTCGGGCAAGGCGATGTGCTTACCTTGTACCGAGTGTTTCCTCCCTGCGGACCCCAGATCCAAAATGGCTACGGGGCTACATCTGGGTCCTGCAGGGAGGTGGCTTACCAGCGCCTGCTCAGAGCAAGCGCTGATAAGCCTGCAGCCCTGCAACTGACACAGTGCTCTGCAAAGTGTCAGATCAGCGATCTGATGATATAACATGATGGCCCCTCTGGGGCAATGTTATAAAGTAAAAAAAAATATTCACATGTTTAAAAAAAAAAAAATTCCTAAATAAAAAAAAATATATTGTTCCCATAAATACATTTCTTTATCTAAATAATAATAAAAAACAATAAAAGTACACATATTTAGCATCGCCGTGTCCGTAACGACCGCACCTATAAAACTGTCCTGCTAGTTAACCCCTTCAGGGAACGTGGTAAAAAAAACAGGCAAAAAACGCTTTATTATCATACCACCGAAGAAAAAGTGGAATGACACGCGATCAAAAAATAATACCAATGATAACAATGGTACAGATGAAAACGTTATCTTGTCCCGCAAAAAACAAGTAGCCATACAGCATTATCAGCGAAAAAATAAAAAAGATATAGTCCTCAGAATAAAGCGATGCAAAAATAATTATTTTTTCTATAAAATAGTTTTTATCGTATAAAAGTGCCAAAACATAAAAAATGATATAAATGAGGTAATCGTACTGACCTGAAGAATCAATCTGCTTTATCAATTTTACCAAAGGTGGAACAGCATAAATGCCTCCCCAAAAAAGAAATTCAGGAATAGCTGTTTTTTGGTCATTCTGCCTCACAAAATCAGAATAAAAAGCGATTAAAAGATGTCACGTGCCCGAAAAGGTTACCAATAAAAACATCAACTTGTCCCGCAAAAAACAAGACCTCACATGACTCTGTGGACCAAAATGTTTACGAATTATGAATATATTTAAGCACATTAAAATATAGCAAACCAGGTTTCGCATGCCACTGTATCTACTGTGAGAGAGTCATAAAGAGTACATCACAAATGTAAAATATTTTTGGTAATACGGTCATTGTGGCAAGAACAAAGAGGAGGTATTGCTACTGTGCATTAGGGTTGAGCGACTTTTATTTTTATAGGGTCAAGTCGGGTTTCACGAAACCCGACTTTCTCAAAAGTCGGGTCGAGTGAAATCGGCCGATCCTATACAAAAGTCGGGGTCGGGGTCGGCCGAAACACAAAACCCAATGCAGTGCAATGGGATACTAATGGTTCCCAGGGTCTGAAGGAGAGGAAACTCTCCTTCAGGCCCTGGGATCCATATTAATGTGTAAAATAAAGAATAAAAATAAAAAATAGGGATATACTCACCCTTGGACGCGCCCTGGTTCTAGCCGGCAGCCTTCCTTCCTAAGAAAGAGCAAGTGAAGGACCTTCGATGATGTCGCAGCTTGTGATTGGTCGCGTGACCGCTCATGTGACCGCTCACGTGACCAATCACAAGCCGCGACGTCACCACAGGTCCTTCACTTGCTCATTCTTAGGAGGGGAGACTGCCGGTTAGAACCAGGGCGCGTCCGAGGGTGAGTATATCAATATTCTTTATTTTTATTCTTTAAAATAGGGATATACTCACCCTCGGACGCGCCCTGGTTCTAACTGGCAGCCTTCCTTCCTAAGAATTAGCAAGTAAAGGACCTTCGATGACGTCGCAGCTTGTGATTGGTCGCGTGACCGCTCATGTGACCGCTCACGCGACCAATCACAAGCCGCGACGTCATCACAGGTCCTTTACTCGCTCATTCTTAGGAGGGGAGACTGCCAGTTAGAACCAGGGCGCGTCCGAGGGTGAGTATATCAATATTTTTTTATTTTTATTCTTTATTTTACACATAAATATGGATCCCGATACCGATTCCCAATATCGCAAATATATCGGAACTCGGTATCGGAATTCCGATACCCAATAAGAAGACCGCCGACCTCATGGCCGACCCCACACAGGGATCGGGTCGGGTTTCATGAAACCCGACTTTGCCAAAAGTCGGTGACTTCTGAAAATGACCGATCCATTTTGCTCAACCCTACTGTGCACCTCTCCATGATGGCACTATGAGACTTTTGTTCTTCAACTGGCACCATTAAAAGGGAATAAGATATGGGGAGTTTCCTGGTCATGGACACAAAATTTCAATGTTTTGGTCACCAAACCATTTAGTTTTTACTTTTACCTTGTGGCATGTTTGGGACATCAGGAAAAATGATTGTCTGGAGATCAAAATTTGAGCCTGACCATAAGTCCTTACTGTTACTTACTGTGGACTTAAATGTGGACTGTGTCAAGCCAACAGTAAAGCATCCTGAGACTATTCATGTGTGGGGACTTATCATTAAAGAGAGTGGGCTCACTGAAAATGTTTTCCTAAGAACGCTGCAATGAACAAAGAATAGTATCTACAAATCTTGAAAAAGTATCTTCTTCCAATGATACAGGAGATATTTGGTAATGAATAATGCTTTTCCAGCATGATGGAGCATAATGTTACAAACTGAAAGTGATAACTAAGTGGCTTGATGAACAAAACGTTGAAATTTTGGGTGCATGGCCCGGGAAACTACACATATCTTAATCCAATTGAGAACCTGTGGTCAATCCTCAAAAAAGTGGGTGAACAAACAAAAACACAGAAATTGTGATAACCTCAAAGCACTGATTAGGCAAGAATGGATTGACATCAGTCAGGGTTTGTCCCAGGAGCTGATTTCCTTCATGCTAGGGCAAACTACATTGGTCTTCAAAAATAAGGGTTAATTTTTAATTAATATTTAAATATTAACTTGTAACGATATAAAAAAATGTGTCTGTCTCAATACTTTTGGCAATGACTGTATAACAGTATCAAGAAAAGATTTTTCTAATTGCTTATTCGTCAATGTAAAAAATAACAATGAAGTTGTTGTGTTTTAAGAGTCCCATGAGCCCTATTTATTTTTTCTTTTTTGTTGAATTTCTTGCGTCCAACATTGGTTTTAGGTTGAACCCTTAGCTCGAATGTATGTAACATATTTTCTTTAATCAAAGAAGATTTACGCTTATTACATTTTTGTATTGCAGTTACAAAACCCAGTCTGTGAACCTCAGAAACACTAAATATGTCAAATGTTATGTTATAGGTTTATAAAGAGAGTCTGTTCTTGAACAAAGCATTCACCTCTACCATGCTCAATGAAAATATCTCCTCGGGCTTTGATCTTACTGGATGGCTGCTGAATGCAAGTAATCTTTTTCATGCAGTGATCTTTTTTATCTTTTTAACTTAGAGAAATACAAAACATTTCTTACTTATGTTCTTTCAAGACTGATGTCTGGAAGAGCAGCTGTGTATAAAAATATCCTAGAGTTAGATTTTTAAATAATGACATATAATACACCACTACCATTTACCAAGATAAAATTCCGTGTGACATCAGAACATGATTGCTGGCCTCATTAGCTGCATCTGTAAAGGTTATCACAGGGATAAAAATAATTCTGCTAATCCTATTCCATCTTAGAGATCAGAGTCATAATCGGTAGGGATGATATATTTCTAAGTATTGTTAATACAGTAAGAGATATAAATATTATTGTTCAGAAACAGATTTAAAAGTAGATACATTTGGTTCATTCGTCGCCATTTTTAATCCAGGTATTTTTTGTTTGTTGAACTGAATTTTATAGCACTCTTAAGCCAAATGGAAAAAGCAACAATTGAAGAATAAAACAATAAGATAAAGCTCTGTTCACATAAGCATTGCATCTTTTCTTTAGAAATGGAGATTACAAAATACAGCTGGATCTATTATGCAGTAAACATCAGTAGTGCCCACTAGACAGCTGAATCAAGTTTTAATGGTGTTCGCAAGCTTCTACAGAAGTATCCAACATTTTGACGGCAAAAACAGCATGCAGGACTGTTCCATAACAAACATCATTTAATTAATTCTGTGAAATTCAAGTCAATTTTCTTAGCCTTGGAATTATCATTTGCATTTTAGTTATTGTATATCGCTTGGATTTACCATAATATTATTATTATTATTCTCAATATAATTTCTTCTCTGCCTCCACAGAACCTGAGAATCAAAGAGCCAAGGTAACAAATGCTGTAAATCCTTGAAATCATGAACAGTAAAGGTATAGAGAAAGAACGCAGTCTTGCTGGGATTGGTGGGAAAAGGCGCCTCAAGGAACAATAAAATAAATGACTGTACAGCCAATGGTCATCATGCTGAAGCTTAGAGCGAGATGATAGTGAGTAAGGCACAAGGCACATTCTAAAATGACCACCTTGGGCTCTAAAAGAGCATACTTTTCATGCTCGGATCCCTAATTTTTTAGACATTGATAACGTAATAAAAATATTCCATTTATTTCCACGTTTGTACTACAGATGAGTGGATTGCTTGAAATTCAAATTCAAAAGCTTTGTCAAGTTTTGCCTAAAAATTTAATTTGTAGTCAGTAACTTTGGCATGAATCGCAATACTATAATGCTTCTAATTGCCAAGAAATATAAAACAGCAAGGACGATTCTATCAGGGTAGATAAGAGGCAAGCAAAACATTACCTCACTACCTTTGATACACTTATATTTGTATCTTTGCACTCTGCACTTTATTTCTTTTTGAAGTTTTACTATCATGTGGGACTTGAAGGCATAGCCACCTGTTTTACTTTATACTTTTTGTTTTGCTTGCCTCTTTGCACTTTTACTCCTATATGGAGACTATCAATTTATGATTGCATTTTATGTGACACTGCAATTTTTGCACTTTTTTATTATCCATACACCCTTTCTTTTGTTCCTTATTATAAAACGAACTATTGTTCTAGCAGGAGGTATTACATTGAGGTCTTGTGAGTCACCTTTGCTCTTTTTATAATATATTGATTTTATGTCTGGTATAATCATTACTTGTTATGTTGTGTGCACACTGTTAATGTATCATTTTTATTACTATTTGATATTTCTATTAATAAAGGCATTTTAATTGTTATTCCTCTTGCCTGGGATTTTTATGGTCCTCCATGGTGCTGGTTCTTTTCACTTTAAGCATAGATATTAGTAGGACATAAAACCTAACTTTTAATGTACAATCACATAAAAATGGGGAACACATAGATATAAACAGAACCACAGAGAAGAGGCTCAAAAACAATACCAGTGCGGATGTTAAAATGGTTTTGTCTCACCCCCTTAGATGCCCTGGTGTAGGCCATGCTTCTTCTAGGTAAACATTGAGGAGGGGTATGTTAAATAAGCCGCCCTGTCGTGTCCCGTGCCGGTCTCCCATTCTTACAAGGACAGTCTCCAATTGGGGTCCTGTCCTAGAAAATGTCCCTAAGTTCAATCCCAACTCATTTCATCCACCGGTCAAAGCAGACTCATCAGGGAAAAGAAGTCTACAGATGTATAAAGATCATTAAGGTTCAACGTTTAAGAACGTAGGAAAATCTTTAGGGACTCAGAAATTTTGAAGGGTATCCCTATGAAGAGGGGCCCTATCCTTTCTGCAGACTGCTGCACAACTAATATCTATTCTTGGTGCTATCTATTTAATTGTCAAGAAAATACTTTCATAACACTCTGAGGTCTTCTAGGACTGTAATGAATCCCTCTTGGTCTTATGAATTCAAACACAACTAGTGGTAACCAACAGTTACTACTACTGCTTAACCCCTTCCCGACCTTTGACGCCACGTAGGCGTCATGAAAGTCGGTGCCAATCCGACCCATGACGCCTATGTGGCGTCATGGAAAGATCGCGTCCCTGCAGATCCGGTGAAAGGGTTAACTCCCATTTCACCCGATCTGCAGGGACAGGGGGAGTGGTAGTTTAGCCCAGGGGGGGTGGCTTCACCCCCTCGTGGCTACGATCGCTCTGATTGGCTGTTGAAAGTGAAACTGCAAATCATCGGCCATGGCTGGAAATACTAATGTGAACCCAACCCAACCCCACCGATCACCCCCCCAGCCCCCCGATCTGGCCGGTACACTGCTCCGGCTCCCCTCCATCCAGTGCTCCACTCCCCCCCGTGCTCCAATCACCCCCCCGTGCTCCAATCACCCCCCCTGCATTCCAATCCACCGCCCCCGTGCTCCGTTCCACCCCCCGTGCTCTGTTCCAGCCCCCCCGTGCTCCGTTCCACGCCCCCGTGCTCCGTTCCATGGCTGCCGCGCTCCGATCCCCCCCGTGCTCCGATCCCCCCCCCTGTGGTCCCCCCCACCCCATCATACTTACCGATCCTGCCGGGGTCCCGTCCGTCTTCTCCCTGGGCGCCGCCATCTTCCAAAATGGCGGGCACATACGCAGTGCGCCCGCCGAATCTGCCGGCCGGCAGATTCGTTCCAAAGTGCATTTTGATCACTGAGATAGATTATATCTCAGTGATCAAAATAAAAAAAATAATAAATGACCCCCCCCCTTTGTCACCCCCATAGGTAGGGACAATAAAAAAATAAAGAAATTTTTTTTCCCCCACTAATGTTAGAATAGGGTTAGGGTTAGGGGTAGGGTTAGGGGTAGGGGTAGGGTTAGGGTTAGGGTTAGGGGTAGGGCTAGGGTTAAGGCTAGGGTTAGGGGAAGGGGTAGGGTTAGCGGTAGGGTTAGGGCTAGGGTTAGGGCTAGGGGTAGGGTTAGGGGTAGGGTTAGGGGTAGGGTTAGGGTTAGGGTTTCGGTATGTGCACACTTATTCTGGTCCTCTGCGGATTTTTCCGCTGCGGATTTGATAAATCCGCAGTGCTAAACCGCTGCGGATTTATGGCGGATTTACCGCGTTTTTTTCTGTGCATTTCACTGCGGTTTTACAATTGCGATTTTCTATTTGAGCAGTTGTAAAACCGCTGCGGAATCCGCACAAAGAAGTGACATGCTGCGGAATGTAAACCGCTGCATTTCCGTGCAGTTTTTCCGCAGCATGTGTACAGCGATTTTTGTTTCCCATAGGTTTATATTGAACTGTAAACTCATGGGAAACTGCTGCGGATCCGCAGCGTTTTCCGCAGTGTGCACATACCTTTAGAATTAGGCTATGTGCACACGGTGCGGATTTGGCTGCGGATTGGCCACTGCGGATTCGCAGCAGAGTTCCATCAGGTTTACAGTACCATGTAAACATATGAAAAACCAAATCCGCTGTGCCCATGGTGCAGAAAATACAGCGCGGAAACGCTGCGTTGTATTTTCCGCAGCATGTCAATTCTTTGTGCGGATTCCGCGGCGTTTTACACCTGTTCCTCAATAGGAATCCGCAGGTGAAATCTGCACAAAAAACACTGGAAATCCGGGGAAAATCCGCAGGTAAAACGCAGTGCCTTTTACCCGCGGATTTTTCAAAAATGGTGCGGAAATATCTCACACAAATCCGCAACATGGGCACATAGCCTTAGGGTTAGGGTTGGAATTAGGGTTGTGGTTAGGGTTGTGATTAGGGTTATGGCTACAGTTGGGATTAGGGTTAGGGGTGTGTTGGGGTTAGTGTTGGAGGTAGAATTGAGGGGTTACCACTGTTTAGGCACATCAGGGGTCTCCAAACGCAACATGGCACCACCATTGATTCCAGCCAATCTCGTATTCAAAAAGTCAAATGGTGCTCCCTAACTTCCGAGCCCTGACGTGTGCCCAAACAGTGGTTTACCCCCACATATGGGGTATCAGTGTACTCAGGATAAACTGCGCAACAATTACTGGGGTCCAATTTCTCCTGTTACCCTTGTGAATCTAAAAAAATGCTTGCTAAAACATCATTTTTGAGGAAAGAAAAATGATTTTTTATTTTCACGGCTCTGCGTTGTAAACGTCTGTGAAGCACTTGGGGGTTCAAAGTGCTCACCACATATCTAGATAAGTTCCTTGGGGGGTCTAGTTTCAAAAATGTGGTCACTTGTGGGGGGTTTCTACTGTTTAGGCACACCAGGGGCTCTGCAAACGCAATGTGACGACCGCAGACCATTCCATCAAAGTCTGCATTTCAAAAGTCACTACTTCCCTTCTGAGCCCCGACGTGTGCCCAAACAGTGGTTTACCCCCACACATGGGGTATCAGCGTACTCAGGAGAAACTGGACAACAACTTATGGGGTCCAATTTCTCCTGTTACCCTTGGGAAAATAAAAAATTCTGGGCTAAATAATTATTTTTGAGGAAAGAAAACGTATTTATTATTTTCACGGCTCTGCATTATAAACTTCTATGAAGCACTTGGGGGTTCAAAGTGCTCACCACACATCTAGATAAGTTCCTTTCGGGGTCTAGTTTCCAAAATGGGGTCACTTGTGGGGGGTTTCTACTGTTTAGGCACATCAGGGGCTCTGCAAACGCAACGTGACGCCCGCAGAGCATTCCATCAAAGTCTGCATTTCAAAACGTCACTACTTCACTTCCGAGCCCCAACGTGTGCACAAACAGTGGTTTACCCCCACATATGGGGTATCACCGTACTCCGGAGAAACTGGACAACAAATATTAGGGTCAAATTTCTCCTGTTACCCTTGGGAAAATTAAAAAATTCTGGGCTAAATAATTATTTTTGAGGAAAGAAAACGTATTTATTATTTTCACGGATTTTCACGCATTATAAACTTCTATGAAGCACTTGGGGGTTCAAAGTGCTCACCACACATCAAGATAAGTTCCTTTCGGGGTCTAGTTTCCAAAATGGGGTCACTTGTGGGGGGTTTCTACTGTTAAGCCACATCAGGGGCTCTGCAAACACAACGTGACGCCCACAGAGCATTCCATCAAAGTCTGCATTTCAAAACGTCACTACTTCACTTCCGAGCCTCGGCATGTGCCCAAACAGTGGTTTACCCCCACATATGGGGTATCAGCGTACTCAGGAGAAACTGGACAACAGCTTATGGGGTCCAATTTCTCCTGTAACCCTTGGGAAAATAAAAAATTCTGGGCTAAATAATTGTTTTTGAGGAAAGAAAACGTATTTATTATTTTCACGGCTCTGCATTATAAACTTCTATGAAGCACTTGGGGGTTCAAAGTGCTCACCACACATCTAGATAAGTTCCTTTGGGGGTCTAGTTTCCAAAATGGGGTCACTTGTGGGGGGTTTCTACTGTTAAGCCACATCAGGGGCTCTGCAAACGCAACGTGACGCCCACAGAGCATTCCATCAAAGTCTGCATTTCAAAACGTCACTACTTCACTTCCGAGCCCCGGCATGTGCCCAAACAGTGATTTACCCCCACATATGGGGTATCAGCGTACTCAGGAGAAACTGGACAACAACTTTTGGGGTCAAATTTCTCCTGTTACCCTTGGGAAAATAAAAAATTGCAGGCTAAAAGATCATTTTTGAGAAAATAATTTTTTTATTTTATTTTCATGGCTCTGCGTTATAAACTTCTGTGAAGCCCTTGGGGGTTCAAAGTCCTCACCACACATCTAGATTAGTTCCTTTGGGGGTCTAATTTCCAAAATGGGGTCATTTCTTTGGGATCTCCAATGTTTAGGCACACAGGGGCTCTCCAAACGTGACATGGTGTCCGCTAATGATTGGAGCTAATTTTCCATTTAAAAAGCCAAATGGCGTGCCATCCCTTCCGAGCCCTGCCGTGCGCCCAAACAGTGGTTTACCCCCACATATGGGGTATCAGCGTACTCAGGACAAACTGGACAACAATATTTGGGGTCCAATTTCTCCTATTATCCTTGGCAAAATAGGAAATTCCAGGCTAAAAAATCATTTTTGAGGAAAGAAAAATTATTTTTTATATTCATGGCTCTGCGTTATAAACTTCTGTGAAGCACCTGGGGGTTTAAAGTGCTCAATATGCATCTAGATAAGTTCCTTGGGGGGGTCTAGTTTCCAAAATGGGGTCACTTGTGGGGGAGCTCCAATGTTTAGGCACACAGGGGCTCTCCAAATGCGACATGGTGTCCGCTAACAATTGGAGCTAATTTTCCATTCAAAAACTCAAATGGCGCGCCTTCCCTTCCGAGCCCTGCCGAGTGCCCAAACAGTGGTTTACCCCCACATATGAGGTATCGGCGTACTCGGGAGAAATTGCCCTACAAATTTTATGATCCATTTTATCCTACTGCCCATGTGAAAATGAAAAAATTGAGGCGAAAATAATTTTTTTGTGAAAAAAAAGTACTTTTTCATTTTTACAGATCAATTTGTGAAGCACCTGAGGGTTTAAAGTGCTCACTAGGCATCTAAATAAGTTCCTTGGGGGGTCTAGTTTCCAAAATGGGCTCACTTGTGGGGGAGCTCCAATGTTTAGGCACACAGGAGCTATCCAAACGCGACATGGTGTCCGCTAACGATGGAAATAATTTTTCATTCAAAAAGTCAAATGGCGCTCCTTCCCTTCCGAGCCTTACCATGTGCCCAAACAGTGGTTTACCCCCACATGTGAGGTATTGGTGTACTCAGGAGAAATTGCCCAACACATTTTAGGATCCATTTTATCCTGTTGCCCATGTTAAAAATGAAAAAATTGAGGCTAAAAGAATTTTTTTGTGAAAAAAAAGTACTTTTTCATTTTTACGGATCAATTTGTGAAGCACCTGGGGGTTCAAAGTGCTCACTATGCATCTAGATAAGTTCCTTGGGGCGTCTAGTTTCCAAAATTGGGTCACTTGTGGGGGAGCTCCAATTTTTAGGCACACGGGTGCTCTCCAAACGTGACATGGTGTCCGCTAAAGAGTGGAGCCAATTTTTGATTCAAAAAGTCAAATGGCGCTCCTTCCCTTCCAAGCCCTGCCGTGCGCCCAAACAGTGGTTTACCCCCACATATGAGGTATCAGCGTACTCAGGACAAATTGGACAACAACTTGCGTGGTTCAGTTTCTCCTTTTACCATTGGGAAAATAAAAAAATTGTTGCTAAAAGATAATTTTTGTGACTAAAAAGTTAAATGTTCATTTTTTCCTTCCATGTTGCTTCTGCTGCTGTGAAGCACCTGAAGGGTTAATAAACTTCTTGAATGTGGTTTTGAGTACCTTGAGGGGTGCAGTTTTTAGAATGGTGTCAATTTTGGGTATTTTCAGCCATATAGACCCCTCAAACTGACTTCAAATGTGAGGTGGTCCCTAAAAAAAATGGTTTTGTAAATTTCGTTGTAAAAATGACAAATCGCTGGTCAAATTTTAACCCTTATAACTTCCTAACAAAAAAAAATTTTGTTTCCCAAATTGTGCTGATGTAAAGTAAACATGTGGGAAATGTTATTTATTAACTAATTTGTGTCACATATCTCTCTGGTTTAACAGAATAAAAATTCAAAATGTGAAAATTGCAAAATTTTCAAAATTTTCGCCAAATTTCCGTTTTTATCACAAATAAACGCAGAATTTATTGACCTAAATTTACCACTACCATGAAGCCCAATATGTCACGAAAAAACAATCTCAGAACCGCTAGGATCCGTTGAAGCGTTCCTGAGTTATTACCTCATAAAGTGACACTGGTCAGAATTGCAAAAAACGGCAAGGTCTTTAACCCTTATCCGGCTGAATAGGTACAATTGTAACTATTCCGTTTTAAAATTGCAATAACTTTTTTTTGAAAAGACGTAGAGGGCTGAAATTTCGTGACATCTCTACATTTTTGGTCCAGAATATATTGGCCAAATTTCAATAAAATATCTCCACCCGCTTCCGAGATAAGGGGTCGAGATCTTTTTGCATCCATAACAAGCTGCATAGGTACAAATGTACCTCATATATTTTGAATGAAGATAATGCAAGGGAAAAAGCATAAATTTTTTTTTAATGATAATGCTATTTAACTATTATAAACAAGTAAAAAACTGTTCATTTACATTATAAAAGAAAATGTAAGAAACTTTTTTTTATTGATTTTCTTTGCAAGTAATGCATGTTGGCTTTGCTACAGAGTGTTCATCGCAAATGGGTTTCACACAAACCACACAAGACTTTCTAGTCTTGCGTTGTTTTCGCCTCAGGTCTCTGCAGACATAGCAACTACCAACAACAGGGGAGGGTCCACGACTACCATGAGGTATTTTGGGGCCAGCTGCTGGCTGCGATGCTACCACAATGCATCGTCCAAGCACCATTTCTACTGCACCTCGAAGAAAATGGTTTCTCATTATCATTTTGTTTGTACTACGATCTTCAATTGCAATCATACACAGCTGATTTGCGAGATCTTTCAGGAACTTTCTTCGTTGATCCTTTGCCCTGAAGCTTGGATTGTGTTCTCTGTAGATGATGTAGGATGCTAACCCACTGACATCAATCATATTGTAGAAAAATGCCAAAGTCCAACGTGATGTTCGTCGTTTCACAGTGTACTCTCCCAACATTTTATCCATAACATCAACGCCACCTTTTGTTATGTTGTAGTATTTTATTATCTCTGGCTTGGCTGCTAGTGTCTCTTCAACTTCTCCCGTCATGTGCATAGATGATAGAAGCACGACTGATTTGTTCTTCTTTGGTACATATGAACAGACTGTTGCATCATGATTGTAGGCAAAATTTGTCGAGTATACAGGCCTTTCTTTGGCAGGCTGCATGTTGTTAGGTAGGAACCTTTTGTTTTTTCTCACTGTACCAACTAGTGTCATGTTCCAGGAGTTCAATACCTTAGCTAGTTCCATGGTTGTAAAGAAGTTATCGGTGGTGACATTTCTTCCAGAGCCTTTATACGAGCTCACTAGGTCCAATACTGTTCGTTCTCCAATGTTTACTTGTCGAGGACCATCAGTTGGTTTCCCAGTGTAGAGCTGACCTTGTAAAGGGTAGGCATTTGATGAGTCACAAGCCCAGAAAATCTTTATGCCATATTTAGCTGGTTTTGAAGGTATATACTGGGTAAATTTAGTATGACCTCTAAATGGAAATAATTGCTCGTCGACGGTGATACAATGATATGGCTTGTAGGCTCTCTCCAGATTACTGTTCAGCATTGTCCAGATGTCCCGTATTGGTGCAGCTTTATCTGTTTGCACACGTTCTGCACGTGTATTTTCGTTGTCAAACCTGATAAATCTGAGTATCATCTTGAAGCGGTCACGAGACATGGCTGCACGTATAAGAGGCAGAGCAGCAACATTCCACATTTCCTCCAGATTCTCTTTGTTGGCTCTGTGCACACCAGCAGCAATCAGTATGCCCAAAAATGCATGAAGTTCAGTTTCAGTAAATTGCTTGAATGTTTTTTGTGGTGGCCGTTTGGAAGAATCAGGAAAACGTTGTACCAGTTCGTTGTTGTAAGCATCACAAACTCTCTTGGCCTTTCGATTCGTTTCCCGTAATATGATGTCACACATCTCGGGAGTCATGATGGACTTGAATAGCTCTTTTGCTGTATATAGGTTGCTGATTGCTGCAGGGCCACCTCTTTGTCGTAGGACATTACGAGATTTTGTTTGTGCATTTGGCAGTGGATTACTGCACCATTGAGTTTCATCCTTAGCAGTCCAAATGTCGCCTGCACTTTGAGGCACAGAATCATCCTCAACACTTTCGTCTGATTCGTATTCATTTTCATGCTCTATGACCATTTCTTGTTCAATGTCTGAATCTTCTTCAGTAACATCCACTTGTGGTACATAGTTTTCATCATCAGATGGAACATATGGTTCATCCTCATGCTCAGAATCAGATTCTTCTAGCATTCGCATTATTTCGTCAGACGTAAATCTGTAAATATGAAAAAATGTAAAATAAATAATTTTCCGAAATACTACATTATTGGCTTTTCACAAAATTATACTAACCTGCAAACACGTTTTCTTGGATTATGGCGGAAACTAGATCCAGCATTACTATCACTCATGATGACTTGCTAGATGAATTTTGGCTTCGTATTTTGTGCTGAATATAAATAAAACATCGTAAAACAATATGTAGATACTAATTATTATCCATTTTTCGTATAAAAATTATACCTATAGTGATAAGTTTCATACAAAATATATGTAAGCCAAGTCCAGGCTGAAAGACAATTTGACTGTTCTGTCCCCACATAATGAGAATAAAGGTATAACTGGCTGTTAGATGCTGTGAGACTTTCCTACCTTCGTTTCCAAGAAATTGAAGACTTCACAAGCCTAGAAATGTGTGCTCACAGCAATGAGATGAACAGCAAAATGGCTAATGAGAGGAGGGAGGCAGGAAGACAAGTAGAAGCCACTCCCAGTTTGAATTAACTTAATTGACAGCAACATAAGTGACCAGTAACAACACTGAACAATAGATATCAGCATAACATTTGTAGCTGAATGAACTTTAGTTTCTGAAACCAAGTAAAGTCTTCCCACAGTGGAGGTATATGTGAAGGTACAATTGTACCTATGCAGCCTGTTAAGGTTGTAAAATTATGCAGCCTGACAAGGGTTAAGGTCAAAATAGGCTGGGTCATGAAGGGGTTAAATTATAAATATTGTCCAAAACTTATTATGGGGGGAAGATAGTTGACATCTGCAGGTTCCTCTCAGCTTCAGCTTCCACATCACAGGCAGACACGGTTGCAATACAGGGGAGCTCAAGAGCTGCAAACAATGTGCTTGCAAGAAGATAAAAGTTAATTACTTTGAAGGCAGAGTTATTTTCAAGGCAACATCCTTCCCATAGCCCGAAAGAGGTAATTTACATAAAAGAAAAATATGGATTTCCCTGAAATAAGACATCAGATCACAGATGTCATGGTATCATATTCAACTTCCTATGACCTGCATTCCTATATAAACAGCTAAGGATGGTTGATCGTAATGACAGATTCCCTTTAAAAAAGAGTATGTTTCCCAGTGGCAGTATAGTATAGCACTATAAATAGAGTGGGTATGTAGGATGGTGTACCGGGGCAGCGGTCCCTTTTGCATTTCTGGGCCGAAACTCTCGGGACTGTCACCATTATTCCAGGAGGAAGAGTTTTCTGACTGGAACAGTTCAGGAGACATGACTGGTTGGGGCAGGTCCAATTTAAGAAGCGGTTTGAGCGGGAAGACAAGACTCTTGGTGGGAAATAAGCTTGTGAGCAGACAGATGGTTGACTTCCTCTTCATGGACCCATGCCAGCTGGCTGTGCCTTCACACCCAGCTAGCGAAACTGCTATAATGTGCTACCCACAGCCCAGAGAGACATCTGCACCACCTAGTGACCAGAACAGAGTGCATACCTTTGTTCCGCTCACCATCATGGAGGCACCGATGAGTCATATCCCTGCGGTGCCCGTTGAGAACCAGACCACACCTGTGGCTGTGTCCGCTGGACTGTGCGCTTCTACTGCGGCCTTGTCTACTGAACTTTCTGCTTCATTTGCTGCTCCGTGGACCTCCATCTCTACTTCATTGCGTGCCCGAACCAGCAGACCATGTGCTGAAGGACCCAGATAATTCCTTCATGGCAAGGAGACAGTGTCTCGCCTTTCTGCGGGACCGGATTGGAGACATCTCGCATCGCCTACGGCGCCACCGAGAGATCTTCCAGCCACCTTCCTCCAGTGCACAGAGACTGATAAGTTAACCTGTTATTCCCTGCTGTATTTGTCTTTCCACCTTCCGCAAATTCATATCCTTAACCCCCTGCTTATTCCATCACTTTTTAATATAAAGAACCTGTTAACCCTTGCTCTGTCTCCTGTGTGTCACTACATCCTGCACGCCTGCTAGAATCCTACAGGAAACCAAAAGATTTGGGGTTGGTGTGGCTTTTCAGTGGCAGTTGCAGAAGCTGGACAATACAAAAATTGGTCTGGTGGTGCAAGATGTTTGCCAGGTATAAGCCCTGCTCTGGCGGCAGCAGTAAAATATAGCATAAAAAATGCATTCGGCCGCTAGGTGACATGTGGCTTGCCTGGCTCTGCAATGACAGTGACAGAAGCTGGATGGTAGAGAATTATGATGGACAGGCAAGGAGATGTATGGCAGTTTAGTGCCAGCAATGGCAGCTCCAGAAGCAGCAGTACTCTAGCATAGATGACTTATGGCTGGCTAAGCATGCGGCACTGGCAGTGGTATAAGCAGAATGGTGTAAAGGAGAAACAACGGTATAACCAAATGGTATTACCAATTTAATCATTGACAGCCATAGGTGAACAAAAGGTGGTGTTGTTATATGCCTGATTAATTTTGACAAAGCCATCAGTAGTACTGAATGTCCTCTCTGGTATGACAATACACTAATAGGAAAATATCCAGTTTTTGCCATTGGTCCAGTCCACTCACCAAGATGTTCATAGGATTGGGGTCTAGGATGTTTGTCTGTGAAAGACACAGGCTAGTTACGAATGAATATAAATGTTCATCTGATGCAGTTTTCATTCCACTGTAACTGTTGCTTCAGCTACTTGTTGTAATCGTAATGCTAGCACAGGTGAATAAGTGTTGGGTCTGCAGGTTTCACGGAGGGGTCCCATAGACAATGGTGCAGACAGCAAGTGTACCCTGGTAATGTCCAGCTTACACTGTGGGCATATCCAACCGTCCAAGCTGCAGTGAGATCCTTTGTATGGGCTGAACAGGAGGAAAGAGACACTGACCAACTGAAATGTAATCACACCTGTGGTGAAGTTTCAGGGGACCATCTCCCCTTTTCAAGTCTGAGGCTTGAGAATATTTTTTAAAGTATTTGTATTTACAAGTTTTACCAATATAAATTGTTATGTTTGCTAATGACAGGTGTTATGAAGGCAATCCAGAAACACAGTGTGCTTAGCGATCAGAGCGCACACAGTGATCTGACAAATACCCAAAAATACAAGAACGAGCTCTGAGACGTGGAAACTCTGTAGACTGCACACCTGATCCTATCCTAAACACAACTAAAAGCGGCTGTGGATTGCGCCTAACAACTACCTAGGCAACTCGGCACAGCCTAAGAAACTAGCTAGCCTGAAGATAGAAAAATAGGCCTGACTTGCCCCAGAGAAATTCCCCAAAGGAAAAGGCAGCCCCCCACATATAATGACTGTGAGTAAGATGAAAAGACAAAACGTAGGGATGAAATAGATTCAGCAAAGTGGGGCCCGATATTCTAGGACAGAGCGAGGACAATAAAGCGAACTTTGCAGTCTACAAAAAACCCTAAAGCAAAACCACGCAAAGGGGGCAAAAAAAAAACCACCGTGCCGAACTAACGGCACGGCGGTACACCCTTTGCGTCTCAGAGCTTCCAGCAAAACAAAAGACAAGCTGGACAGAAAAAAAGCAACAAAAAAAGCAAAAAGCACTTAGCTATACAGAGCAGCAGGTCACAGGAACAATCAGGAGAAGCTCAAATCCAACACTGAAACATTGACAAGGAGCAAGGATAGCAGCATCAGGCGGAGTTAAGTAATGAAGCAGTTAACGAGCTCACCAGAACACCTGAGGGAGGAAGCTCAGAAGCTGCAGTACCACTTGTGACCACAGGAGTGAATTCAGCCACAGAATTCACAACAGTACCCCCCCCTTGAGGAGGGGTCACCGAACCCTCACCAGAGCCCCCAGGCCGACCAGGATGAGCCGCATGAAAGGCACGAACAAGATCGGAAGCATGAACATCAGAGGCAAAAACCCAGGAATTATCTTCCTGAGCATAACCCTTCCATTTAACCAGATACTGGAGTTTCCGTCTAGAAACACGAGAATCCAAAATCTTCTCCACAATATACTCCAATTCCCCCTCCACCAAAACCGGGGCAGGAGGCTCAACAGATGGAACCATAGGTGCCACGTATCTCCGCAACAACGACCCATGGAACACATTATGTATGGAAAAGGAGTCCGGGAGGGTCAAACGAGAAGACACAGGATTGAGAACCTCTGAAATCCTATACGGACCAATAAAACGAGGTTTAAATTTAGGAGAGGAAACCTTCATAGGAATATGACGAGAAGATAACCAAACCAGATCCCCAACACGAAGTCGGGGACCCACACGGCGTCTGCGATTAGCGAAAAGTTGAGCTTTCTCCTGGGACAAGATCAAATTGTCCACTACCTGAGTCCAGATCTGCTGCAACCTATCCACCACAGAATCCACACCAGTCCGAAGACTCATCCTGTCCTGAAGAGAAACGAGGATGGAACCCAGAATTGCAAAAAAATGGAGAAACCAAGGTAGCCGAGCTGGCCCGATTATTAAGGGCGAACTCAGCCAACGGCAAAAAGGACACCCAATCATCCTGGTCTGCAGAAACAAAACATCTCAGATATGTTTCCAAGGTCTGATTGGTTCGTTCGGTCTGGCCATTAGTCTGAGGATGGAAAGCCGAGGAAAAGGATAGGTCAATGCCCATCCTACCACAAAAGGCTCGCCAAAACCTTGAAACAAACTGGGAACCTCTGTCAGAAACAATATTCTCAGGAATGCCATGCAACCGAACCACATGCTGAAAGAACAAAGGTACCAAATCAGAGGAGGAAGGCAATTTAGCCAAGGGCACCAGATGGACCATTTTAGAAAAGCGATCACAGACCACCCAAATGACTGACATCTTTTGAGAAACGGGAAGGTCAGAAATGAAATCCATCGAAATATGTGTCCAAGGCCTCTTTGGGACCGGCAAGGGCAAAAGCAACCCACTGGCACGAGAACAGCAGGGCTTAGCCCTAGCACAAATCCCACAGGACTGCACAAAAGTACGTACATCCCGTGACAGAGATGGCCACCAGAAGGATCTAGCCACTAACTCTCTGGTACCAAAGATTCCAGGATGACCAGCCAACACCGAACAATGAAGTTCAGAGATAAGTTTATTAGTCCACCTATCAGGGACGAACAGTTTCTCTGCTGGACAACGATCAGGTTTATTCGCCTGAAATTTTTGCAGCACCCGCCGCAAATCAGGGGAGATGGCAGACACAATGACTCCTTCCTTGAGGATACCCGCTGGCTCAGATAAACCCGGAGAGTCGGGCACAAAACTCCTAGACAGAGCATCCGCCTTCACATTTTTAGAGCCCGGAAGGTACGAAATCACAAAGTCGAAGCGGGCAAAAAATAACGACCAACGGGCCTGTCTAGGATTCAAGCGCTTGGCAGACTCGAGATAAGTCAAGTTCTTATGATCAGTCAATACCACCACGCGATGCTTAGCTCCTTCAAGCCAATGACGCCACTCCTCGAATGCCCACTTCATGGCCAGCAACTCTCGATTGCCCACATCATAATTACGCTCAGCGGGCGAAAACTTCCTGGAAAAGAAAGCACATGGTTTCATCACTGAGCAATCAGAACCTCTCTGTGACAAAACCGCCCCTGCTCCAATCTCAGAAGCATCAACCTCGACCTGGAACGGAAGAGAAACATCTGGCTGACACAACACAGGGGCAGAACAAAAACGACGCTTCAACTCCTGAAAAGCTTCCACAGCAGCAGAAGACCAATTAACCAAATCAGCACCCTTCTTGGTCAAATCGGTCAATGGTTTGGCAATGCTAGAAAAATTACAGATGAAGCGACGATAAAAATTAGCAAAGCCCAGGAACTTTTGCAGACTTTTCAGAGATGTCGGCTGAATCCAATCCTGGATGGCTTGGACCTTAACTGGATCCATCTCGATAGTAGAAGGGGTAAAGATGAACCCCAAAAATGAAACTTTCTGCACACCGAAGAGCCACTTTGATCCCTTCACAAACAAAGAGTTAGCACGCAGGACCTGAAAAACCATTCTGACCTGCTTCACATGAGACTCCCAATCATCTGAGAAGATCAAAATGTCATCCAAGTAAACAATCAGGAATTTATCCAGATACTCACGGAAGATGTCATGCATAAAAGACTGAAACACAGATGGAGCATTGGCAAGTCCGAACGGCATCACTAGATACTCAAAATGACCCTTGGGCGTATTGAATGCAGTTTTCCATTCATCTCCTTGCCTGATTCTCACCAGATTATACGCACCACGAAGATCTATCTTAGTGAACCAACTAGCCCCCTTAATCCGAGCAAACAAGTCAGATAACAATGGCAAGGGATACTGAAATTTAACAGTGATCTTATTAAGAAGGCGGTAATCAATACACGGTCTCAGCGAACCATCCTTCTTGGCTACAAAGATGAACCCTGCTCCCAGTGGTGATGACGATGGGCGAATATGTCCCTTCTCCAGGGATTCCTTCACATAACTGCGCATAGCGGCGTGTTCGGGCACGGATAAATTAAATAATCGACCTTTAGGGAATTTACTACTAGGAATCAAATTGATAGCACAATCACAATCCCTATGCGGAGGTAGAGCATCGGACTTGGGCTCTTCAAATACATCCTGATAATCAGACAAGAACTCTGGGACCTCAGAAGGGGTGGATGATGAAATCGACAAAAATGGAACATCACCATGTACCCCCTGACAACCCCAGCTGGATACCGACATGGAATTCCAATCCAATACTGGATTATGGGTTTGTAGCCATGGCAACCCCAACACGACCACATCATGCAGATTATGCAACACCAGAAAGCGAATAACTTCCTGATGTGCAGGAGCCATGCACATGGTCAGCTGGGCCCAGTATTGAGGTTTATTCTTGGCCAAAGGTGTAGCATCAATTCCTCTCAATGGAATAGGACACCGCAAAGGCTCCAAGAAAAACCCACAACGTTTAGCATAATCCAAATCCATCAGATTCAGGGCAGCGCCCGAATCCACAAACGCCATGACAGAAAACGACGACAAAGAGCATATCAAAGTAAAGGACAGAAGGAATTTGGACTGTACAGTACCAATGACGGCAGACCTAGCGGACCGCTTAGTGCGCTTAGGACAATCAGAAATAGCATGAGTGGAATCACCACAGTAGAAACACAGACCATTCAGACGTCTGTATTCCTGCCATTCAACTCTGGTCATAGTCCTATCGCACTGCATAGGCTCAGGTTTAACCTCAGGCAGTACCGCCAAATGGTGCACAGATTTACGCTCGCGCAAGCGTCGACCGATCTGAATGGCCAAAGACAAAGACTCATTCAAACCAGCAGGCATAGGAAATCCCACCATGACATCCTTAAGAGCCTCAGAGAGACCCTTTCTGAACAAAGCTGCCAGCGCAGATTCATTCCACTGAGTGAGTACTGACCATTTCCTAAATTTCTGACAATATACTTCTATATCATCCTGACCCTGGCACAAAGCCAGCAAATTTTTCTCAGCCTGATCCACTGAATTAGGCTCTTCGTACAGCAATCCGAGCGCCAGGAAAAACGCATCGACACTACTCAATGCAGGGTCTCCTGGCGCAAGAGAAAATGCCCAGTCTTGAGGGTCGCCGCGCAAAAAAGAAATAATAATCAAAACCTGTTGAATAGGATTACCAGAAGAATGAGGTTTCAAGGCCAGAAATAGCTTACAATTATTTTTGAAACTTAGAAACTTAGTTCTATCTCCAAAAAACAAATCAGGAATAGGAATTCTTGGTTCTAACATAGATTTCTGATCAATAGTATCTTGAATTTTTTGTACATTTATAACGAGATTATCCATTGAAGAGCACAGACCCTGAATATCCATGTCCACACCTGTGTCCAGAATCACCCAAATGTCTAGGGGAAAAAAAAAAAGTGAACACAGAGCAGAAAAAAAAAAAAAAATGATGTCAGAACTTTTTCTTTCCCTCTATTGAGAATCATTAGTTAGGCTCCTTGTACTGTTATGTTTGCTAATGACAGGTGTTATGAAGGCAATCCAGAAACACAGTGTGCTTAGCGATCAGAGCGCACACAGTGATCTGACAAATACCCAAAAATACAAGAACGAGCTCTGAGACGTGGAAACTCTGTAGACTGCACACCTGATCCTATCCTAAACACAACTAAAAGCGGCTGTGGATTGCGCCTAACAACTACCTAGGCAACGCGGCACAGCCTAAGAAACTAGCTAGCCTGAAGATAGAAAAATAGGCCTGACTTGCCCCAGAGAAATTCCCCAAAGGAAAAGGCAGCCCCCCACATATAATGACTGTGAGTAAGATGAAAAGACAAAACGTAGGGATGAAATAGATTCAGCAAAGTGGGGCCCGATATTCTAGGACAGAGCGAGGACAGTAAAGCGAACTTTGCAGTCTACAAAAAACCCTAAAGCAAAACCACGCAAAGGGGGCAAAAAAAAAACCCACCGTGCCGAACTAACGGCACGGCGGTACACCCTTTGCGTCTCAGAGCTTCCAGCAAAACAAAAGACAAGCTGGACAGAAAAAAAGCAACAAAAAAAGCAAAAAGCACTTAGCTATACAGAGCAGCAGGTCACAGGAACAATCAGGAGAAGCTCAAATCCAACACTGAAACATTGACAAGGAGCAAGGATAGCAGCATCAGGCGGAGTTAAGTAATGAAGCAGTTAACGAGCTCACCAGAACACCTGAGGGAGGAAGCTCAGAAGCTGCAGTACCACTTGTGACCACAGGAGTGAATTCAGCCACAGAATTCACAACAATAAATGGTTATAAAGAAGATTACTTGTTGAGTCATTTTTCTACATTTTTGGGGACAAAGTCACGTCCGTTAAACAGTTTACAGAGGAGGTATAAAAGGACAAAGATAACCACCACCTTTATGTGAAAACAGATGTAACTACAAGACATGGAGGCTTCACCACCTGGCCTGTTGCAGAGATGCATAGCTGCTGCTCCAAACATTCACTCAGCGGGCCAGGAAACTCATGTATTGTCCAAACCCATAGTTTCTGTATAAGAGAGCACAGAGCAGGCATTGTTCTCTGTGAGAAATATTGGCTGCTGGGTATCTTTCAGTGAGACTGAGCCTAAGGCTAGGTTCCCACTGCGTTAATGGGACCGCGCTAACGAACAGCGTTGCACAGCGAAATTAATGCCGTGCAACGCGTCCGTTAGCATGCCCATTGGCAGAAATGGGAACGCGCATCGCTAGCGCGTGCCATATTCGGCATGCGCTAGCAATGTGCCGGTGTTTTGTGACGCGCCTCGGACGCTGCTTGCAGCATCCGTGGTGCGCTTGAGATCCGCTCCCCGCTCGTTAAACCGGACGTTAAACGCGACCCTGAAAAAGACATTGCATTAGTGTAATCCGCTAGCGCATAGCGGATTACCCTAACGCAATCTGAACCTAGCCTAAGCCATCATTTGTTGACAGGCAGATGGCTGCACAAGGTGGTACAACAGTGATTGCACCTCCAGTAACTTGAGAGTCTAGTCACCACTTGTCTCTGCGACAGACAATAAGGGATGTAAGTTTGCTGGTGTGACAAACAAGGTAAGAGGACGTGTATTCAGAGTAAGACAGTAGTGTATGAGAATGATGATTATGATTAGAGTTCCGATTAAAATCGGTGGCAAATATTGTATTTGCAATATTTGCCAAACACATACAGTCGAACATCATTATAGTAAATGTGAGTAGAAATGACCGACTATGTTCTGGATTGATCGTCAAATATAAATTTGGCACGAATAAGGTACCAATATGACACGAATATGGCAAATTCAGATTCGGCAACCAATTCCGAACATATTCACTCTACTCTAATGATGACACCAAAAGGATACTATTTGATGGTACGGTCTGGATGACAGAAAGACGAATGTGACAATAATGCAGTTGAGGACAACTTGAGACTTTCTCTAATTGCTGGCCAGCTTGCTTTTTCCAAATGAGCAGGTAATATCATTTCACATGCTGATTGAGAGCCATAGTTCCTCTCTTTCAGGAAGGTCATTGAGACTTTAGTAGCAAAAATTAATCTTAGCATACCAGGTCAATAATTCTGTTAGCCTCCATTAATATTCTGATAGTGATATTTTATTTAAAAAAAAATCCTAAAATTGAAGAATTAACCTTAGTTAAGCGAATTTAGCAGTAGACTACCTGGTAGAATATTTACTTCATTTTGATTCAAAAGGAACATCACCATTTGAAGTCTGAATCTAAAATGCATTATTGCTTGTTTAAATGTTTTATCCCTCCTAAAGAAAACCAGTCAGAAAGAAAAATGATTGCGGTAAACAGCAGACCAGAGCGGTTCATTTGTGAGTTAGCATTGTGAGTTGCCTGAGCTGCAAGCTACACAGAAATTCCATTAGGATTAGGAAACATGCAAACAACACTTGCATATTGATTCATTACTGCATATTAGAGGATATGAAAGAGAAAATGGGAAATCTATGAAACAGCTCACATTTATCTGACTGATATAGTATCTCTATGGTTGTTTGTCAAACTGAATGACTTGAAAGTCTAAAATCAGTAAACAGACACACTGGGATATTGAAGCTACTCTGTGCTAAGCCCTAAGGGCTCCATTATTTTCCAGATAATGCAAAAAAAAAAAAAAACACAACAAAAACTTTGGACTTTTCTATTACACAGAGCAAAGATTTTTATTTGTTTGCGAATGTCATCTGTAAATTTTAAATAAAAACTATGTAATAACTTTATAAATAATACTGTATAGAATATCTACTTTGTAATGAAAAATATTTAACCTTCATTGCAAATTAGTCTTCTAAGCAAAATTACAATCTTTCTGCTGTTTTCAATAGTCCAATTAAACAATAAAAATTTAAGAAGCTCATCACAACAAATATACAGTACCAATTTGTGTTTCCAAATTCAACACAAAATTACACTATTAGTGACTCCTGCCATTTTCAGTCTTAGCAGATTATCCTTTGGCTGCAATGATCCACTGCAAACATGATCAATAGCCAGACATTAGCTTCTGAGGAATCCAGCCTTTACTCATGGACAATGATCGTCAGTTTATTAATATTCTTGAGATTTTAAATGGGTTCAAGTCAGCAAACTGTGATGAGTATTATAGAATCTCTAAGACTCTTCAGAAAGTCTTTGAGTCTTGCTGAACTTTGATTTTTGGGATCACGATCAGCTTGCACACAGAAGTCAAGATGTTCTTTGTTCCATATGCTGCTAATTTCCAGTGCTGCAAGAGTAGAGATGAGCGAATTTGTTTGGGTGCCTCCTTATTCAGCGAGCTATAGCACTTACCGAATAAGCTACAGAGGGAACGTGGATACCTGGATCGCTCATGCTGATCAGCTATCCAGCACCACAGCTGCATGTGTCACGGCTGTGTGACAGTCACAACAAACAGGCTTTCCATTCATGTGTTGTAACAGTTAAACAGCAGCGACACATTCAGCTGTGATGCCGAACAGTTGATCAGCCGGAGCGCTCCATGCATCCAGGTTCCCTCTGCAGCTTATCCGGTAAGTGCTATAGCTTACCGAGTAAGGAGGGACCCAAACAGATTCACTCATGTCTAGAGTTGAGCGACCTTGACCTTTTTAGAGTCGAGCCGGGTTTTGCGAAACCCGACTATGTCCAAAGTCGGGTCGAGTGAAATCGGCCGATTATGACGTAAAGTCGGGATCGACCGAAACACGAAACCCAATGCAAGTCAATGGGGCAGCATAGTCGGCAGTGAGTGGGGGCCAGGAAAACACCTAGAGTGCCCATTTTAATGTCAAAACCATCCATTCTTCTTAATGAAGCTTGTCAAGCGTAATTTACCTTATAATAATTGGAAGGCATTTGAAATTGGGGGTCATTTGGCTAAAGTTGTGGGGGGTAGGGCTGGTTCAAGTAATTAGTGTGCCCAGGAAATCTGGACCACGTCACGGCAGTGGAGCAGGGAGAGGTAAGTATTTCAACTTTGCAAGTGCTGTGAACCTGAGCAAGCAGGGGGGGCCCACTCGTTGGCATTGGCACTGGCACAGGGCCCCTCAAAGTACAGCGATGTGTTTGCACGGCGGGGGCGCCTCCCACCGGCAGCAACACTTTTGCGTACTATGAGAGGCCCTGTGCCAGTGACGTCGCCAACTAGTATTCCTCCCCCCACCTGATGAAGGAACCTGCACTTTCATCTGCACCTTCCTCTTTGTCCCCGTGTAAGGTGGTATGGTATGCGGGAAGAGCAACCTGACTTTCAGCAGGGTCACAATGTTGTTGTGTAGCGTGCACGGGGAATGTTGCGTTATGGGTCAATGTACCAGCAGACTCATCTATCACTGGCTGGGCAATGGGCACGATGAAGTGGAAACACAGATATAGGCCCAAAGAAGAAAGTGGGCTAAATGCAGTTCAAAATTGGTAACACAGGAATAACCAGGGGGCATTGCAGTGGAGGACAACTGGAATGAGAGGCTGACACAGAGAGTAGGGCCAAATCAGTAAGTAGTCGAAATGCAGTTCAAAATTGGCAACCGTAGTAAACAGGCGGCACAGCTTTGTTCAGTGGAGGAGAACAGCAAGGAGTGGCAGACACCGATAGTAGGCCCCAACCCAACTAGTAGGCCAAATGCAGTCTAACATTAACAACTACTTAACGAGAGGCTGAAAATGGTATTTCAGGACAGGAAACCAGGAGAACAGCAAGGAGTGGCAGACACCGATAGTAGGCCCCAAACCAACTAGTACGCCAAATGCAGTTGTTCCATTTAACCACAATTTAATGAGAGCCTGAAGATAGAAGCTCAGGAAAGGCAACCTGGGGAACACCTTGGAGTGTAACACACCATCTCTCTCCACCCCATACCCATTTTGTAGGCCTAATGCTGTGTACTTTTCTACAACTACTAAACGAGAGTCGGAAGACCGAAGCAATGGCAAGGAAACCTGGGGAACACCTTGGAGTGTAACACACCATCTCTCTCCACCCCATACCCAATTTGTAGGCCTAATGCAGCCTACTTTCCGACACCTACTAAACGAGAGCATGAAGATCGAAGCTCAGGAAAGGCAACCTGGGGAACACCTTGGAGTGTAACACACCATCTCTCTCCACCCCATACCCATTTTTTAGGCCTAATGCAGTGTACTTTTCTACAACTACTAAACGAGAGTCGGAAGACCGAAGCAATGGCAAGGAAACCTGGGGAACACCTTGGAGTGTAACACACCATCTCTCTCCACCCCATTCCCCATTTTTTAGGCCTAATGCAGCCTACTTTCCGACACCTACTAAACGAGAGCATGAAGATCGAAGCTCAGGAAAGGCAACCTGGGGAACACCTTGGAGTGTAACACACCATCTCTCTCCACCCCATACCCATTTTGTAGGCCTAATGCTGTGTACTTTTCTACAACTACTAAACGAGAGTCGGAAGACCGAAGCAATGGCAAGGAAACCTGGGGAACACCTTGGAGTGTAACACACCATCTCTCTCCACCCCATACCCAATTTGTAGGCCTAATGCAGCCTACTTTCCGACACCTACTAAACGAGAGCATGAAGATCGAAGCTCAGGAAAGGCAACCTGGTGAAAACCTTGGAGTGTAACACAACCTGTCTCTACACCCCATACCAAATTTGTAGGCCTAATGCAGCGTAGTTTCCACCAACTACTAAACGAGAGCCGGAAGATCGAAGCTCATGAAAGGCAACCCGGGGAACACCTTGGAGTGTAACACAACCTCTCTCTACACCACGAAAGGGCTGATTCTTAGGAAGGAAGGCTGTTGTAAATAAGCATTGCGCATCCGAGGGTGATTATATTCTTATTCGGTATCTACTCACCCTCGGACGCGCCATGCTTCTTGATTTGTAATTAATGTTTATTTGCAATGTGCTTTTGACTTACTCAATTATTTTTTTAATTATTGATTTTATTAAATTAATAGTTTAACATCTTATTGGAAATAATTTAAAGGAGACGCGACAGGACAACACTCGGTGGATGCCATATCTGTGTTAACAACTCCAAAAAACTTTCAGTTAACTTCTTGCAGGAGAAAGAAATTGTAGCTGTTGGACCTTTGTAGTACAGTTCCAGATATTTGTTGTGTGTTTGTTTTGATTGTTAAAATGTCTGCATTTGAGATCTCAACACGATCTTATTTTTTATAATCAAATTAATTTTTTAAATATTTTATTAGGTTGGTTCAAGGGGTACACGGGCCGCAGTAGACAGGTCAGTGGAGGCCTAGTGGAAGGAGGGACCGCAGATGCGCCACTGTTTCACCCATACACAATTAGTAGGCCTAATGCAGCGTAGTTTCCAACAGCTACTAAACGAGAGCCGGAAGATCGAAGCTCAGGAAAGGCAACCTGGGGAACACCTTGGAGTGTAACACAACCTCTCTCTACACCACGGAAGGGTTGATTCTTAGGAAGGAAGGCTGTTGTAAATAAGCATTGCGCGTCCGAGGGTGATTATATTCTTATTCGGTATCTACTCACCCTCGGACGCGCCATGCTTCTTGATTTGTAATTAATGTTTATTTGCAATGTGCTTTTGACTTACTCAATTATTTTTTTAATTATTGATTTTATTAAATTAATAGTTTAACATCTTATTGGAAATAATTTAAAGGAGACGCGACAGGACAACACTCGGTGGATGCCATATCTGTGTTAACAACTCCAAAAAACTTTCAGTTAACTTCTTGCAGGAGAAAGAAATTGTAGCTGTTGGACCTTTGTAGTACAGTTCCAGATATTTGTTGTGTGTTTGTTTTGATTGTTAAAATGTCTGCATTTGAGATCTCAACACGATCTTATTTTTTATAATCAAATTAATTTTTTAAATATTTTATTAGGTTGGTTCAAGGGGTACACGGGCCGCAGTAGACAGGTCAGTGGAGGCCTAGTGGAAGGAGGGACCGCAGATGCGCCACTGTTTCACCCATACACAATTAGTAGGCTTAATGCAGCGTAGTTTCCAACAGCTACTAAACGAGAGCCGGAAGATCGAAGCTCAGGAAAGGCAACCTGGGGAACACCTTGGAGTGTAACACAACCTCTCTCTACACCACGGAAGGGCTGATTCTTAGGAAGGAAGGCTGTTGTAAATAAGCATTGCGCGTCCGAGGGTGATTATATTCTTATTCGGTATCTACTCACCCTCGGACGCGCCATGCTTCTTGATTTGTAATTAATGTTTATTTGCAATGTGCTTTTGACTTACTCAATTATTTTTTTAATTATTGATTTTATTAAATTAATAGTTTAACATCTTATTGGAAATAATTTAAAGGAGACGCGACAGGACAACACTCGGTGGATGCCATATCTGTGTTAACAACTCCAAAAAACTTTCAGTTAACTTCTTGCAGGAGAAAGAAATTGTAGCTGTTGGACCTTTGTAGTACAGTTCCAGATATTTGTTGTGTGTTTGTTTTGATTGTTAAAATGTCTGCATTTGAGATCTCAACACGATCTTATTTTTTATAATCAAATTAATTTTTTTTATATTTAATGATGTTGGTTCAAGGGGTACACGGGCAGCAATAGACAGGTCAGTGGAGGCCTAGTGGAAGGAGTGACGGCAGACAGGCATCAAAGGCCTAACATTGGGCTGGCTGTAGGCAAGTTAAAATTGGTTCCAGGGGAACACGGCCATCAGTGGCCTGGTCAGTGTAGTTGTAGTTGAAAGAACGGGACGCAGACAGGCTTCGAAGGCCTAACATAATAACATAGGGCTGGCTGTAGGCAAGTTAAAATTGGTTCCAAGGGAACACGGCCATCAGTGGCCTGGTCAGTGTAGTTGTAGTTGAAAGAACGGGACGCAGACAGGCTTCGAAGGCCTTACATAACAAACTTGGGCTGGCTGTAGGCACTTTTAAATTTGTTCCAGGGGTACATGGGCAGCAGTGTATGGTCAGTGGAAGTCTAGTGGAAGGAGTGACCGCAGACAGGCTTCCAAGGCCTAACATAACAAACTTGGGCTGGCTGTAGGCACTTTTAAATTGGTTCCAGGGGTACACGGGCAGCAGTGGTCTGGTCAGTGGAAGTCTAGTGGAAGGAGTGACCGCAGACAGGCTTCCAAGGCCTAACATAACAAACTTGGGCTGGCTGTAGGCACTTTTAAATTGGTTCCAGGGGTACACGGGCAGCAGTGGTCTGGTCTGTGGAAGTCTAGTGGAAGGAGTGACCGCAGACAGGCTTCCAAGGCCTAACATAACAAACTTGGGCTGGCTGTAGGCACTTTTAAATTGGTTCCAGGGGTACACGGGCAGCAGTGGTCTGGTCAGTGGAAGTCTAGTGGAAGGAGTGACCGCAGACAGGCTTCCAAGGCCTAACATAACAAACTTGGGCTGGCTGTAGGCACTTTTAAATTGGTTCCAGGGGTACACGGGCAGCAGTGGTCTGGTCAGTGGAAGTCTAGTGGAAGGAGTGACCGCAGACAGGCTTCCAAGGCCTAACATAACAAACTTGGGCTGGCTGTAGGCACTTTTAAATTGGTTCCAGGGGTACACGGGCAGCAGTGGTCTGGTCTGTGGAAGTCTAGTGGAAGGAGTGACCGCAGACAGGCTTCGAAGGCCTAACATAACAAACTTGGGCTGGCTGTAGGCACTTTTACATTGGTTCCAGGGGTACACGGGCAGCAGTGGTCTGGTCAGTGGAAGTCTAGTGGAAGGAGTGACCGCAGACAGGCTTCCAAGGCCTAACATAACAAACTTGGGCTGGCTGTAGGCACTTTTAAATTGGTTCCAGGGGTACACGGGCAGCAGTGGTCTGGTCTGTGGAAGTCTAGTGGAAGGAGTGACCGCAGACAGGCTTCGAAGGCCTAACATAACAAACTTGGGCTGGCTGTAGGCACTTTTAAATTGGTTCCAGGGGTACACGGGCAGCAGTGGTCTGGTCAGTGGAAGTCTAGTGGAAGGAGTGACCGCAGACAGGCTTCCAAGGCCTAACATAACAAACTTGGGCTGGCTGTAGGCACTTTTAAATTGGTTCCAGGGGTACACGGGCAGCAGTGGTCTGGTCTGTGGAAGTCTAGTGGAAGGAGTGACCGCAGACAGGCTTCGAAGGCCTAACATAACAAACTTGGGCTGGCTGTAGGCACTTTTAAATTGGTTCCAGGGGTACACGGGCAGCAGTGGTCTGGTCAGTGGAAGTCTAGTGGAAGGAGTGACCGCAGACAGGCTTCGAAGGCCTAACATAACAAAATTGGGCTGGCTGTAGGCACTTTAAATTGGTTCCAGGGGTACATGGGCAGCAGTGTATGGTCAGTGGAAGTCTAGTGGAAGGAGTGACGGCAGACAGTCTTCGAAGGCCTAACATAACAAAATTGGGCTGACTGTAGGCACTTTTAAATTGGTTCCAGGGTAACACGGCCAGCAGTGGCCTGGTCAGTGTAGTAGTTGTAGAAAGAAGGGACCGCAGACAGGCTTCGAAGGCCTAACATAACAAAAATGTCAAAACAATGGTATTGTCAGTGCCAGGCATTGAAGGATGTCAGCGCCTAGACTACACATTGGTGAAGCTGTGAGAGATAATTTTGCTAGTGGTAGAGCACTGTTTGAGCTGGGGGGGGGAACTGTCTTGTGGCCGGCGGTACAGGCACAGGGCCCCTCATATTACAACGGTGTGTCTGACGTTGGGTGCGCACCACCACCGCCAGAGACACTTTATTGTACTATGAGGGACCCAGTGGCAGTGCCGTCGACCAAAAGCGGCCACACCCACCTCTTCAGACAAACAGCACTCTCAAGGGTCCAAGCGCAAAGTGGCGATGGCACGGCCCCGTGTGGGGAGTTTGGCCATTTCGTGAGGTGGAAACATGTCGTATGCTGGACAATCAGGTGAAGAAAATTACGAGATTGGAAAAGTCATTCAGAATAGTCCACAGGCAAGACCTTTTCATAGGAAAGCTAGGTGTCAGCCGGGCAGGGTGGGGCAAAAGATTTTGAAATCCAGTTGTGGTTCATTTTAATGAAGGTTAGATCATCTACATTTTGGGTAGCCAGACGAGTCCTTTTTTCTGTTAGTATTGAACCTGCAGCACTGAATACTCTTTCTGATAGGACACTAGCTGCCGGGCAAGCAAGCTCCTGCAATGCATATTCTGCCAATTCTGGCCAGGTGTCTAATTTGGATGCCCAGTAATCAAATGGGAATGACGGTTGAGGGAGAACGTCGATAAGGGATGAAAAATAGTTTGTAACCATACTGGACAAATGTTGTCTCCTGTCACTTTGAATTGATGCTGCAGTACCTGTCCTGTCTGCGGTCATAGAAAAATCACTCCACAACCTGGTCAGAAAACCCCTCTGGCCAACGCCACTTCTGATTTCTGCCCCTCTAACACCTCTGGTCTGCTGGCCCCTGGAGCTCGTGTGAGAACGATCACGGGCGCTGTGTGCAGGGAATGCCAGAAGCAAACGGTCAACAAGAGTTGATTGTTTTGTTGCTAATATTAGTTCCAAGTTCTCATGTGGCATAATATTTTGCAATTTGCCTTTATAGCGAGGATCAAGGAGGCAGGCCAACCAGTAATCGTCATCGTTCATCATTTTTGTAATGCGTGTGTCCCTTTTGAGGATACGCAAGGCATAATCCGCCATGTGGGCCAAAGTTCCCGTTGTCAAATCTGCGGTTGTGCTTGGTTGAGGGGCAGTTGCAGGCAAATCTACGTCACTTGTGTCCCTCAAAAAACCAGAACCCGGCCTTGCCACGCCACCAATTTCCCGTGCCCCCGGGAAAGCTTCCTCATTAAAAATATACTCATCCCCATCATCCTCCTCATCCTCCACCTCCTCTTCGCCCGGTACCTCGTCATGTACACTGCCCTGACCAGACAATCGCTGACTGTCATCAAGGCTTTCCTCTTCCTCTGGTGCAGACGCCTGATCCTTTATGTGCGTCAAACTTTGCATCAGCAGACGCATTAGGGGGATGCTCATGCTTATTATGGCGTTGTCTGCACTAACCAGCCGTGTGCATTCCTCAAAACACTGAAGGACTTGACACATGTCTTGAATCTTCGACCACTGCACACCTGACAACTCCATGTCTGCCATCCTACTGCCTGCCCGTGTATGTGTATCCTCCCACAAAAACATAACAGCCCGCCTCTGTTCGCACAGTCTCTGAAGCATGTGCAGTGTTGAGTTCCACCTTGTTGCAACGTCTATGATTAGGCGATGCTGGGGAAGGTTCAAAGAACGCTGATAGGTCTGCATACGGCTGGAGTGTACAGGCGAACGGCGGATATGTGCGCAAAGTCCACGCACTTTGAGGAGCAGGTCGGATAACCCCGGATAACTTTTCAGGAAGCACTGCACCACCAGGTTTAAGGTGTGAGCCAGGCAAGGAATGTGTTTCAGTTGGGAAAGGGAGATGGCAGCCATGAAATTCCTTCCGTTATCACTCACTACCTTGCCTGCCTCAAGATCTACAGTGCCCAGCCACGACTGCGTTTCTTGCTGCAAGAACTCGGACAGAACTTCCGCGGTGTGTCTATTGTCGCCCAAACACTTCATAGCCAATACAGCCTGCTGACGTATGCCAGTAGCTGCCCCATAATGGGAGACCTGGTGTGCAACAGTGGCAGGTGCGGATGGAGTATTTGTGCGACTGCGGTCTGTGGACGAGCTCTTGCTTCTGCAGGAGGACGAGGAGGAGGAGGAGGAGGAGGGGGTGCGAACGGCTACAGACAACTGTTTACTAGACCGTGGGCTAGGCAGAACTGTCCCAAACTTGCTGTCCCCTGTGGACCCTGAATCCACCACATTTACCCAGTGTGCCGTGATGGACACGTAACGTCCCTGGCCATGCCTACTGGTCCATGCATCTGTTGTCAGGTGCACCTTTGTGCTCACAGATTGCCTGAGTGCATGGACGATGCGCTCTTTAACATGCTGGTGGAGGGCTGGGATGGCTTTTCTGGAAAAAAAGTGTCGACTGGGTAGCTCGTAGCGTGGTACAGCGTAGTCCATCAGGTCTTTGAAAGCTTCGCTTTCAACTAACCGGTAGGGCATCATCTCTAACGAGATTAGTCTAGCTATGTGGGCGTTCAAACCCTGTGTACGCGGATGCGAGGCTAAGTATTTCCTTTTTCTAACCATAGTCTCATGTAGGGTGAGCTGGACTGGAGAGCTGGAGATCGTGGAACTAGCGGGGGTGCCGGTGGACATGGCAGACTGAGAGACGGTGGGAGATGGTATTGTTGCCGCCGGTGCCCTAGATGCAGTGTTTCCTACTACGAAACTGGTGATTCCCTGACCCTGACTGCTTTGGCCTGGCAAAGATACCTGCACAGATACAGCAGGTGGTGCGCTAAATGGTGGTCCTACACTGCCGGAAGGGATGTTGCGTTGATGACTAGCTTCATTGGCCGAGGGTGCAACAACCTTAAGGGACGTTTGGTAGTTAGTCCAAGCTTTCAAATGCATGGTGGTTAAATGTCTATGCATGCAACTAGTATTGAGACTTTTCAGATTCTGACCTCTGCTTAAGGAAGTAGAACATTTTTGACAGATGACTTTGCGCTGATCAATTGGATGTTGTTTAAAAAAATGCCAGACTGCACTCTTTCTAGCATCGGATACCTTTTCAGGCATTGCAGACTGAGCTTTAACCGGATGGCCACGCTGTCCTCCACCAGGTTTTGGCTTTGCCACGCGTTTTGGGCAAGATACGGGCCCGGCAGATGGAACCTGTGGCGATGTTGATGCCTGCTGCGGCCCCTCCTCCTCCTCTGCTTCAGAACTGCTGCCGCCTGCACCCTGTTCCCCCAATGGCTGCCAATCGGGGTCAAGAACTGGGTCATCTAATAACTCTTCTTATACCTCCTGCGCAACTTCGTCTGTGTCACCGTGTCGTTCGGTGGTATAGCGTTCGAGATGGGGCAACATAGTCTCATCAGGGTCTGATTCTTGATCAGCACCCTGCGAGGGCAATGTTGTGGTCTGAGTCAAAGGACCAGCATAGTAGTCTGGCTGTGGCTGTGCGTCAGTGCACTCCATGTCAGATTCAATTTGTAATGGGCATGGACTGTTAACTGCTTCACTTTCTAAGCCAGGGACGGTATGTGTAAAGAGCTCCATGGAGTAACCCGTTGTGTCGCCTGCTGCATTCTTCTCTGTTGTTGTTTTTGCTGAAGAGGACAAGGAAGTGACTTGTCCCTGACCGTGAACATCCACTAACGACGCGCTGCTTTTACTTTTACCAGTTTCACGAGAGGAGGCAAAAGAGCTAGAGGCTGAGTCAGCAAGATAAGCCAAAACTTGCTCTTGCTGCTCCGGCTTTAAAAGCGGTTTTCCTAATCCCAGAAAAGGGAGCGTTCGAGGCCTTGTGTAGCCGGACGACGAACCTGGCTCCACAGCTCCAGACTTAGGTGCAATATTTTTTTCCCCACGACCACCTGATGCTCCACCACTACCACTACCCTCATTACCAGCTGACAATGAACGCCCCCGGCCACGACCTCTTCCACTAGACTTCCTCATTGTTTTAAAAACGTAACCAAACTAACGTTATTTGTTGCAGTCACACAACTTACACGGTGAGCTATAACTTCAGTATGATTTAGCTACCCCTTTACAGGTTGGTGAGACCACAGCGAAAATCAGGCCCAATGTTACACACTCTTTTTTTGGTGGCTGCAAATTAGAGAGATGCCCCACACGCAGGACTGTCACTGAAGCACAAATGTTAATATTAATGTCACACTATTATTTTTTTTTTATTTTTATTTTTTTCAGGAACACTTTAGAAACCCCCCCCAAAAAAAAAATAGATTTTTGCAGGGAGAATTTAGAAAACAAATGTAACAAACTATATGCTTTCTATGGGCCACTGAGTGAGAGATGACGCACACAGGAATCAGGAGTGGCACACAAGCCCAGAGGCCAATATTTTTCTACCAATGATTGATGGAGTTATTTTCTCTGGTAGATTTTGGAACCCAAATCAAGGAAAAAAAATATAGGCTTTCTATGGACCACAATTGGAGAGAGAGAGAGAGAGAGAGAGAGAGAGAGAGAGATGGCACACCCAGGAGTCAAGACTGGCACACAAGCAGAAAGGCCAATATTAATCTCCCATTTTTTGGGGGGGTTTTTTTTTTTTTTTTTCAGGGAGACTTTAGAAAAAAAAATAATAAAAAAAATATGATTTTATCAGGAAGAATTTAGAAACCAAATAAAATAAAATTATTTTTTCAGGGAGAATTTATAAAACAAATAAAAACAAAAATAGGCGTTCTATGGCCCACTGACTGAGAGATGACGCACACAGGAGTCAGGAGTGGCACACAAGCCCAGAGGCCAATATTTTTCTACCAATGATTGATGTAGTTATTTTCTCTGGTAGATTTTGGAACCCAAATCAAGGAAAAAAAATATAGGCTTTCTATGGACCACAATTGGAGAGAGAGAGAGAGAGAGAGAGAGAGGGCACACCCAGGAGTCAAGACTGGCACACAAGCAGAAAGGCCAATATTAATCTCCCACTGTTTTTTTTGTTTGTTTTTTTTTTTTTTTTTTCAGGGAGACTTTAGAAAAAAAAATAATAAAAAAAATATGATTTTATCAGGAAGAATTTAGAAACCAAATAAAATAAAATGATTTTTTCAGGGAGAATTTATAAAAAAAATAAAAACAAAAATAGGCGTTCTATGGCCCACTGACTGAGAGATGACGCACACAGGAGTCAGGAGTGGCACACAAGCCCAGAGGCCAATATTTTTCTACCAATGATTGATGTAGTTATTTTCTCTGGTAGATTTTGGAACCCAAATCAAGGAAAAAAAATATAGGCTTTCTATGGACCACAATTGGAGAGAGAGAGAGAGAGAGAGAGAGAGATGGCACACCCAGGAGTCAAGACTGGCACACAAGCAGAAAGGCCAATATTAATCTCCCACTGTTTTTTTTGTTTGTTTTTTTTTTTTTTTTTTCAGGGAGACTTTAGAAAAAAAAATAATAAAAAAAATATGATTTTATCAGGAAGAATTTAGAAACCAAATAAAATAAAATGATTTTTTCAGGGAGAATTTATAAAAAAAATAAAAACAAAAATAGGCGTTCTATGGCCCACTGACTGAGAGATGACGCACACAGGAGTCAGGAGTGGCACACAAGCCCAGAGGCCAATATTTTTCTACCAATGATTGATGTAGTTATTTTCTCTGGTAGATTTTGGAACCCAAATCAAGGAAAAAAAATATAGGCTTTCTATGGACCACAATTGGAGAGAGAGAGAGAGAGAGAGAGAGAGATGGCACACCCAGGAGTCAAGACTGGCACACAAGCAGAAAGGCCAATATTAATCTCCCACTGTTTTTTTTGTTTGTTTGTTTTTTTTTTTCAGGGAGACTTTAGAAAAAAAATAATTAAAAAAATATGATTTTATCAGGAAGAATTTAGAAACCAAATAAAATAAAATGATTTTTTCAGGGAGAATTTATAAAAAAAATAAAAACAAAAATAGGCGTTCTATGGCCCACTGACTGAGAGATGACGCACACAGGAGTCAGGAGTGGCACACAAGCCCAGAGGCCAATATTTTTCTACCAATGATTGATTTAGTTATTTTCTCTGGTAGATTTTGGAACCCAAATCAAGGAAAAAAAATATAGGCTTTCTATGGACCACAATTGGAGAGAGAGAGAGAGAGAGAGAGAGAGATGGCACACCCAGGAGTCAAGACTGGCACACAAGCAGAAAGGCCAATATTAATCTCCCACTGTTTTTTTTTTTTTTTTTTTTTTTCAGGGAGACTTTAGAAAAAAAATAATAAAAAAAATATGATTTTATCAGGAAGAATTTAGAAACCAAATAAAATAAAATGATTTTTTCAGGGAGAATTTATAAAACAAATAAAAACAAAAATAGGCGTTCTATGGCCCACTGACTGAGAGATGACGCACACAGGAGTCAGGAGTGGCACACAAGCCCAGAGGCCAATATTTTTCTACCAATGATTGATGTAGTTATTTTCTCTGGTAGATTTTAGAACCCAAATCAAGGAAAAAAAATATAGGCTTTCTATGGACCACAATTGGAGAGAGAGAGAGAGAGAGAGAGAGATGGCACACCCAGGAGTCAAGACTGGCACACAAGCAGAAAGGCCAATATTAATCTCCCACTGTTTTTTTTGGTTGTTTTTTTTTTTTTTTTTTCAGGGAGACTTTAGAAAAAAAAATAATAAAAAAAATATGATTTTATCAGGAAGAATTTAGAAACCAAATAAAATAAAATGATTTTTTCAGGGAGAATTTATAAAACAAATAAAAACAAAAATAGGCGTTCTATGGCCCACTGACTGAGAGATGACGCACACAGGAGTCAGGAGTGGCACACAAGCCCAGAGGCCAATATTTTTCTACCAATGATTGATGTAGTTATTTTCTCTGGTAGATTTTGGAATCCAAATCAAGGAAAAAAAATATAGGCTTTCTATGGACCACAATTGGAGAGAGAGAGAGAGAGAGAGAGAGAGAGAGAGATGGCACACCCAGGAGTCAAGACTGGCACACAAGCAGAAAGGCCAATATTAATCTCCCACTGTTTTTTTTGGTTGTTTTTTTTTTTTTTTTCAGGGAGACTTTAGAAAAAAAAATAATAAAAAAAATATGATTTTATCAGGAAGAATTTAGAAACCAAATAAAATAAAATGATTTTTTCAGGGAGAATTTATAAAACAAATAAAACCAAAAATAGGCGTTCTATGGCCCACTGACTGAGAGATGACGCACCCAGGAGTCAAGACTGGCACACAAGCAGAAAGGCCAATATTAATCTCCCACTGTTTTTTTTTTTTTTTTTTCAGGGAGACTTTAGAAAAAAAAATAATAAAAAAAATATGATTTTATCAGGAAGAATTTAGAAACCAAATAAAATAAAATGATTTTTTCAGGGAGAATTTAGAAAACAAATAAAACCAAAAATAGGCGTTCTATGGCCCACTGACTGAGAGAGAGAGAGAGATGGAACGCTTAGTACTGGCACACAAGCCCAAAGGGCAATATTAATCTCCCTTTTTTTTTCCAGGGAGAATTTCTAAAACCCCAAAAAAAAAAAAAATAGGCTTTCTATGGCCCACTATTTGTGAGAGAGATGGGACGCTCAGGACTGGCACAGATGGCACGCTCAGGACTGGCACAGAAGCCCAGAGGCCAATATTAATCTCCCTTTTTTTCTGGGAGAATTTATAAAACCAAAAAAATATTTAAATAGGCTTTCTATGGCCCACTATTTGTGAGAGAGATGGCACGCTCAGGACTGGCACAGATGGCACGCTCACAACTGGCACACAAGCCCAGAGGCCAATATTAATCTCCCTTTTTTCAGGGAAAATTTATAAAACCAAAAAAAAAATTAAATAGGCTTTCTATGGCCCACTATTTGTGAGAGAGATGGCACGCTCAGGACTGGCACAGATGGCACGCTCACAACTGGCACACAAGCCCAGAGGCCAATATTAATCTCCCTTTTTTCAGGGAAAATTTATAAAACAAAAAAAAAAATTAAATAGGCTTTCTATGGCCCACTATTTGTGAGAGAGATGGCACGCTCAGGACTGGCACAGATGGCACGCTCACAACTGGCACACAAGCCCAGAGGCCAATATTAATCTCCCTTTTTTTCAGGGAGAATTTATAAAACCAAAAAAAAAATTAAATAGGCTTTCTATGGCCCACTATTTGTGAGAGAGATGGCACGCTCAGGGCTGGCACAGATGGCACGCTCAGGACTGGCACACAAGCCCAGAGGCCAATATTAATCTCCCTTTTTTTCAGGGAGAATTTATAAAACCCAAAAAAAAATAAAATAGGCTTTCTATGGCCCACTATTTGTGAGAGAGATGGCACACTCAGGACTGGCACACAAGCCCAAAGGCCAATATTAATCTCCCACTGTATTTTTATCAGGGAGAATTTATACACCCCACAAAAAAAAATACAGAAAAATGAAAAGGCTTTCTATGGCCCACTATGTGAGAGAGATGGCACACACAGGGATGGCACTCTAGCAGAAATGCCAAATTGCCAATCTTAATCTCCCACCAAAAAAAAAAAAAAAAAAAAAACAGGGAATGTCCTACAATTACTATCTCCCTGCCTGCAGTAATCTCAGCCAGGTATGGCAGGCAGCTACTATCTCCCTGCCTGCAGTAATCTCAGCCAGGTATGGCAGGCAGCAATAAGGAGTGGACTGATGCACAAATGAAATAAAAAGTGTGGACAAACAAAAAAGATAGCTGTGCAGAAAGGAAGGAACAAGAGGATTTGTGCTTTGAAAAAAGCAGTTGGTTTGCACAGCGGCGTACACACAGCAATGCAGCTATCAGGGAGCCTTCTAGGGCAGCCCAATGAGCTACAGCGCTGAGGGGAAAAAAAAAAAAACTTCCACTGTCCCTGCACACCGAGGGTGGTGTTGGACAGTGCAAATCGCTGCAGCACAAGCGGTTTTGTGGTTAATGGACCCTGCCTAACGCTATCCCTGCTTCTGACAAAGCGGCAGCAACCTCTCCCTAAGCTCAGATCAGCAGCAGTAAGATGGCGGTCGGCGGGAACGCCTCTTTATAGCCCCTGTGACGTCGCAGACAGCAAGCCAATCACTGCAATGCCCTTCTCTAAGATGGTGGGGACCAGGACCTATGTCATCACGCTGCCCACACTCTGCGTTTACCTTCATTGGCTGAGAAATGGCGCTTTTCGCGTCATTGAAACGCGACTTTGGCGCGAAAGTCGCGTACCGCATGGCCGACCCCGCACAGGGGTCGGATCGGGTTTCATGAAACCCCGACTTAGCCAAAAGTCGGCGACTTTTGAAAATGTTCGACCCGTTTCGCTCAACCCTACTCATGTCTATACATGAAGCAAAGCAGCTCCAGTGTATCATAGAATCACCGCCATGCCTTATTCTAAGCAGGATCATACTTCATTGTAGGCAGTGTTAACCCCTTTCTGCCAGCTGACAGAATAGTGCGTCAGCTGGCAGATCCCCCGCTTTGAGGTGGGCTCCGGTGGTGAGCCCACCTCAAAGACGCAAAATGTCAGCTGTTTTGTACCGCTCGCGCCCATTAACTAGTTAAATGCCGCCGTCAAGCGCTGAAAGTGGCATTTAACTAGCGTTCCCGGCTGCGCGACCGGAAGTGCTGGCACCGCTGACCCCCGTCACATGATTGGGGGTCAGCAGTGCATTGCCATAACAACCAGAGGTCTCCTTGAGACCTCTATGGTTGTTGATGGCCGATTGCTTTGAGCGCCACTCTGTGGTCGGCGTTCAAAGCAACCCTGCATTTCTGCTACATAGAGGTGATCTGTACTTCACCTCTATGTAGCAGAGGTGATCGAGTTGTGCATGCTTCTAGCCTCTTATGGAGGCTATTGAAGCATGCCAAAATTTTAAAAAAAAAGTGTTTAAAAATATAAAAAAATAAAAAATATATAAAAGTTCAAATCACCCCTCTTTTGTCTCAATCAAAATAAAACAATAAAAAAAATCAAAAATACACATATTTGGTATTGCCGTGTTCAGAATCGCCCGATCTATCAATAAAAACAAAGGATTAACCTGATCGCTAAATGGCGTAGCGAAAAAAAATCAAAACGCCAAAATTATGTTTTTTTGGTCGCCGCAACATTGCATTAAAATGCAATAACGGGCGATTAAAAGAACATATCTGCACCAAAATGGTATCACTAAAAACGTCAGCTTGACACACAAAAAATAAGCCCTCACCTGACCCAAGATATCAAAAATTGGAGACGCTACAGGCATCAGAAAATTGCGCAATTTTTTTTTTTTTTTAGCAAAGTTTGGAATTTTGTTTCACCACTTAGATAAAAAATAACCTAGACATGTTAGGTGTCTATGAACTCATAATGACCTGGAGAATCATAATTGCAGGTCAGTTTTAGCATTTGGTGAACCTAGCAAAAAAGCCAAACAAAAAACAAGTGTGATATTGCACTTTTTTTGCAATTTCATCACACTTGGAATTTTTTTTCCATTTTCTGTTACACGGCATGGTAAAACCAATGATGTCGTTCAAAAGTACATCTCGTCCTGCAAAAAATAAGCCCTCACATAGCCATATTGACAGAAAAATAAAAAAGTTATGGCTCTGGGAAGGAGGGGAGCGAAAAACGAAAACGAAAAAATGGAAAAAGCTCCAGGGGTGAAGGGGTTAAGCATCTGTTTTAATCAACATTTTCCAGACATATTACTGATCCCAAAAAGCCCAGGCTCTCTTCCATTGATAAACAGAACACAATTCCACTTTTCCACTTTTTTGTGGTTTGTACGGTTTTGACCATATTAGAGCTTAGGAATCTGGTATTAGTCAGTGATATGCCATATCTAGGTATATATACCTCCAGAAACATTTCATGCCTTTCCTTTCATTATTTATTCTTTGTTCACCCCTGTTCATTTACTCATCACCTTCATGTATTCAACTCCTTCCAAAAGTTTTTTATGAAATTAAGGTCTGGAGGCTAGGCCACTCCATGACTTTAGTGTGCTTCTTTTTGAACCACATCTTTGTTGCCTTTGCTGTATGTTTTGGGTCATTGTCTTGCTTGAAGACCCAGCCACAAACCATTTTAATGTCCCAGCGGAGGGAAGGAGGTTTTCATTCAGGGGTTTACATTACATAGCACCATCCATTCTCCCATTGATGCGGTGAAGTAGTCCTATGCTCTTAACATAAAAACACACACAAAACATAATGTTTCCACCTCCATGATTGACAGTGGGGACAGTGCTATTTGGGTTATAGGCAGCATTTCTCTTCCTCCAAACACGACGAGTTGAGTTAATGCCAAAGACCTCAATTTTTGTCTCATCTGACCACAGCACCTTCTCCCTGTCACTCAGCGAATCATCCAGGTGTTCATTGGCCTTGCGTGCACTGCAGGATTTTAAACCTTTATGGTGTAATGTGTTACCAATGATTTTCTTGGCTGTGGTCCCAGCTACCTTGAGATCATTAACAAGTTCCCCTCGTGTAGTTTTAGGCTGATCTCTCACCTTCCTCACGATCAAAGATACCCCACGACGTGAGATTTTGCAAGGTGTGCCAGATCGATGTCGAATGACAGTCATTTTGTGTTTCTTCCATTTTCTTACTATTGCATCAGCAGTTGTTTCCTTGTCTCCTTCTCACTCAGCGTCTTATTTATGGCTTGTGTAGCACATTCCAGGTCTATAATCTTGTCTCTGACATCCTTATAAAGCTTTTTTGTCTTGCCCATGATGTGCATATTAGGGTCTGACTGATTAATTGAGTCTGTGGATAGGAATCTTTTATAAAGGTGATAGCTGTCTTTAATGCAGGTAACGAGTTGATTAGGAGCGTCTAACTGGTCTGTAGGAGCCAGAACTCTTAATGGTTGGTAGGGGATCAAATACTTATTTCTCACTGCAAAATGCAAATAAATTTACATAATTTATACAATGTGATTTTCTGGATTTTATTTGTAATATTCTGTCTCTCAATGTTAAAATTTACCTAACCTTAAAATTATAGACTGTGCATGTCTGTGTCAGTGGGCAAACTTACAAAATCAGCAAGGGATCAAATACTTATTTCCGCCACTGTATGTGATTTCCAATTAGGAATATTAAACCAGTTATATAAAAAAAATAATTTGATGCTGTCAAATGATACTGAATACATATTTTTAGACTATCATTTAAAAAAAAGCAAAACCAAGAATGCTATGTTGGTTGGTAGGTATATGCATGGAAAAGGAACATGTGGCAATATATACTGTATCAATATTGTTGTGCGGTGTCTGCTTGTTAAATTATGCTAGCAAAACCGGTATGCAAAAACTTTTTAAAAACATAAAAAAAATAAACTAACACAATCCACAGGTCTTTACAAAAAAAACTTAGATAAGAAAAACTAGGCCAGTTTACGTCTAAAAAAATTCAGCCCGTTTAATTTGCTGATTATTTGGATAACGTCACGTGTGTGGGTCTAATTTTGGAGTATTGCAACTAGAAAGTTTAAGAAAAATTACATTTCTTTTATGAGACGTACTCTTGATGGGCTTTATGGACAATTGCGTTTACATTTCTAAAACTTGAAAAATTTTTCTTTTGTTTTTAAAAAAAAACCCAAGGATTTTTGCTTTGGTTGCAGGATTTTTGCATTGAAGGCAGCATTAAACTGCCCTCTGTGTTTGCAGAGTGTTAAGAATAAAAAAAATGTTGTTATCAATCAATTCACAGTCACACTAACTGTGTAGGTCTAACACCTCACTATTACTGGAACCACATTGAGACCATGTGCACATGATGAGAGGAAAAGTATAATAGAAATACAGTATGTCTCCACCTCTGCATTTTCTACCCACACCTGATTTTGGCTTGCAAACACTGAGGTAAAAAAAATCTCACCTACTACTCAACATGTGCACGTGGCCTAAAACTCCCATTTTCAATAGGTTTTAGCACTGCAGTAGTACATTAGAATAAGATTTAGGACCTTTTTTGTATCTCTCAGGTGATGAGTAAAGATGAATGGATCAGGAAAATTTTTTATTTCACCTATTCATGTGGACCCCATAGCATAATAAACATAATATATACAGTGGCATGTAAAAGTTTGGGCTCTCCTGGTCAAAAATTACTGTTATTGTGAAGGGGTAAGGAAGTTGTAAAGATTACAAACACAAAAATGGGCCAATGCAAAAGTTTGGAAACCCTGCCTGGTTATTACCTAGTAGCACCCCTTTTGCAAGTATCACAGCTTGTAAACGCTTTTTGTAGCCAGCCAAGAATCTTTCAATTCTTGCTTGAGGGATTTTCATCCATTCTTCCTTGGCAAATTCTTCCAGCTCAGTTAGATTTGTGAGTCATCTTTAGTGCACTGGTATTTTGAGGTCTATCCACAGATTTTCAATGATGTTCAGATCAGGAGACTGTGAGGGCCTTTGTAAAACCTTCAGCTTGTGCCTTTTGAGGTAGTCTATAGCTGATTTTGACATGTGTTTAGGATGGTTATCCATTTGTAGAAGCTATCCTCTTTTCAATTTCAGCTTTTTTAGAGATGGTGCTATATGTGCATCAAGAATTTGTTGAAATTTCATGAATTCATTCTTCTCTTTACCCATAAAATGTTCCCCGTGCCATTGGCTACAACACAACCCAAAGTATGATTGATCCACCAACATGCTTAGCTGTTTGCGAGATGTTCTTTTCCTGAAATTATGTGCCCTTTTTCCTCCACACTTTTCTCCATACCTTTGATAATTGTGGCCAAAAAAATGTATTTTAACCTCATTGATCCACAGTACTTGTTTCCAAAATGCATCAAGCTTCTTTTGATGTTCCTTTGCATATGTCTGATGCTGAATTTCATGGTGAGGACACAGGAGAGGTTTTCTTATTATGTCTCTTTCATGAAGTTAAGCGGAGGGTTCTGATTTGCCTCTCTAACAATCCTGCGTGCAGCTTCCATTGAAATTTTGCTTGGTCTTCCACATCTTATCTTGACTTCCAGTGTTCCTGCTAACTGCTATTTTTTAATTACAGTTCAAACTAAGGAAAGAGTAACTTGAAAATTATTTGCTATTTTGTATAGCCTTCTCTTGCTTTGTAGGCCTCTAATATTTTCATTTTCAGAGTGATAGGCAGCCGCTTAGAAGAACCCATTGCTGCTGTTTTTTGGGACAAGGTTGGAGGAGGCTGAGTTTTTATAAAGCTGGGAAATTTGCAATACTTGCCTTTCCTAATGATGATAGGGAACAATCTATCACCCTAACAGGCTAATTAAGGTCTGACAGCTTAGTCAAAGTTAACTGAACACACAAATCTCCCAAGGAGACAAAACTTTTGTATCTGCCCATTTTCTTTTTTTATAAACATAACGCACCAGCCCATTTCCTTTAAACTGAGGATGGGCAACACTCCAAACTTTATATTAACATACTGACTGTAGAGTTAATAAACTGTACATTAGTCACAAAGTGTTTGTTAATTTAAGAAAAACCTTTATTCACATATAAACAATCCACACAATTAAAATCAGTGCCTCAAAACCAGAACAAAATATCATAATAGAGGTCAGCAAAGGAAAACAGCAGGTAACCAGGCAAGGTCAACCACTTTTTCTACTGTACACATGTCCGTAAATGTTCATGAAAAATTCCTTTAATCCTTGAAAACAGTATTTTTTCCTTTTTGCAGCATATACTCTGAATTCTAAAGTGACAGTGCAAAGTAAACACTACCAGGCCATAAAGGTGCAAATGTATAATATTTTTAAATAATCAGTTTTTTAGTAATACAAATATTTATTCCCAGAGAGAAGATATGCACTTCTCCACTTATATAGGGCAATTGCCCACCACTAAATGTTCCAAAAGAGGCCACCAGGCATTTTACACCTATCTGCCTTATAGATGCCCTGTGATTAGTATGCCGAAAGATTTCACCACTCTAATAGGTGTCATTGATGCATGCAAAAATCTCCAAAGCACAGGGAAAAGACACCACTACCAAATTGTATCTCATGGGGCCACAAACTATTGCACCTCCCGTCAGCCTAATAAACATCACATATAGAATACTGCATATAGTCTACTCGGTACATATTACCTGGATACACCTGCCGTTCACCTGCCTCGTTGCACGCTAGACCTCAGCTACCCCGACGCGCGTTTCGCATCTGCTTCCTCAAGGGGGTGTCCTTTGCTGACCTCTATTATGATATTTTGTTCTGGTTTTGAGGCACTGATTTTAACTGTGTGGATTGTTTATATGTGAATAAAGGTTTTTCTTAAATTAACAAACTCTTTGTGACTAATGTACAGTTTAATAACTCTACAGTCAGTATGATAACATTTTCTTTTTTTGTAGTTTTTAAAATGCAAAAATAGTCAGTACGTTCTTCTTTTCACCCTAAAATTCAAAATAAATTTTAATCTTTAAGGTAAGCCTTTTTAGAGATCATTTCATATTCAACTTGCTTAACTGTTCACAATAACAGTAATTTTGACCAGGGGTGCCCAAACATTTACATGCCACTGTAAAATGATCAATGATAAAACATCAGATACGAGCACACAATTAATGCTAAACCCCAGGTTACAAGCTGCATCCAACCACAAAGCTTGTGCCATGCTGCGGCTCCATAGAAATATCCATACACCATCGACATTCCTTTAACACACACGGCATAATATGAACAACCAAATGTGACAGAACTTATTCATAACGCTTAATGGGAGCTCTATGAAATTCTTCAAACTACTAATACTATTGAGATAATGAAGAAGAATTAATTAGAAGGGCCATGCAGACATATATACTAATTGGGGAATACTAATGAAAAGAAAACACAAACAAAATAATGTCATTGAGACTCAGTGCTTTCCTACTTTTGAGGTAAAAAATCCACTTGCAATATTTGCTGTTAAAATCTCCCTTTCCAGGTGATTGTCAAATAATCTCAATTCCTTGGAACCTCAGATATTTGACATCACCACCATGATGGGACCAAACATGTTTCGCAACAGGTTTATCCTCCTTTCTTTCTATTGACATCTCCAACATGCTATAAAATGGTGGATTGCTTTCCCTACATAATTAAGGGGACAAGGACTTGTACTAAATAAAGCAGACCCTGAGATATACAGTTCACAAAGTCCCTGCATTGATATCTAGTACTTGTGGAACCACTTACAAAAGTCAATACCTCGTTAGATAAATTCACAGGTCTTACATGAGCCACATCTGAAGGTTCCGTTAATTCTCCAACCATTGAGCAATATTGTTCCCTACATCTCTGGTGTAAGATGGATATGGACCAGACGGTCCTTAAGATTTCTTCCATGCCTGTAGGTAATGAATGATGAATCAGAGACTAAATACCGTATTTTTCGGACTATAAGACGCACTGGACTATAAGGCGCACCCAGGTTTTAGAGGTGGAAAATAGGGAAAAAAATATTTGAAGCTAAAAAATGTGGTAAAATATGATAAAATATGTGATAGAACCTATCACAGCGATCAAAATAAAAAAAATAATAAATGAACCCCCCCTTTATCAGCCCCATAGGTAGGGACAATAATAAAATAAAGAAAATATTTATTTTATTTTTTTCCACTAGGGATAGGGCTAGGGTTAGAGTTAGAGCAACGGTTAGGGTTAGTGTTAGGGCAACGGTTAGGGTAAGAGCCAGGGTTAGGGTTAGAATTATGCTATGTGCACATGGTGAGAATATGGCTGCGGATCCGGAGCGGATTGGCCGGAGTGGATTTGTAGCAGTTTTCCATCAGGTTTACAGTACCATGTAAACCTATGGAAAACCAAATCCGCTGTGCCCATGGTGCGGAAAATACAGCGCGGAAACGCTGTGTTGTATTTTCCGCAGCATATCAATTCTTTGTACGGATTCCGCAGCATTTTACACCTGCTCCTTAATAGGAATCCGCAGGTGAAATCTGCACAAAAAACACTGGAAATCCGCGGTAAACCGCAGGTAAAATGCAGTGCCTTTTTCCGGCAGATTTTTCAAAATTGGTGCAGAAAAATCTCACACGAATCCGCAACGTGGGCACATAGCCTGAGGGTTAGGGTTGGAATTAGAGATAGTGCTGGAATTAGGGCTAGGGTTGGAAATAGGGTTAAGATTAGGGTGTGGTTAGGGTTATGGTTAGGGTTAGGGGTGTGTTGGGGTTAGGGTTGTGGTTAGGGTTGGGATTAGGGTTAGGATTAGGGTTAGTGTTGGGATTAGGGTTAGGGGTGTGTTGGGGTTAGGATTGCGGTTAGGGGTGTGTTGGGGTTAGGGTTGTGATTAGGGTTATGGCTAGAGTTGGGATTAGGGCTAGGGGTGTGTTGGGGTTAGTGTTGGAGTTAGAATTGAGGGGTTTCCACTGTTTAGGCACATCAGGGGTCTCCAAACGCAACATGGCGCCACCATTGATTCCAGCCAATCTTGTATTCAAAAAGTCAAATGGTGCTACCTCCTTTCCGAGCCCTGACGTGCGCCCAAACAGTGGCTTACCCCCACATATGGGGTACCAGCATACTCAGGACAAACTGGGCAACAATTATTGGGGTCCAATTACTCCTGCTACACTCGTGAAAATAAAAAATTGCTTGCTGAAACATCATTTTTGAGGAAAGAAAAATTATTTTTTATTTTCACAGCTCTGCGTTGTAAACGTCTGTAAAGCACTTGGGGGTTCAAAGTGCTCACCACATATCTAGATAATTTCCTTGGGGGGTCTAGTTTGCAAAATGGGGTCACTTGTGGGGGGTTTCTACTGTATAGGCACATCAGGGGCTCTGCAAATGCCACGTGACTCCCGCAGACCATTCCATCAAAGTCTGCATTTCAAAAGTCACTACTTCCCTTCCGAGCCCTGACGTGTGCCCAAACAGTGGTCCCCACCCCACCCCACTTATGGGGTAACAGCATACTCAGGACAAACTGGACAAAAACTTTTGGTGTCCAATTTCTCCTGTTACTCTTATGAAAATAAAAAATTGCGAGCTAAAAAATTATTTTTGAAGAAAGAAAAATTATTTTTTATTTTCATGGCTCTGTGTTATAAACTTCTGTGAAGCACTTGGGGGTTTAAAGTGGTCACCGCACATCTAGATTAGTTCCATGGGAGGTCTAGTTTCCAAAATATGGTCACATGTTGGGGAGTTCCAATGTTTAGGCACACAGGGGCTCTCCAAGCGTGATATGGTGTCCGCTAACGATTGGAGCTAATTTTTCATTCAAAAGTCAAATGGCGCTCCTTCCCTTCCGAGCCTTGCCGTGTGCACAAACAGTTGTTTGTGACCACATATGAGGTATCGGTGTACTCAGGAGAAATTGCCCAATACACTTTAGGATTCATTTTATCCTGTTGCCCATGTGAAAATGAAAAAATTGAGGCTAAAAGAAATTTTATGTGAAAATTAAGTGCTTTTCATTTTTATGGATCAATTTGTGAAGCACCTGGGGGTTCAAAGTGCTCACTATGCATCTTTATAAGCTTCTTTGGGGGGGTCTAGCTTATAAAATGGGGTCAATTGTGGGGGAGCTCCAATGTTTAGGCACACAGGGGCTCTCCAAACGCGACATGGTGTCCGCTAAAGATTGGAGCCAATTTTTAATTGAAAAAGTCAGATGCTGCTCCTTCCCTTCCGAACCCTGTCGTGCACACAAACAGTGGTTTCCCCCCACATATTGGGTATCGGTGTACTCAGGACAAATTGTATAATAACTTTTGGGGTCCAGTTTCTCTTTTTACCCTTATTAAAATAAAAAATATAGTTGTTAAATGATCATTTTTGTGAATAAAAAGTTAAATGTTCATATTTTACTTCCGTGTTGCTTCTGCTGCTGTGAAGCACCTGAAGGGTTAAAAACCTTCTTGAATGTGGTTTTGAGTACCTTGAGGGGTGCAGTTTTTAGAATGGTGTCACTTTTGGGTATTTTCAACCATATAGACCCCTCAAACTGACTTCAAATGGGAGTTGGTCCCTAAAAAATGGTTTTGTAAATTTCTTTGTAAAAATGAGAAATCGCTGGTCAAATTTTACCCCTTATAACTTCCTAGCAAAAAAAAAATTTGCTTCCAAAATTGTGCTGATGTAAAGTAGACATGTGGGTAATGTTATTTATTAACTATTTTGTGTCACATAACTCTCTGGTTTAACAGAATAAAAATTCAAAATTATATAATTGTGCAATTTTCAAAATTTTTGCCAAATTTCTGTTTTTTTTTCACAAATAAACGCAAAAATTATCGACCTAAATTTACCACTAACATGAAGCCCAATATGTCACAAAAAAATTCTCAGAATCGCTATGATCCGTTGAAGCGTTCCTGAGTTATTATCTCATAAAGGGACACTGGTCAGAATTACAAAAAATGGCCAGGTTATTAAGGTCAAAATAGGCTGGGTCATGAAGGGGTTAATTAAATAAAGGAACACACAATTTTGCCACCTTTAAGGTACCTTCACACTAAGCAAGGTCGCTAGCGAGATCGCTGCTGAGTCACAAGTTTTGTGATGCAACAGCGACCTCAGTAGCGATCTTGCTATGTTTGACACGTAGCAGCGACCAGGCCCCTGCTGTGAGATCGCTGGTCGTGTCGGAATGGCCTGGACCTTTTTTTGATTGTTGAGGTCCCGCTGGGTAGCACACATCGCTGTGTTTGACACCTTACCAACGACATCGTTGACGACTCAGACACCGACACATAGGCGTGCATTTGCGTTGCCTTTTCCGCACCCCTCCTCTCCGATTGGTGGTTGCTACTGCGTTCTGATTGGCGGTCATGCCTTCAACAGAAGGCGACATAGTAGCGCTTCCATCCTTTGTTCCTGACCACGTGGTGGTTTGCAGATCGTTGTAGAGTTCTCCGGCCTGCGACTCCTCTTCGATTTATCTATTCTTCAATGGTTCTTCTGACACCTTTTGTGCACGGTAGGTATCGTTTGGGGTCTCAAATGCGTTCCCACCGAAGGGCTATTGTGTCGCCTCATAAGGCAAGGCCGCCACCAATCAGAATGCAGTAGCGACCACCAATCGGAACTGAATGGGCGCGGAAAAGGCAACGCAAATGCACACCTGTGTGACTACAACGTCCTTCATCGAGGTCTGAATCGTCATAATAGCTGCCATGTGACAGGGTCACAACGACCAACGACATCGTTGTACAGGTCGCTACAGGTCGCCGCATCGCTGCTGCATCGTTGGGAAGATTTCACTGTTTGACATCTCACCAGCGACCACATAGCGATGCAGCAACGATCCCAGACAGGTCGTATCGTTGTCGGGATCGCTTTAGCATCGCTAAGTGTTGTTCTGATAAATCCAGACAATGCTCTCGATCTCCTGTAAAAAAATAAAAATTAAAAATCCAACAATATACCACACCTGTCCGCCGAAAAGTCCCACGCCATAATCCATATCTGGGGTTTAAATAGTTTACAACCAGGAGCGGTGATAATGCTACCGCACCATCTGTAAATCACTGAAGTATGAATGAGATGCTGCTGGCAGCAGCATCAGTGATGTCAGCGCAGCCTCCCAGCCTCACCCGAGATGAACTTTTGAGCGTGGGAAAGTGACAGTTCATAGCAGTGACATCCGTTTTTTTCCGGTATGGATACTGAATATGAAATTACAAAGCCTCTCACATACTTTAAATGTTAAACATGGACGGAACACGTATAGCATATGTACGGCTTATGGACGGTAAAAGGACGGCATGTTTACACAGACCCATAGGCTTGTATTGGCCCTTGTCATCTGTGCTGCTGGGAAAAGATGGACAAGAGTGCAGCACCATACGTTAAATAGGAGACACGTGGCATCTGTGAAAAACATGATTGGTGTGAAGGGGCCGTATAGTCACATAACAGGAAACATTGGCAGAATTGCCATCCTTTTCTACATCCTACCTCACAAACAGCAGAATAAAGAGTGAGAAATAAAGTCTTACATGTCCCCCAAACTACTCTATTAAATCCCCTTTGGCTCCGTGGCCGATGGTTCGGAGTCACTGATAGTTATTATTCACTTTGCATCTATAATATAAGGTGCTGCCCAACAGACCTCTGCAGCCCAGTGCTGTGACTGGCACAGACCCCCGGACCCACAAAATGACTGCAGCCCAGTGCTAAGACTGTCAGAGATCCCCGGAGTCATAAGACCACTGCAGCAAAGTACTGAGACTGGAAGAGAGCCGGGGAGCATCAGCGTTGGAGCCGCGGGGGATTTATCATTTTGTGCCAATTATTTTTACATTATCAGAAAACCCTTGTAGTTTCTGTTCACACCCACCATTTTTGCTGTGGATTGATTTACAGTGCTGGCAGGAAATATTTAGCTCTTATGCAGACTTTTCACTTGCATTTTTGTGTCCCAGTCATTTGAATAGGGGAAAAAATGCTGCAGAAATGCACATCCTATATATTGATTGTATGTACATGCATATATATATATATATATATATATATATATATACACACATGCACTACAGACATATACAATCATACTATATACTGCATATATGTACACACATACTATATACACATATGCAGACACACACACTGTATACTGCACATGTACACACACAGATACACATATATATGTAAATTTACCATGTTGTGGTGCTTCACTTGTGCTACAAACATCTTCCTGACCGACCTGGCTATGACCTCTGCTGCATTATGAGCCCCCCTCACTCTCAACTTAACCTCCTGACACTGCAGGGAGAGAGAAAGGGGGAATGTAGGGAAGGTTGGGAAAGAAGATCAAGGACTTCAGAGGATGCACAGCGTTATTCACTGTAAGGAATGCTGTACACTGTCTGCACTTCATAAAGGGGATGCAGATGCAGTGGGCCCCTTTGTGGGTGGCAGGAGCTGGGGCTAGGTGTGAGCCCACTGGAGGATTCTCCGGTGTCCCGGTGCCCCAGTCCGACTCTGTGGTCAGTTCATATATAGTCCCTCCAAAGCTTGGTGTCCAGTTGGGACCTGGTGACTCTCTGCCATTATTCACACTAGGTAGGTTTTAACATTAGAAAGCGTAGTTACTACCCCAATTGGGTACACCTTGTCCTGGTGGGACAGTGTTATGCGTTTTTTGATCAAAAACAGTGTTTACTAAGTACCCTATGTTAATTATTTAATGTACTTGCTTTTTTACTTATTTATTTTCATTAGGATAAATGCACATATTGTCTTTTCTTTAGTTTTGTTTGTTAACCTCCAAGCCATGCAGCATAAGCTTTCTCTGACAATGAGTGCTAGCCAGGGCCCAGATTATATAGGAGATGGGAGTGGCTAACAGTGCACACTTGAGAGCCTTAATACAGGAAAACTTCAAGGAGCTCTCAACTGAGCAAATTAACCCCTGTATTGCCAAAAGAAATTTACACAGTTTAATAAAAAGGTGAAGTGCTTCTAATCAGTGCAGGAGCAGGAGAAATCAGATACTGCCGTCTTCTGGCTCCTCTCTGTCATGGTAAACCGGTGACAAACATGCAAAAGTGGAAGATGTTACAGCCACAAAAGGAGGTCCAAATTCATAGTAACACCTTTGGGCTTTAAAATGGATGTTTAACATATAAACACTATAATATCGTTTTCTCTTTTCTTTTGCTTTTTAATGAGTTTTTTTTTCATTTTTTCTATACAAAATTATGGGGGCAAAAATATTGTCTTATTTTAATTAATCATTAATAGTGAATAGTAATAGTTAATAGTATGTAACATTCAAATAAAAAACAGTGTACACTCAATGGAGAAAAAAATGCTATGTACCATAAACTAGTGACAAAATAAAAATTATTTACAACTGATTTTGTGCAGTCTACTAAAAAATGTTTTTTGATAGTTAAAAAGAGACAAGTGCAAGTCAGCAGTGCTAAAATGTATGACAATTGCATGAAAGCAACATTAGAGTAACTGTCAGCATTGCAGCGGTAAAGGTTATTCAGAGACATAAACAAGACACAAGTTTAATGGTAGCTTCATGTTAAGTGGACAGCTAAAAAGAAAAATAGAATTGAAATAGTGGTGGATCTTAAACCTACGTTTAGAAACATGCATCTTGAAGAAAAATTATTAGGGGAGCTGTTTAGATGAAAATAAATTGTAGTTTATTGCTAAAAGAATAATCTTTAAAACCATCACTGGCGATAATTGGGCAATAAAATAGAGAAATTTGAAGTTTTACACTTTCCTTTCGAAGCACTGGTATGGGTGACAGGTTCACTATGGATGGACTTACTTTTAAAAGGTATACACAAATGATTGTTAGGCAAATTAGTATGTTTTATGGGTTGATGTAAATGTACATATGTGGTAAATCAGTAAAAAAGAAAACATTAGAGGCTGTTGACATTGAACTCTACACTGTCCTAACTAGTCATTTCTATATAAACTACCTTTTTATTTCTCATTCAATTTCATGGTGTGTATCCGCTTTAAAGAGGGTCGTATAATCTGCAGACTAAAATTTATAGCAAAAGTTAAGACAATTTTATCAGCAACATAGCTTCCCTCACCGTTGTGTCTTTGACATCTCTGTGAAGAGGATTTCGTTAGCTATGTGTTCAACACCAAACATGACTTTTCATTTAAGAAGATAAATAAGCCTTTCGAATAATAGTCTGCTGTGGCCATAAACCGAAAGCTGAAACTTATTGTGAACTGTCCAAAAAAAGTTTAGCTTAGTCCCCCTTTGTTGATGCTCAATATATCACTATATTTAAAAATCAAGAAGCATTCTAAAGTTATTACCATATATAGTGACACATGTCAGAAATGGGGTCTATAAGGTAAGTTAAAGCTGGCTTTGTTGGTAAGGGGTTAAAATTAGAGACAAGCGGATCTTTTGAAATTTCTCCCCCAAAATTTTATTTGCAGAGTATAAATTTGTGCAAATCGCACAATTAAAAAGCGTAATTGCCTGGAAAGTTCGCATTGAACACTGTGTTCCCTAAGGGAAATAAATTGTTTTGAGCTCTGTAATGAACACAACCATTTTTACGTCCAAATGGCTGACTCATCAGCCTAGGGGTAAATGGACGGTATCCAGAGATAAGTAACAATGTATTTAACATTACATTGCAGGATCAGACTTTTTGGTCAGTCTAAAAATTATTCCTATTAGGGAGACAGATGCATGCATTGCTGCTTTTTTATTTACAGATGGTGTATAAAGAGTCTACCATTTTGCTAAATGAAAAAGTGACAGCTTTCTCAAAGGCTGTACAAAAATATCCTTTTAATTAGTCAGGTGTACTTTACTGTTTTAATGAGAAGTAACTGCCTCTCAATCAGGAGTATAAAAGTATCCATTTTTGGGGGTCCACAAGTGGTTTACTAAACACAAAATAATTAGGAAATTACAAAGGCTTTATTTAATCCATGCAAAATGATACCCTTTTTTTATGGATACAAAACAGTTGCTCTGTTTTGAATGTGAAAAATTTCTGTCTTGTTGTCACCACACTTTTAAAAAAAAAAATCTGCCCTATTTTTAGAGGTGTTTCTTGAGGGTTTAAAAACACGAGAGAACGTTTTCCAGCATCAAGTAGCACTGTCTAGCACTATACACCACAGTGGATAGCCAAGGTGTATGGCTTGCATGCCTGGGCAGTGGCGGCAGCAAGAGTCAAAAGATAGACAATTGAGATGGGGAGAGCCAAGAGATGCTTGGCACAAGCGGGAAAACATTGTTTCTGCATGGATTGCATAGGGGTATACTGGACAGTTAAGGGAGCTGAAAGCGTTTTCTCGGCAAAAGCTGTAACTGTGCGTTTTCTAGTATTAAGATAATTTTCACTCCCTTAGGAAACTGGAAAACATTTGTCCATTTTATTTTTATCGTAAGGGCCCTAAATCTTAATGTTACAATATACTCGTCCTCTCACAAGCATTGTGGCATACAGCGTGCAATGCCCATCCACACAAATTAAAACTCTACAATTAACAAAAAGTAAAATGCTAGGTTGCAAAGTTGGTACACATAGGTTCTCAGCTGGTAGCAAATATGCAACAACGGCAGTATGATAGTGGGTTGTACAGTATCTTTAATAGACAAAAAAACTTTTAATTTAGAAGTGAACAACAGAAATTGCCACCTGCCTTTACAAAATAGGATGTGACCCCCAAAATGTACGTAGAATCACTTCCCACAAACAAGTACATGCAACTGGTGTGCCCTCTAAAGCTGTGTGTTTTATCTCATTCTTGTATAGATGGTTGCCTTGATAGGCACTAAGCACTTTAGCACTTTTTCATCCCTTGAGTGCACTAACAAGAGTTTTGTGGGAGTTGGGCTTATTCACTATTTCATTCATCATTAAGTTTGAGCCTCGTCCATACCTCATACCCTCCCTCCCCTTATATCATTTCTATAATCTGTTGATATGGCAAATTAAAAATGGCCATGGTGTTGGGGTCGGGTTCCTGCCTCAGCACAGGGAGAGACTCAAATCACCTACACTGCGGTCTCCCATTCTTCTCCAGCCGCAGGGGAGCCTGCCGATCCCGGCTTCTGGCTCGGCCTGATACTGTGCGGATTGTTTCTGCTGCTTTCCCAGGCTCAGCCATCATATTCAGTACTGGTCAGCGGTGAGCAGACGTCTCTGGGACTAAGTCCTGCTTTTTCCCTTCTGAGCATGCCCAAGGTAAGACCTCTCATTGGAGGTCAGGTGTCACATGCTCAGGTACAGCTGCAGCTCCCATTGATCCTCTAGGAAGGTCCTGAAGCTGCTGCAGCTATGAAAGGTTTGCATGGCCGAACGGCCATATGCTAGCATCAGTTCATGTTATGAGCTTGCTATTTGTGGTCACGCCTGTATGTGGATAGGGTTTGTGTTATGATAAGGTAATTCAGTACCACAATGGACATAGAGGTCAGAGCACATACAGTGACCTGACAATAACCCAAAAACATAGAACGAGCTCTGAGACGTGGGAACTCTGCTGACCGCAATCCCTAATCCTCTCCAACCACACTAGAGGCAGCCGTGGATTGCGCCTAACGCTCCCTATGCAACTCGGCACAGCCTGAGAAACTAGCTAGCCTGAAGATAGAAAATAAGCCTACCTTGCCTCAGAGAAATACCCCAAAGGAATAGGCAGCCCCCACATATAATGACTGTGAGTTAAGATGAAAAGACAAACGTAGAGATGAAATAGATTTAGCAAAGTGAGGCCCGACTTTCTGAACAGAGCGAGGAAAAGAAAGGTAACTTTGCGGTCAACAAAAAACCCTACAAAAACCACGCAAAGGGGGCAAAAAGACCCTCCGTACCGAACTAACGGCACGGAGGTACACCCTCTGCGTCCCAGAGCTTCCAGCAAGCAAGAAAAAACAAATAGACAAGCTGGACAGAAAAAAAACAGCAAACAAAATAGCAAAGCGGAACTTAGCTATGCAGAGCAGCAGGCCACAGGAACGATCCAGGAGGAAACAGGTCCAATACTAGAACATTGACTGGAGGCCAGGATCAAAGCACTAGGTGGAGTTAAATAGAGCAGCACCTAACGACTTCACCACATCACCTGAGGAAGGAAACTCAGAAGCCGCAGTACCACTTTCCTCCACCAACGGAAGCTCACAGAGAGAATCAGCCGAAGTACCACTTGTGACCACAGGAGGGAGCTCTGCCACAGAATTCACAACAGGTTTGGCTGAAATATGCCCCTAGAATACCGGCACCTATGGTGAGGAGTTTGTATGTATATATTCAGGGCAGGCTAATAGCCACTAGAATTCCAGTTTCACCGGAGAGGAGTGTTTGCGTGCTTCTCTGTGTGTGTGACCACTGACTGCTATCAGCTCAGCAGTTAGCTGTGTTCCTCTGTGACGCTAACAGGGCATATATATATATATATATATATGTATATATATATATATATATATATATATATATTGTACTGTCACTGCTAACTCAATGATAACCCAAGATCTACTCGCTGTCACCATGTTGGGAGAAGCTGCAGAGGCAGTGAAACGCGCATTGAGGTGCGTGTCAGCATATAATATACCCTACCAACTATGGCTACAGGTACTTGAATTAAACTGTGCACATATAACTCCATGTGCTTCAGTATTTTACTGCAATAATAATAATAATAATAATTTTTATTTATATAGCGCCAACATATTCCGCAGCGCTTTACAAATTATAGAGGGGACTTGTACAGACAATAGACATTACAGCATAACAGAAATCACAGTTCAAAACAGATACCAGGAGGAATGAGGGCCCTGCTCGCAAGCTTACAAACTATGGGGAAAAGGGGAGACACGAGAGGTGGATGGTAACAATTGCTTTAGTTATTCGGACCAGCTATAGTGTAAGGCTCAGGTGTTCATGTAAAGCTGCATGAACCAGTTACCTGCCTAAGTATGTAGCAGTACAGACACAGAGGGCTAATACTGCATAAAGTGTATGAGTACATGATGCGAGGAACCTTTTTTTTTTTTTTTTTTTATTATAAATAGGCCACACAGGGATCGTTAGGTTAATGCATTGAGGCGGTAGGCCAGTCTGAACAAATGAGTTTTTAGGGCACGCTTAAAACTGTGGGGATTGGGGATTAATCGTATTAACCTAGGTAGTGCATTCCAAAGAATCGGCGCAGCATGTGTAAAGTCTTGGAGACGGGAGTGGGAGGTTCTGATTATTGAGGCATTACTGTGGCATGTCCTGTTATTGTCTTTACTAGCACACTAATTCACATTGCTGGTAATTCACATGGCTGTTTTTTATTACCATATTGAATATTAACTATCTTTTACCTCTACCATAGTACTATCTATTCAGATAGACACTTAGTATTTAAATATCCTATTTCTGGACATATTATTAATTTATACTTTCGAACAGTAATCTATTGTATGCCTTGTCATCTAGTGGGGTATACATCTGTTCTTTAGTTTTCTGTTCCATTGTACTTGTAGTTCCATGCCATAAATGTAACTATTTTTCTGTTTATATTTAAATGAAAATTGTTATATCCTAATATTGCTGATCAATAGCTATAATAATAATAATAATAATTTTTATTTATATAGCGCCAACATATTCCGCAGCGCTTTACAAATTATAGAGGGGACTTGTACAGACAATAGACATTACAGCATAACAGAAATACAGTTCAAAACAGATACCAGGAGGAATGAGGGCCCTGCTCGCAAGCTTACAAACTATGAGGAAAAGGGGAGACACGAGAGTTGGATGGTAACAATTGCTTTAGTTATTCGGACCAGCCATAGTGTAAGGCTCGGGTGTTCATGTAAAGCTGCATGAACCAGTTAACTGCCTAAGTATGTAGCAGTACAGACACAGAGGGCTAATACTGCATAAAGTGAATGAGAACATAATGCGAGGAACCTGATTTTTTTTTTTTTTTTTTTAAATAGGCCACACAAGGATCGTTAGGTTAATGCATTGAGGCAGTAGGCCAGTCTGAACAAATGAGTTTTTAGGGCACGCTTAAAACTGTGGGGATTGGGGATTAATCTTATTAACCTAGGTAGTGCATTCCAAAGAATCGGCGCAGCACATGTAAAGTCTTGGAGACGGGAGTGGAAGGTTCTGATTATTGAGGATGCTAACCTGAGGCCATTAGCGGAGCGGAGGGCACGGGTAGGGTGGTAGACTGAGACCAGAGAGGAGATGTAGGGTGGTGCTGAGCCATGGAGTGTTTTGTGGATGAGGGTAGTAGTTTTGTACTGGATTCTGGAGTGGATGGGTAGCCAGTGTAATGACTGGCACAGGGTAGAGGCATCGGTGTAACGGTTGGTGAGGAATATGATCCTGGCAGCAGCATTATAGCTCCTTCCTTGTCGCTGTTGGTGTTATGTCTCCCGTCCTGTAGTAGCAATCATTCTCCTGGCACCTATCTTGTAATAATGTCCCCAATCCTGACCCCATCCTGTGTTAATGCTCCCAATCATGTAATAGTGTTCCACATCCTGGGTCCCATTTGAAAAAAAAAATTGCCCCTAATCTGACCTCATCTTTTAATAATGGCATTTGTTCTGCGTCTTTATTTAATAGTGCCCCCAATGTGGGCCCCTTACTGTAATAATGTCCCCAGGGGTGGCTCTAGGTTTTCGTGGGCCCCTGGTGAAAGAATCTCAGTGGGTCCCTTTAAGTATTATGGGCACCACATGTCTTCCATATAGTATTTTGGCCACCACACAGTCTTCCATACAGTATTATGGGCAAAACATAGTCTTCCATATAGTATTATGGGTCTGTTGGTCCCATATTGTAATCCATATAGTATTATGGGCATCTCATTGTCCTTTTTAAATTATTATGGGCATCACATAGTGCTCCATACAGCATTATAGGCCTCATATCGTGCTCCATACAGTATAATGAGCCCTACATAGTCTTCCATACAGTATAATGGCCCCATATTGTTCTCCATTCAGTATTATGGGCCCAGTATAGTGCTCCGTTCAGTATAATGTACACCACATACTTCTCTATGTAGTATAATGGGCCCCATATATTGCTCCATACAGTATAATTAGCCCCATTTATTGCTTCATACAGTATAAGGGGCCCCATATATTGCTTCATACAGTATAATGGACCCCATATGTTGCTCCATACAGTACAATGGACCCTAGATATTGCTCCATACAGTATAATCGCCTCACATAGTGATCCATACAGTATAATGGGCCCGGCATAGTCTCCCGTACAGTTTACTGGCCCCCAAGTATCCTACATACTGTATTATGGGCCCCATATGCTTCTCCATTTAGCATAATGGGCACCACAATCTGCCAAACTGTATAATGGGCCTCATATATTGCTCCATACAATATAGTTTTTATATATTGATCCATACAATATAATGCATACCATATATTGCTCCCTATAGTATAATGGGCCCCATATATTGCTCAATACAGTATAATAGGCCCCATATATTGCTCTATACAGTATAATAAGCCCAATATATTTCTTCATACAGTATAATGGGCCACATATATTGCTCTATACAGTATAATGGCCCCATATTTAGCTCCATACAGTATAATAGGCCTCATTTATTGCTCCATACAGTATAATGAGGCCCATTTATTGAGACATACAGTATAATGGGCCCCATATTTTGCATCTTATGGTATAACGAGCCCCATATATTGCTCCATACAATATAAAGGCCCCATATAGTGTATTATGGGCCCTATATATTGCTCCCTACAATCTAATGGGCTTCATATTTTTCTCTATACTGTATAATGGGCCTTATATATTGCTCAATGCAGTGCAATGCCCCCACATAGTGATCCATACAGTATAATGGGCTCCATCAATTGCTCCATACAGTTTAGTGAGCCCCATATATGGATCCTTGTAGTATAATGAACCTCTTATATTGCTTCATAGAGTATAATGGGCTCCATATATTGCTCCATACAGTATAACTGGTTCCATATATTGCTTCATAGAGTATAAGGTCCTCCATATATTGTTCCATACAGTGTAATGGCCTTGCAGTGATCCATACAGTTTAATGGGCCCCATGTAGTGCTTCATGCATAAATAATAATCAAATATTCACCTCTCCGCATTCCCCTGCTGCTCCGTTCTCCTCAGCATCTTCTGACCCTCTGCTCTGCACGATGCAGAGGGTGCACTGTAGTGACGTAATCACACCCACTGGACTGAGACATCACAGAGCTCAGGCAGAGGGAGAATGAAGGGAGAACCCCACATATCAAATTCCCATGTCCCCTACAGCAAGTGGGCCTATTTATTCATGGCCCCAGTACTTGCTCAGGTGCATGGAGTGTGGCGCAGGCCCTGAATGTCTCCCATCCTGGGCTTCTTTCTGTAATAGTATCCCCCTCCTGGCATTCTCCTCAAACATATTTAAAAACAATTATTCTTACCTTTCCTCCCTCCCATGGTGAACAGTGCCCTATACCTCTACTTCCATAGCCAGTACAGGAGACAACAGAAAGCGCATGGCAAAGATTTCATGTGCTGCCTGCAATCGGCATGCTGGCATTAGCTGCCAACCTCTGTTGGCATCAGCAAGTAACCTGATTCCACGTGATCGGTTATGGTCACACTGTGACTGCGATCATTAAGCCCCTGTATATGAAGGGGTGGACAAAATGAAAGCAAAAAAAAGGAAAATTGGCCATCAAGAAAGCAGTTAACTCATCTCTTAGCTTTGGTATTGACTAAACCATGACATCCAGACAGTCTATATTTTCCTAGCAATAAAGACGATATGTTGTACTTGAGGTATGACATGAGTTGAGGGAATTTGATCGGGTCCCTGCTTATTTAGCAAGCTGTGCATGCAAGGAGAAACAAGAATCTTTAGGTATTTAAGAATAAAAACTAAAGTTTATTGAAAAGTCACATAACATGATAGTATACAAGAGTAATCACAGAAAAGAGGCCAGATAAAGTGATACATGTGCAGACAAATAACAGGGTTACCAGGAACCACCAATAGCACTTGCACCTCTGTGCCTAGGAATCAATCCAATCAATGACTTCCCTTGAGAAAGCGGTCTATTGAAGACACGAAACGCGCGTCGGGCTCTCCTTACACCCGGCCCAGGACCCCCCAATCTCTGCCCGTGGTAAGTGCCTGTCTGCCCTATATGTTGCTGCATTGTTTTAATTTTGGTCGCCATACATGTAATGTTTTTGGGCAAGGCAAACTTACCTGTGCCATATTCTACTGCACATGCACTTTATGATTGGATTGATTCCTAGGCACAGAGGGGCAAGTGCTATTGGTGGTTCCTGGTAACCCTGGTATTTGTCTGCACATGTATCACTTTATCTGGTCTCTTTTCTGTGATTCCTCTTGTATACTATCATGTTATGTGAATTTTCAATTATTCAGCAAGCTATAGCGCTTGCCGAATAAGCTGCAGAGGGAACCAGGACACCTGGAGAGTGCCAGCTGATCAGCTGTCCGGTGCCACAGCTGCAGGTGTTGAGGCTGTTTCACAGAACATGCATGGAGAGCCCAACACAGGCTTTCCATGCATGTACTGTGTCAGTGACCCAGCTGCAACACATGCAGCTGTGGTATCAGACAGCTGATCAGCCAGAACGCTCCAGGTATCCGGGTTCCATCTGCAGCTTTCTGAGAGAGCGCTATAGGTTGTCGTATAAGCAGGGACCCAATCAAATTTGCTAAACTCTAATTATGACCATAGCCACAGAAGTAATGTTGGCATATGCAGCAGCAATGTGGCCTACCTTGTCATGATTCTATCATGACAACAACAATACAGCCTAATAAATTAATATTTATAAGAAACTACAAACCATTGAAGCTCACCTCATTCTCTGTATGGGGCATGCTCAACAGTTCTTATTACTGATATGTAATCCCTGTATGATACCTCATTATGGCACCATATTCTGAGATTTTGTATAAGACATCTCATGCCGATATATTCCTTCTTACAGTTTTTCTCTCTTTATTTCTAAATAATCTCCAGATATTTTTTAACAAAAAATGTGTTCTTGGAATTAGGAGATATATAGACTAATATATTCAAGATGGATTCATCCAGATTAAAATAAGGATCGTTCATGCATGAAGCAAAAGTGTGCTGAAATGAATGATCCCCTTTATACAAAGGTCTGCAATGAGTTCAAAGGTAAGACAGATTCATAATTGCACTGATTTCTTAACCATAAATTGAGCATAAATTGTCAGAACTGCTAACGTTTGGTATTGTTATTATCACAATATTATTTTTTATGCTTTGTTCCTCAACAAATTTAAGAAACATGCAAATCCACATATATTTGCATATAAAATGTCTTAGAATGCACAAGTGTGTGTATAAGCACCATTATTCCCTATGGAGTTTATGAGCACACTTTTAACACAGAAGACACATTCTATTAACTCTGTAGGAGGAGCAAGATGGGTTTTTAACCACCTTACAGGGACTCTTCATTAAAGTTGAGTTTTCTGTTAATGAGTTTCAAAAAGCAAAGAAACAGAATGCCATAGAATGTAAGTCCGCAAGGACAGGGTCCTCTCCCCTCTGTTCCAGTCTGTCACCGTAAACCTGTTTACTGTAAACGATATCTATAACCCTGTATGTGACCCCTTTCTCATGTACAGCACCATGGAATTAATGGTGCTATATCAATAAATAATAATAATAAATTCTATTATACTAATATTCTTGAATCACCTGGAGAAGAAATAATTTGTCATGGAAACTCCACAAACTTGCTCTAATTATTTTTTGTATTGATTACTGCAACTCTCTGCTAAATTCTCCATTCTCTGATATACCCTGAATGCAGCAACCAGGGACATTTTTCTATCCAGCTGCTACACCAATGCTTCCACAGTGTGCCAGTCATTACACTGGTTGACCATGTGCTTCAAAAAAACATTGCAAATGTACCCTACATCTTCTCTTTCATATTTCTCTACCACCCTACCCATGTTCTCCATTCTTCTATTGATCTTAGGCTGAGATCCTCATGATCTAAATTTCCAATTCTGTCTTCAAGACTTACCGTATATTATGCTGCACCAGTTCTCAGAAATGCTCTCCCTCAGACAATTTGAATAATTTTTAAGTGGCTACGGTTTTAAACATATGGTAACAAACCTTTTTAGGCAGCCCACCATTTTTTCTCAGATTAGCACTTTATGCTTGAACAAATAAAAGTACTGACTGGTGACAGTTGCTTGCAGAATTTCATGAATACCCTCATGGCTGGACCATACAATACAAGCTCCTTTTTACCTTTAGCATCATCTCTGCTTCCATATAGATAGTTCTCTTGAGCATAGCTCTCAATCATCCTGTTTGAATTAATGAATTATGTATTACTGTGTAAAGTCAGATATTGTTTGTACATGTCCCCTTCTTTATTGTAAAGTTAATTATTTGCTGCTAAAGTTTAAATAGGCGAAAGTGGAATTATATTACTACAGCTAGGAATTACCTTAAAAAAAAAGTATTAATTAGGTGAACAAAGGACATTACCCTCATATTCTTTTCCTAGACCTGTAAGAAATGAAATCAAATCTTTTCCTTTCACCATTAAATTCCATTTGGTTGCTACACTAAACAATACAAGATTGGGAAGCTGAAACCATTATAACAGCATTAGTTCTCGGCAAACCACTTTGTTGTTTGGTTGTGGACTACACATATAGTTCTAAAATGATCATGGCACAAGTAATCTTTCTCTTCCAACATTCTGATTCTAAAATAAATGCCTCAAGGAATGTGAACCCTGAAGAATAGAAAGAAGGCTGTACAGCTAAATCCTGAAAGAGATGATAAAGTATTTACTCAATATATAACAAATAACCTATTTGAAAATTGCTTTGTCATATTTTTATTTATAGGGCTTTTTTGTCTATTCTTAGCTTAGAATCTGTAGCTTCTCTATAATTATTTGCATATTTAGAGTTACGTTCTTGAACACTATGTTAAGAAATGGTGCTCATATTTTTAAAGAGAACATGTCACCTGAATTTGGCGGGACCGGTTTTCGGTCATATGGGCGGAGTTTTCAGGTGTTTGATTCACCCTTTCCTTACCCGCTGGCTGCAATATTGGATTGAAGTTCATTCTCTGTCCTCCGTAGTACACGCCTGCACAAGGCAATCTTGTTCATTCCTCAACCAAGAATCTGCAAAAACCCTAGTCCATGCCCTCATAATCTCTCGCCTTGACTACTGCAACCTCCTGCTCTGTGGCCTCCCCTCGAACACTCTCGCACCCCTCCAATCTATTCTAAACTCTGCTGCCCGACTAATCCACCTGTCCCCCCACTATTCCCCAGCTTCTCCACTCTGTCAATCGTTTCACTGGCTCCCCGTTGCCCAGAGACTCCAGAACAAAACCCTAACCATGACGTACAAAGCCATCCACAACCTGTCTCCTCCATACATCTGTGACCTTGTCTCCCGGTACTTACCTACACCCAACCTCCGATTCTCACAAGACCTCCTTCTCTACTCCCCTCTTATCTCCTCTTCCCACAATCGTATGCAAGATTTCTCGCGTATCACCCCTACTTTGGAACCTTCTACCACAACACATCAGACTCTCACCTACAATCGAAACCTTCAAAAAGAGCCTGAAGACCCACCTCTTCCAACAAGCCTATAACTTGCAGTAACCACCGATCGACCAAACCGCTGCATGACCAGCTCTACCCTCGCCTACTGTATTCTCACCCATCCCTTGTAGATTGTGAGCCTTTGCAGGCAGGGTCCTCTCTCCTCCTGTACCAGTTATGACTTGTATTGTTTAAGATTATATACTTGTTTTTATTATGTATACCCGTCCTTACATGTAAAGCGCCATGGAATAAATGGCGCTATAACAATAAATAATAATTATAATAATTATAATAGTAATAATAGATCTTTTGCTTGATGATACTCCAAAGGTTCTCTATAGGGTTGTAGAGGTCATGGGAAGATGGTGGTCACACAATGACTTAATCTACTTTTATGCCCTTAGCAGCCAATGACTCAGAGGTATTCTTTGCTGCATGAGAAGGTGCATTGTCATGCTTGAAGATGATTTTGTTCCTGAAAGCACGTTTCTGCTTTTATTCCATGGAACAAAGTTGTCAGTCAGAAACTCTATATACTTTGCAGAGGTCATTTTTACACCTTCAGGAACCTTAGAGGGCCCTACAAGCTGTATTCCCATGATTCTGGCCCAAAACATGACTCCTTCACCTCCTTTCTGAAATCGCAGCCTTGTTAGTACATGGTGGCCATCCACCAACCATCCACTATTCCATCCATCTGGACTATCCAGGGTTGCTCGACAATCATCAGTAAACAAGACTGTTTGGAAATTAGTCTACATGTATGTCTGGGCCCACTGCAACCATTTCTGCTTGTAAACACTGTTCAGGGGTGGTGAATAGTAGGTTTATGCACCACAGCAAGCCTTTGAAGGATCCTACACCTTGAGGTTTGAGGGATTCCAGAGGCGCCAGCAGCTTCAAATAACTGTTTGCTGCTTTGTAATGGTATTTTGGCAGCTGCTTTCTTAATCCAATGAATTTGTCTGTCAGAAACCTTCCTCATTATGCCTTTATCTGCATGAACTCTGTTTGTGCTCTGTTTCAGTCACAAACCTCTTCACAATATGATGATCACTCTTAAGTTTTCGTGAAATATCTAATGATTTCATACCTTGTCCAAGGCATTGCACTATTTAACGCTTTTCAGCAGCAGAGAGATCATTTTTATTTCCAATATTGCGTGAAACCTTTGGCCTGCTTAATAATGTGGAACATCATTTTTAAAAGGATGAACTCCAAAACCTCCAATTAGTGTTGAGCGATACCGTCCGATATTTGAAAGTATCGGTATCGGATGGTATCGGCCGATATCCGAAAAATATCGGATATCGCCGATACCGATATCCGATACCAATACAAGTCAATGGGACACAAATATCAGAAGGTATCCTGTAATGGATCCCAGGGTCTGAAGGAGAGGAAACTCTCCTTCAGGCCCTGGGATCCATATTCATGTGTAAAATAAAGAATAAAAATAAAAAATATTGATATACTTAACCTCTGACGCGCCCTGGTTGTCACCGCTGCAACCGCCTTGCTTTCGTTCCGAAGAATGAGCGCGTAAAGGGCCTTCGATGACGTCGCGGCTTGTGATTGGTCTATTGTGATTGGTTTATTCTTTATTTTACACATTAATCTTAATCCCGATACCGATTCCCGATATCACAAAAATATCGGAACTCGGTATCGGAATTCCGATACCGCAAATATCGGCCAATACCCGATACTTGCGGTATCGGAATGCTCAACACTACCTCCAATACATATCTTTGTATCCAAAGGCTAAAAGGACGGCAAAAAATCCAAAAATGAGTACATTTTTTATGTTACATTTTAGCTTCGTATCGGAACATTTTTGCCTGAAAATGGCTGTAAGGAGGAATTTAAAAGTTTTCTACTAATATTGAGTGAATAAATGTATACTTTTTCTAGAGTGCTTCTTTTGGATCTCATATATAGCTGCTAATATTGGTCTCTTTCTATGTGGTAGAAAGATTTGGGCACTAAGAGCAGCCATCACTGCTTTATACCAGTATGATACTGTTCATAAACACAGTCCAATAAAGTAAAGGAATATGACCTCAAATATATGATATCTACACATCACATATCTAATTTGAATGGATCCTCTTTTGCCTTAAATAATTTGATTTGTTTTGGGGATATGTAGATACAGTATGATATTGTATATAAGAAGAAATAGGTAGTCATATTGGTATGCAACATAAAGAATTGTAGTAATTTACATTCACATAAAAAGCTCTTGTCCTTGTAAATCTGCATCTGATCCCCTGGCTAATTACCAAAACACTCTCTCAATGGGTAATCAGATCTTTTTTGCTGGCATAAAAATCATTGCTGTCATAAGAATATAATTTTGTATTAACACAGCTCCTGCTCCAAACAACATGTTGTTGTGTGGGAATGGGGCGATCATATAAACAACTGCTGTCCACTATACTGTTTTTGCTTGCCACTGTGAATGGGACAGTAAACGATTGTCAATTGTTTTGTGAATAGTCAATTGATGCTCTTCGATGGGCTGATATTCTGCCAGAGGAAATAGAATTTACTCTGCCCCTTTCTTATACTCATGGGTGCTATGACTAAGCTATATTACATGCCTAGTGGCAACCCTCCATTAGCCAGTTGGACCACTTACCATTAGACTATGGAAAAAAACATCATTGTGGCCTAGTCAGAACCCTGATCCCATGCGACCGACGAAGAACAATCTAGATGGTGAGTATATTCAGAACCTTGATTTCGAAAAGGTTTCCACAGCATGCGCCAATCGCCATCGAATCAGCAAAATAAAGGTGTTTTACGAAACCCTGTAGTTCATGCCGCCCAGCACAATGCATTTCTTGTGCATGGCAATAGTCATACTTAAAAGGATGAAGAAGCTACTATGAAAAAAGAGTAATTACAACTATCAATCCCATCAATCGCACAGCATGGAGAATTTTTCCCATTTGTTTGCTTCTCATGTTCTAGATCATTGCAATGGTATCATTAGTTATTTCACATATGAAGTTTTGTGCTTGATACATTTATTGCCATGCTTCAGAAAACAGTTCATCTTAAAAACACCATTTTTTCCATCCTCTGCAATCACAGCAGCAAAGTTTCACTCCATGGTTTGTTGAGCAGCAATCATCCACAACTCACATTGAACTTCTGCTGAAACTGACATTTTATTTACACTGAGCTTACAGTATATAACAACAAAATGAGCAAACATTGTTTTTTTCCTGAGTCAAAGAGGGTCTATATGTCTTTTTAAGCAGTGCCCTTGGCTGCTATTCCAAAGTATTTTGATTTAGTTGGAATTTTTCCACCAGACTTTGAACTCCAGAGGACTATAAAATGCTGTGTTAAGAACTCGGCTTTTACAATTTTCTTTTTATTCTAGCAAACATTAAATGAACGTTATTTATCATTCATCAATAACAAGGAAATTACATTCCCCAAAATGCCACAAACGATGCACATTCGAATAAATAGGGAAACAAGGTATTTATTGGCAGATTGGCATTTCACCTAAACTGGTAAAAGTTAAGCATCGCAGAGTAAATAGTTACGGTATACGTGGTGACATTTCTACCGACCCATATATCTATCATATTAATCTATCTAAAGTATCATCAATCTATTATTAAAGCAAAGAGTGGTTAGATTTCAACAACAAAATCTCTTATTCTCCGAGATAAGAGATGTCTGGCAAAGGTTTACTCCACTTTTTCAATTGAAAACACAAGTACTTCTTTCAAAATGAGCATGAAAATGTAGCGTAGAGAGGAATAATATAGTAGTTGTCTCTACCAACATTTTTCCAGGTGTATGGGCACTTTTAGACTTCGTACAATTGCATTGTAATCTCTAATTTTTGTGGAAGGTAGACCTCACTGTATTTAACCCCTTCACAACCTTGTGATTTTTCCTTTTTACTTTTTTATTTTTTCCTCCTCTTATTCCAAGAATAATTACTTTTTTATTGTTCCATCCCCAAAGCCTATGAGGTCTTGTTTTTAGCGGAATGACTTGTACTTTTGAATGACACCATTCATTGTATCATGTGATGTAGCTAGAAAGTGGGGAAAAAGTTCCAAGTGCATTGAAATGACAAAAAAGTGCAATTCCACAATTTCTTGTTTGTTTGTTTGTTTGTTTTTTAACATGTTCACTCTATGGTAAAACTGACCTGTCAAAATGATTCCCCAGGTCAGTAGGAGTACACAGATACCAAACATGTATAGGTTTTACCTTCATAAAGTGGTGAACTTTTTTTTACAACTTTGTGAGAAAAAATGTTTTGCTTAATTCATCATTTTCTGAGACATGTAACATTTTCATTTTTTATTATATAGCGCTGTGTGTGGGCTTATTTTTTTCTAGACTTGAAGGTGCAATCGTCGGATCAATTATTTTATACATAGCAGTTATTTAGCACTACTATGTATAACAGAAATCATGATCTCCTGTGAATGAGGGCCATGGGCAGTGTTCACAGTAGGATTTGTAATGACAGGCATGGGGGTCATCAGCAGATCTCGAGCTGTCATGGCAAGCAATTGGCACCATGTGATAACATGAATGGGGCACTGAATGGTGGAATGAATGCTGAGCTTCCAGCTGGTGCATGTTAAATCCCGCTGTCAGTAGGGATAAATGCACATTGTGACTAATTAAATCAGTCATCATGTGTGAAGATAGTTGTGGGCTCGGTGTTCGAGCCCACAACAAAGGCAGAGACATGACCTTTGATGTAAATATATCTCACTGCTTACTGTTGGTTCTCCTCCTATCTTTCTGACGGCTCCTTCAGTGTTCTGTTCTCTGGCTCAGCTTCATCTCCTCTTCCTCTCACTGTTGAGGTACCCCAGGGCTCAGTCCTTGGCCCCCTTCTCTTCTCCCTCTACACAGCCCCAATTGGACAGACCATCAGCAGATTTGGCTTTCAGTACCATCTTTATACCGATGACACACAACTATATACGTCATCCCCTGACCTTACCCCCGCTGTACTACAGAACGCCACTGACTGTCTGTCTGCAGTCTCCAACATCCTGTCCTCTCTCTATCTGAAACTCAACCTCTTCAAAACTGAACTTCTGCTCCCGCCATCTACTAACCTCCCTAAATCTGACATTTCCCTCTCCGTGGATGGCACCATAATAACACCCCAGCAGCAGTCGCGCTGTCTGGGTGTTATGTTTGACTCCGATCTCTCCTTCACCTTCCATATACACCTAAAGAACATCTCTAGAATCCGCCATTTTCTCACCATGGAAATGACAAAAACCCTCACTGTCGCCCTGATCCACTCCCGCCTGGATTACTGTAATGCTCTATTAATTGGCCTCCCCCTCACTCGACTTTCCCCTCTCCAGTCCATCCTTAATGCAGCAGCCAGGGTCGTCCATCTGGCTAATCGTTACTTGGACGCATCCGCTCTTCGCCAGTCGTTACACTGGCTGCCCATTCATTACAGGATACAATTCAAAGTACTTGTTCTCACCCACAAAGCTCTCCACAGTGCGGCACCCCCTTACAAATCCTCCCTCATTTCTGTCTATTGGCCTAGCCGACCACTGCGCTCTGCAAATGACTTTCGATTAACCTCTACACTAATCCGTACCTCCCACTCCCGACTCCAAGACTTCTCCGTGCTACCCCAATCCTCTGGAATGCTCTACCCCAAGATATTAGGACCATCCACAATTTGCATATCTGTACCTGGCAGTAATACACAATGGGTATCAGGTGCCTAGGGGTCAGACGTTATGTACATATTCTGCTGAAACCCTTAGGGTATTGGGATGGGTAAGACATATTTAAGATTTTGCATTTTATTTGACTTTTTTTATGTAAATAATATGAGTAAATTAATTACAAATATGCAGTATAGTGGGAGATATTGATTATATTTTTTAGATTTCAGCAAAAATCACATATTTAACTTTTCTGAGCTGATTTTAACTAATGCAGTTTTCAACCAAACATTGAATGCTAACAGGACAGTAATGGTGTTCTCAGCACTGTTAAATCTAATGTGTGACCTCTGGAAATGATGGAGTTAAAAGAACAAGACTAGCAGACAGATATATATGATTGGACAAATTGACCTCTCTATTATGTGGTTATTAATCTTTTCTTTCCATCTTGCTTAACTTGCGTGAAACACTGCTGCAAAGTGTTGACAAGAACCCTATTCTGTCTTGCTGATAAGGAGATGTGCTCCTTTGGGTCTGCCCACAGAGAAGCTATCATGAAAGAAGAATATAAACAGTCATAGGGTGTACTGGTAACCTTGTGCTAATCAGTTATAATACTGGCTCTGGTTTGATAATACATGTAGGACAGATTGTTGTTATGACTACTTCAAGGGTTTGAGGTTGTACTGTCCTCCTCACAATTTCAGTAAAGATGCCTGTGATTACACAGTATGCCAGATGTCTTTTTTCAGTAGACAAAGAGACACAGGCTATTGTCTGAACATTAACTATTGAATTTATGTGGTTTTCTATGGTGGATCAAGAAACAGACTGCTGTCATTTGTCATATGAGTCTGAACGTTGACTTTTGAAATTGATGTTTGTGAATTGTTGATTAGCTGTAATTTACCTTTTTTTATCACCTCCTACAGGTTGTTATCTGCAATTTTTGGACGCAAGGTCATTGAGTACACCATGACTCCATCAGAAGAGACTCCAGTGAATAGCAGCCGAGGCACCAATGCACCATCTATGGTCATCTAGAGTCACATTTAAAGGGAATTTGTCAGACTCAGCACATAATGACTGTTTCAATCAAGTGCAGGCAGTGCCACATGGTGGGGTCAATAATTTTGATACACTTTCTCACCTGCTTGTTTTCAATCTATCTTCACCCTGCTAAAGCTCTAAAAGCCAGAGCTTTCAATCAAATAATAAGTGGGTGGTGGACATAAAGGGAAAACAAACAGGTGGAAAGCTGAATATAAATGATTGGTCATGCCATGATGCACCGAGTGGCAGAACTTATTTTGAACAATTATTCTGCGTAAACAGAGTCCCTTTAAAGTACTGCAGACTACTGAACTCAGTTATCATAGGCAGCACGGTGGCTCAGGGGATATCTTTGTAGCCTTGCAGCGCTGGAGTCCTGGGTTCTAATCCTACCTTGGACAACAACTGCAAGGAGTTTGTATGTTCTCCCTGTGTTTGCGTGGGTTTCCTCCGGTTTCCTCCCACATTCCAAAGACATACTGATAGGGAATGTAGATTGTGAGCCCCAACGGGGACAGAGATGTTAATGTGTGCAAAACTAAAGTGCTGCGGAATATGTTAGCGGTATATAAAGATTATTATTATCATTGTGGTCCATGCTAGTCCTGCTTCTGTTCTCAGTTTGCACAGGTCATTTTCATTGCATAAAGTGGAAGGTTTAAGCCAGACCTTGTTATAAATGAGATAAAAAGTCTCATTCCATTCAGTCTTTATCCACTAAATTGAATGCATACCTATATTGGAGTTTGGACAAGTTTCATATTAATATTATATTATTTCAGTCTCGATAATTCTGTCAGTCGCTCCAATCTTCCCCAACCCATCTACTCTATTATCTGTAAGTAAGCACACATAGCAATTTGTAACTTTTGTGACATGAAATACAAAGTATTGTTAGACATTTTATTGGAAGATGAAACTGTGTGTCCATGTAACAAGTGTTAATGAAGTGTTGGATCACTGTTCTGAAAGCTCAGTTGACGTAATCGTTATATTTTAACCTTACAGATTGTCACAGGTAATCCCATCTGTACATGTAAATAGCTGTGTGGTGGCAGTTCATTAAGTATGACATGTACTATGCGGCTCTAAAACTAGTGTTAAGAGTATAACCTTGTAAAAACAATAGACGATGATGAAAAAGGCTTCTTCAAACCATTCTACAGTTTATGTGTAAGTTGTGTCACCCAACATTTTGCTTTTTGTCCAAGGGACAGTTGAGATCCAGATATGACACTTACCTAATTATCTTAACATAAAAATGACTGTTACATCTTAAAACTAAATTAGACTGAAAATGTGAGGAAATATAACTAGAATATATGTCATAGCTGGTAGACAATGGGGCAGGTTTATCAACACTGTCATGTTCTTAATCAGTGCAATCTTAAGGTACCGTCACACTAAGCGACGCTGCAGCGATACCGACAACGATCCGGATCGCTGCAGCGTCGCTGTTTGGTCGCTGGAGAGCTGTCACACAGACAGCTCTCCAGCGACCAACGATGCCGGTAACCAGGGTAAACATTGGGTTACTAAGCGCAGGGCCGCGCTTAGTAACCTGATGTTTACCCTGGTTACCATCGTTAAAGTATAAAAAACAACCACTACATACTTACCTACCGCTGTCTGTCCCCGGCACGGTGTTTCTCTGCTCTGGCTGTGAGCACAGCGGCCGGAAAGCAGAGCGGTGACGTCACCGCTCTGCTTTCCGGCTGCCCGGCGCTCACAGCCAGAGCAGAGAAGCAGAGCGCCGGGGACAGACAGCGGTAGGTAAGTATGTAGTGGTTGTTTTTTTTACTTTAACGATGGTAAAAAGGGTAAACATCGGGTTACTAAGCGTGGCCCTGTGCTTAGTAACCCGATGTTTACTCTGGTTACCAGCGAAGACATCGCTGAATCGGCGTCACACACGCCGATTCAGCGATGTCAGCGGGAGATCCAGCGACGAAACAAAGTTCTGGACTTTCTTCCCCGACCAGCGACATCACAGCAGGGGCCTGATCGCTGCTGCCTGTCACACTGGACGATATCGCTAGCCAGGACGCTGCAACGTCACGGATCGCTAGCGATATCGTCTAGTGTGACGGTACCTTTAGACTAGACATTCTTAAAATGCAGCAGATGTATTAAAGTGGCTCATGCTGTTTGATAAGTTTATTGCACGTTTATTGGCTTATTTTTATAACAATTTATTCTGTGTCAATGTTTTGGAGGACATTAAGTGCATGAAATCTGTTTCTTTCTCCTCCTGGACTGAAAATTTATTTCCTTAATGTTTAATTCTTGAATAAAATCTGTATTCCGTGAAGAAAAATTTTGCATTACTGAGATACGATAAGGCAGCTGAAGCTTATAAAGTTTTATGTAGAGGGAAAGGGGGAGAAGCTAGATTCGGAGCTTCACCCTTATTCTACCCCCTTTTTATCAGCAGCAATTGTCGTATTCTATTTCAGTGGTTTAAAAATCTGTCTTCACTGAATACAGATTTTACTCCTGAACTGAGAATTTGGAAAATGCCTGAAAGAAAGAATCACATTTTTCTGGTAAGATGTACAGTTGTGCTCAAAAGTCTACATTCCCTGGCAGAATTTTTGCTTTCTTAGCCTTTTTTTTTAGAGAATGTGAATGATAACACAAAAACTTTTTTTCCACTCATGGTTAGTGGTTGGGGGATGCCATTTATTGTCAAACTACTGTGTTTTCTCTTTTTAACTCATAGTGACAAAATGTTTACTGTTTAAGGCTTTCATACGCATTAGGTAATTGTCAGATGAACAATTATTATCTCCACTAAACTTCCCATTCATAGAAATGCCCGGCTTATCCAGGCGTTCCCGAGTTCTCCATGAGAGAGCCACTTCCAGACTCCTCTGAAAGCCATCTGTGGTGTATCAGTGTGTCACCCCCAGTTATTCTACATGTATCATAAAGTAATTAGCCCATTAATATCATTCCCTGTCCTGCATCTGTTGATGTGCATGTGTGTCTTTGTTCCTCTCTGCAGGGGGCCTCCAAGTTACAAAACTCTGCACACTTTCCAGCCTCAGGACTTCAATTACCTTCTTAAGGTACCTTCACACTAAACAACGCTGCAGCGATCCAGACAACGATCCGGATCGCTGCAGCGTCGCTGTTTGGTCGCTGGAGAGCTGTCACAGAGACAGCTCTCCAGCGACCAACTATGCCGGTAACCAGAGTAAACATCGGGTTACTAAGCGCAGGGCTGTGCTTAGTAACCCGATGTTTACCCTGGTTACCATCCTAAAAGTAAAAAAAACAAACACTACATACTTACCTTCAGCTGTCTGTCCCCGGCGCTCTGCTTCCTGCACTGGCTGTGAGCGCCGGTCAGCCGGAAACCAGAGCGGGGACGTCACTGCTTTCCGGCCGCTGTGCTCACAGTGAGTACAGAGAAGCAGAGCGCCAGGGACAGACAGCTGAAGGTAAGTATGAAGCGTTTGTTTTTTTACTTTTAGGATGGTAACCAGGGTAAACCCTTGTTTACCCTGGTTACCAGCGAAGACATCGCTGAATCGGCGTCACACACGCCGATTCAGCGATGTCAGCGGGAGAGCCAGCGACCAAATAAAGTTCTGGACTTTCTGCCCCGACCAACGACATCACAGCAGGATCCTGATCGCTGCTGCGTGTCACACTGAACGATATCGCTATCCAGGACGCTGCAACGTCACGGATCGCTAGCGATATCGTTTAGTGTGAAGGTACCTTTATACAATTTGAATCAAATGTACCAGATATTTAAGGAAGTGGGGTGTGAACACCTCTGCCCAAACAAAAATGGCCAATCCCAAGAGAGGTAAGAAGGTAAATGTTTTGGGTTTTTTGGTGCTGTGTCTCAGAAGAGAGAGGATATGTTACTGAAACCAGATCCTGGTGCCACTACTTAGACTATTGTAGACTGGGAATCATCTGTCACATTGTATTGTGTGTCTTGCCTACCCTGATGGATTTGAGGAGCTATTCTAAGGACAAGTCATATCTTCCTTGACATTGATTATTTGGTGGCCCCCCTTGATTTGCTACTATTGCTGTGTTTTACGCACTGGTGTATATCTTGTTTGGTGGAATATTCTCCAAATGATGCAATAAAGTTTGTTGGAGTGTTCAAACGTCTGCTGTCCTTGCATGGTCTGTCACACGCCCCGTCATAGGCGTGACTATAGTCTAATGTGCATGGGTGCCTCTACTGAGTATTTTATGTGAACTTGAGAAGGTAGAGCCACCTCCTATTTGAGTATTCTGATTTACATGGCAGATCAATAGAACATCAGAGTTATGTTTTTCTGTAAGGACAGCTACCTCAGGTCTGATTGTGACACAAACTCACGGTACAACACATTTTTCCTATTAAGCAAGTCCAAGTACATATTGAAACTGAAAAATAAAAACATTTATTTTCATCACATAAAACAAATCTTTGATCTTAATATACATATTGTGTCTTTTGGCCACTTGACGAACTGAAGGAATACCTTTCCCATCTCTCCTTTCCCATCTCTGCCTACTCTAGCCCCTCAGAGCAGTTTTTGACATGTTGCCGGGTATACATATATGCACATCAGCTTTTTCATTACTGTCCTTAGAGGTTGGGAGACATGGGGAGAGAAAATGAGAATCCATCAGACTCAGAAATGTGATCATTCTAATTCTTATATAAAAATGTCACAATGTTTTTCTTATGGACATTCGATAGGGTAGTAAATTAGCATTCAAGATCCACTTTAAGAGATTCAGATTAAAAAAATTGTAATCCTATTCAAAATTTACAATTCTATAATACATTTTCCATAACACTTAAAATTAAAACTTAAAATCATGGAGAAAAAAAGTATGTGATACTATAAATAAATTCTTTAAATTAGTTGTCTTTTTTGCACAAGATCTTTTAGTTTAGAAGGCTCCTTCAACATTTAATTGACAGCAGTTTGTTTTGTTGCCTGGACTCCAAGTGATCAGCTGTAATCGTTTGTGGACTCTAGTAGCAAGGAAGGTTGAAACGATTATAGTTACAGAGGATGGAACCAAGACCGGGTTAGACCAAGGGATTAAGAGTCACAAAGAACCATTAGTACTACTTAAGGTACCTTCACACTGATCAACTTTCCAACGATCATGACCAGCGATACGACCTGGCCGTGATCATTGGAAAGTCCTTGTGTGGTCGCTGGGGAGCTGTGACACAGACAGCTCTCCAGCGACCAACGATGCCAAAGTCCCAGGGTAACCAGGGTAAACATTGGGTTACTAAGCGCAGGGCCACTTACATTCCGGTGTCTGTCACATCCCTCGCCCTCAGCTTCCCGCACTGACTGTGTGATGGCCGGCCGTAAAGCAGAGCACAGTGGTGATGTCACCGCTGTGCTTTACATCCGGCGCTCACAGTTAGTGCGGGAAGCTGAGGGCGAGGGATGTGACAGACACCGGAATGTAAGTATGTAGTGTTTTTTTTTTTTACTTTTACAAAGGTAACCAGGGTAAACATCGGGTTACTAAGCGCGGCCGATCCAACGATCACAGCGGGTGACCTGACGACAAAATAAAGTTCTGGCCTTCTGGCTCCGACCAGCGATGTCACAGCAGGATCCTGATCGCTGCTGCGTGTCAAACACAACGAGATCGCTATCCAGGACGCTGCAACGTCACAGATCGCTATTGTTATCGTTCAAAAGTTGCTCAGTGTGACGGTACCTTAGTCTCACCTAGCCTACATGCATAGTCTGGCATGCTCTGGGGAAATAATGTACTGTATTTACACCATTGAAAGCAAATATACATAACTGTAAGAAAACATCACAACTACAATAAATTGAAATTTTCATGGATTTTTTTTTAACTTTCTATTGCATATTTAATAAATTAAAGCTAGAATGCCCACTTATAGAGATTGAGTCAGATAGAAGTAAATTCCCGAATAATCACAGTGTGCTATCCTCGTTACTTGGGAAGAGCCCTTGTGTATAAAAGGCTGAAATAGGCCAATTAGATTGGTGGGGAGGCAGATACAGAGTTAAGTTCCTCTCCAATCTTCCCGCCATCCCCATATTATGTAGTGCTTCTAACAAGTTAACTCTAATTACAATTTTGAAGGATTAATCCAAGCTTACAGACGCATACCAATTTCACTTACCTGGAGATATTTTCTAAGCAGATTTATTACATAACAAACATCCCAATTTCCCTTAATGAGCTTTCTCAGCAATTTGTACAAAACATGGATTTTCAATAGTACCTAGTAATTAGTTTGTTTTATCTCCTTTAAACCTAATATGTAAAAAGCATTGACATTTCCAGGCCTATATGTTTTGGAATCAATGTTGCTTGAAAAATCTCCATTACTTCTCCATTGACACTTATTGAATATCATTAACATCTGTTTGCATTCATTTAGTAGGCATTTGTCATCTTGTCAGTAATAATATAATTGCATCCACATTTGTGATATCTCTCCACTCAAATAGGAAACTTTGCATAATAATCTTATATTTGACTACAGTAAAACTGGGTCTACACGATCCGGTGTTGTGAGGCCCTGACTGTACAGATAGCATGCAAATGGTTCCTATATATTATTGATCACAGTCAGACATTTAGGAACCATTTACATTTCAGATTCACTTTTAATTCCAAATAATGATTGCAAATTTTCATTATAGTTCATTTACACACATCAATTTTTGGTAGATACAGTCTGAATTAAAAGCGATTCTGTCTGCACATTTGCTCTAAAGTAAAAGCGGATTGTCACCAGATTTGACAGTACAAACTGTGTACAGTATATTATTAACCTTTTATAGGGAATGTCATAAAAATGTTTTTAAACAATTAATAAAATATTATGTATTAGTTTTTTAACTTTTTTTATTAACTTTCTTTAATAATGTTAAAGTTTTTTTAAACAACTTTTGGATTTTCAACTTTTAAACTCTAGGGGGAGCAGCTGCTGAAATTTGCCATGAAAACCTAGTGCATTGATAGATCACATTATGACTGCTGTAAAAGTGGGCAGGACTTGTTCACATGTGTGACATCACTCCTCCCCTCCCATTTGGGGCTTTTTAAAAGGATAAGTGAGAATGAAGTTTAGGATCACAGTGCGGAAACATTTTGTTAGTGACTGAAATGTGATACTGAGACGTGGACGGTGTAGCTAAGGATGACTGACAGGGCCATTTCTCTCAGGTGGTGCTCGGGAAGGGATAAACGGAAAGTATCGCATGCTAAGATTAGATACAACGACTGTATTACACTTGATAGAATGAGATATGTCGATCATATTATGCTAGATATGTGGATCGGATGACACTATATGGGATTCACAGATCTGAGGACCGTATCATGGAATGAGTTGAATGGTTCTGCTCAGTCAGTGTAATACCCCATTCAGATGTCTGTGTGCAGGGATACCTGAATGAGGGTTTACTGCTGCGTCTGCGCAATCAGACTTCTGATGCGCTTTGCAATGCAGCAGTAAAGCCTCCTTCAGACGTCCCTGCAAACAAACATCTGAATCAGGCGTTACACTGACTGAGCAGAGCTTAGTCAGTGATGAGAGCACAACAGTATGATTCTTGCTCTGCTATGCTCTGAACACTGTGGTGACCGCAGCAGTGATCAAAGGCAGATAGCTTGTTATTTTACTACTAATACCAGTCTACCGAGCTGTTCTCACCACTAGAGGAAATTACTGCTGCAGCACTGCTCCTACCGCTTAGCGCAGCCCTGCGGCGGTAGCTTTGTCCATCTGGGAGAATAACACAGTAGCATGGTATTAGTAGTACAGTACCAGGCTGCTGACTTACACTAACTGTTGTGTGGCCTCCTGTAAGAGCAGCAGTATGACCTGTACTCATAAGCTTCACACCATCACCAAAACTCACCACAGAATACAGTATGAGTGGTAACAGGGGGAAATGGTAGTTGAAAGCACAGCTTTGGACTACAAATAATGGTGTTCAACTCCTCCAACATCTGATAGCTGCACAGTCCATTGGGCATGGCTAGTGTTCAGCTGGGGCAGCCACAGTGTAGTAGATGGGGTCAGACACCCATCACAGTCTCTTATGCCCATGGACTCTTGTGGCGTGTAAGTGGTGGGAACAGACATTCACGCTCGACAATAAAAATGGCAGCACCCAGCGACTTTAAAAAATTAACAGCTGTTAAAATTAATACCTGTCAAAACTCAACATGCCATTTTGTATTAAAATGTATAATCGCTAGTTTTTATTATTTAAAAAAAATCATGACATTCCCTTTAACTGTCTTGCCTTGTGCAGAATGCTGATACAGTAAATCATTGTAGCATGATGCACATTGTGACTTCGCACCAAGCAAGCTATACAAAAGAAGAGCTAAGGTTGACATCAGGTACTAGGCAGTTCTCAAGACTCATGTCCAGTGGCCAAAGATAACCAACAAATCTGGTTGATGGATCAGGTTTTACGACTCGATTTTCACCAACTCTAGTAATTGCAGTAAACATCAATTTGTCTCCTCTGCTGCGTTCTGCTGACAGCAACTGAAATGATAAGCTAGCTTCATCAAACTGAGAGCTTTGTCATCTCAGTCACTGCCTATGCAGAGCCCAGCAGCCAATGACAAACTCAGCTTGACTTCTACATTCTGATTAACAATGAATGGCACTGACTGGTTGGATTTGATGATTTGCGTGCATTCATTGTGCCAGAACATTTCTTAGACAACCATTAATAAATTAATCAATAGTATGCCAAAGTGTGTAAGTGCACTTATTTCTGCTAGTGGTGCTCATATGCGATAATGAACAAGTCAACATGTTTTAAAAATGTTGTATCCATTTTTTCATAACATGAGCTATAGGTAACATAGTTAACATGAGCTGTAGCTTTGCATTTAATAACATGTCTATATATTCCGTGATTTCCATAATTCCACGACTTTACCTTACTGGCCCTGGTATTTCAAAGTTCAGGAGTCTAGAAAGAGGAATTGATGCACAAATTATTTTACAAAATCTGTCCTGTTGCTCAGCTAGTTAAACTTTCAATATAGTTATCAAACCACTTTTTTATTATGTAATTTGCATGTGTATTTATCACATGACTATGATACAATTTCAACCCCACTGAAGCTCACTATTCACTGAAAGCAGATGGTGATTTTAGAAAGACCTAAAGATGAATTCAGACCTCACGGTTTCTGTATACAGTGGTGAAAATAAGTACTTGATACACTGCCAATTTTTCAAGTTTTCCCACCTACAAAGAATGGAGAGGTCTGTAACTTTTATCGTAGGTACACATCAACTGTGAAAGACAGAATCTTTAAAAAAATCCAGAAAAGCTCATTGTATGATTTTTACATAATTCATTTATATTTTATTGCATGGAATAAGTATTTGATACAATAGACAAACAGAACTCAATATTTGGTGCAGAAACTTTTGTTTGCAAATACAGAGGACAGACTTCTCCTGTAGTTCTTGACCAAGTATGCACATACTGCAGCAGGAATTTTGGCCCACTCCTCCATAAAGGTCTTCTCCAATATTTGCAACATTGAATTTCAGCTCCCTCCAAAGATTTTCTATCGAGTTCATGTCTGGAAACTGGCTAGGCCACTCAAGGTCCTTGAAATGCTTCTTACAGAACCACCCATTTGTTGCCCTGGCTGTGTATTTAGAGTCATTAGTACAACTATCAACTAATTCAAAAAGAGGAGTCTTAAACAGTGTACCAACCAAAAAAGTAAACCTACCCCTAAAAATATAAATCTTTATTAATTACTTATTAGTATGTATATCAAAAATCTAGATAAAAAACATTCCTGTTAGGGACAAAACACCTGAAAATAAGGGACACAGCAAATAGGTATTTATCTAGAGGCCATTTTTACCAAAAAAGAACACAATAGAAAAAATCAAAAAGATTGAAAAAATAATATCCAAAAAACCAAGGAAAAATGAAAAAAATATAAAAAATGAACAAGTTATAATACCTCTACTGACCCTAATAGGCCCTGAAATCTGATAACCTTCCTAACAGCGGAGGTTGGCACCCTAAATTGGGATGTGGTGCCCCCGCTCCACGGTGGCTGTCCCTTGTATCCCTAGGTGGACCCTAACAATCTACCCCCACAGACACACAAAACACATATATGGATCAACTTAGATCCATAGTAACTACCAAGCACTGTTCGATAAACTATCTATTATGAGTAAAAACTAAGGACTTAGATGCTAACTTGTAGACCTATCTGAAATAGTGTCAGGTCTACACCCAGTAGGAAACCTCTACCAGGCTGCCCTGCATATGATAGCAACAGGTATATTACTCAAATCTGTTGTCCTACACCTAAATCTATGCATGAACAGTTAGGCTAGAAAAATACCCATATATCCATAGTTAGTCACAAGGAAGATATCTCCACCACAGCCTATCAATAGCTATTGGTCTAATCTGAAAAAATGTTCAATAGACCATTTATGCACCATATATTATCTGTCTTTATAGATCATGACATATACCTCTGGCCAAATTCATAGTTTATCATCATGGTTCCAGTCAAAACTTGTTTGTATCAGACATCTAAATAGATAATGTGCTTGGTATGCTATAATTACACCATATATAGAAGATTATAACTAATAAAAATTATCCACTTAGCTCTTTGTTCCTCAAATGTTCCCTCATGACCGTCATGTAAATACATCGGTTCATGTTAGCGCTGTCCCGACTGTCCCGCTGTCTGACAGACTATTGAACTTAGCATCGTGACTCCTGTATGCAGCTCTACTACCTATTATGGTGGAATAATCTGTCAAGTCCCCTGATGAACCCCCTGAACAAAATAGACGGGGGAGAAACGCGTCGGGACAGCGCTAACATGAACCGATGTATTTACATGACGGTCATGATGGAACATTTGAGGAACAAAGAGCTAAGTGGATAATTTTTATTAGTTATAATCTTCTATATATGGTGTAATTATAGCATAGATAGATTTTAAAATACTCTTTTTGTATGTTCTGTTGAGAATTTGTAGAACATGTCACACTTTCCATTATGATTATTTTAATTGTAATTATAATTGTAATTATTGTACTACTAGTTTTTAGTAAAAGGCATACATGGCTTTTATTTTTTTTATTTTTTTACCAATATTGCACTTGTATATCAGTACAATTTATTTTCTACTTGTATATAGAGATAGACAGACTGTACAAATGGTATGTGGGCTTCTGCACTTATTATATTTGATGCAAATTCTTATACTGTTGAAATGTCTTCTAAAAGCATAAACCATTCAACCCCCATCCCATATTTTCATGTACAGTTACGTCATATGTCATGTCACAGGATTTAATTTCCAATCTATCAAAATGTAAAATAAATGATCATAAATGGTAAAAAATGTAACGAGAAAGAGGTATCGAAAAGCCAGAATTGAGTTTTGTTGGCTGCTGCGACATTCCAATCAAATAAATAAGAGGTGATCAAAACATGGTGTCTACCCCAAAATGGTATCAATAAAAATGTCAGCCCATGGTGCAAAAAAAGCCCTCACACAGGCCCTTATCCTGAAAATTTAAAGCATTACGGGTCTCGGAAAATGGTGACAGAAGCAAATTTTTCTATACAATTTTACTATTTCTTTTCACCACTTTGTGTTTTTAGGATCTGCCTAATTGTACTGGCCTGAAGAATCCTATTGCCAGATCAGTTTTACAGTATAGTGAATATGGTAAATTAAAAAAAACCAAACAATTGTAGAATTGTATGTGAATTTTTTCCTGCTTTCCAGTGCATATGATATGATACAATGAATGATATCACTTGTCCCGCAAAAAAAACAACAAGCCCTCATACAGCTATGTGGATGGAAAAATAAAATAGCTATGCTTGAAGGGGAGGAAACATTAAAACAAAAGGGGTCATGAAGCGGTTACTATTGCAAAGGTGCAATGAACATAAATGAACAGAATAATGTAAACTATGTATGGGCGGCAATTACTGGCTGAAAATAATTCTTACTTAATTCTATATAATAATGCATATGTTGAATATGTGATAGAATTGCTTCTGTATTTACATAATTGCAATGACCCTCATGATAGCAATAGTTAGAATCAGGCATTATCATATATTAGTAATTATGTGTAATAATTGCACAAATTCAAAACTTACAATTTGGTTTATTAATTTTGCTCAATTTAACTTTGCTTCAGTGTATTATTAAATACGGCGATTAGGAGTAAAATACAGTATATTATCTGGAAATATATTTAGCTATGTGCTACATGCGTTTAAAACCATAGTACACTTTGTACTGTAACTATGTATGAATGCATTAGACAACCAGAGGTTCAACTAGAAAGAAAAGCACATGCACAACACCTTCTGCATATTTAGTAAAGTTTCTTGAAATATAATAAAGACAATATTATATGATTTATACACGGGAAAATTCCAGAAGTCCAGCACTCAAAATGCAATGAGCTGGATTAGGCTAGGTTCACATTGCGTTAGTGGGTATCCGCTAACGGAATCCGTTACATAGCGCCACTAACGCAATGTAACGGATCCGTTAGCGCACCCATTGACCGCAATGTATGCAACGCATCCCTAACGCATGCCATTTTTGGCATGCGTTAGCGATGTTCCGCTATTTTGTGACGGACCTCGAACGCTGTCTGCAGCATTTTTGGGTCCGTTCTCGCTAGCGCAGATCGGGCATCTGCGCTAGCACTATCGCTAAACGCAATCCCTTTTTGGACATTACGTTAATGCAGTCCGTTAGTGTATGCGCTAAATGGACTGCACCAACGCAATGTGAACCTAGCCTTACCAAAATTTGCTGACCACCTAACATTTTCTAAGATGCATTATCCCTTTTTCAAATTATATTTTTGTATTTTTGTATACTCTATTAAGGTACGGTTTTCTATGAGGTCAAATACTAAATCAATAGATGGATAGATAGATAGATAGATAGATAGATAGATAGATAGATAGATAGATAGATAGATAGAATGTCATTTGTAAAATAAAATTCAATTACCAGAAATATAAGTTGTTTCCTCCAAAGATGATGAGTAAAATTTTATGTAATTCACAAGTCCCTACAACTTCAAACAATTAGTACGATAATTCAATTTGTGGAAAAAATGCGTTTTCTTTGTAAAAGGTTGCATCACTCCCTCCAAACATACATGGCTTCAAGCAGTACTATGCAGGCTTACTCAAAATGACTTGCAAATATGACAATGCATGGTATAGGAAAGCCAATAAGTGGGGACTCTAAGGGTAAGTATAAAAGCCTAGGCATTGCATGCTGTTGCTATTTTAAGGTGATTTTAGGATCGCAAGATTATGTTACTGCTCACAGTTCAGCAATGGATTGGAAGAGAAAGCCTTAACACTAGGACTACTGATATAGTCATTTTGACTACTGTTGTGAATTCTGTGGTCGAGCTCCCTCCTGTGGTCACAAGTGGTACTTCGGCTGATTCTGTCTATGGGCTTCCGTTGGTGGATGTGAGTGGTACTGCGGCTTCTGAGTTTCCTTCCTCAGGTGATGAGGTTAAGTCGTTAGGTGCTGCTCTATTTAACTCCACCTAGTGCTTTGATCCTGACCTTCAGTCAATGTTCTAGTATTGGTCTTGCTTCCTTCTGGATCGTTCCTGTGGCCTGTCTGCTCAGCATAAGCTAAGTTCTGCTTGTGTAACTTTTGTTTGCTATATTTTCTGTCCAGCTTGCTATTTTGGTTTTTCTTGCTTGCTGGAAGCTCTGAGACGCAGAGGGAGCACCTCCGTACCGTTAGTCGGTGCGGAGGGTCTTTTTGCCCCTCTGCGTGGTTGTTTGTAGGTTTTTGTGTTGACCGCAAAGCTATCTTTCCTATCCTCGGTCTATTCAGTAAGTCGGGCCTCACTTTGCTAAATCTATTTCATCTCTGTGTTTGTATTTTCATCTTACTCACAGTCATTATATGTGGGGGGCTGCCTTTTCCTTTGGGGAATTTCTCTGAGGCAAGGTAGGCTTATTTTTCTATCTTCAGGGCTAGCTAGTTTCTCAGGCTGTGCCGAGTTGCATAGGGAGCGTTAGGCGCAATCCACGGCTACCTCTAGTGTGGTTTGATAGGTTTAGGGATTGCGGTCAGCAGAGTTCCCACGTCTCAGAGCTCGTCCTGTGTTTTTTGGTTATTGTCAGGTCACTTGGTGTGCTCTGAACTTCAAGGTCCATTGTGGTTCTGAATTACCTATTCATAACAGACTACTTACTTGCAGTAGTTCTAGTCAGGGTTCACAAGTCCAGTAGTCCTAGTGTTAAACCATTGGGAAAATACTCCACATAGTAATGTGTGAGCAATATTCTGGGAATAAATACAGAGATTCTATTGATGTGATGATAGATGCTAACAACAGTGCCATATTAGGTTTGATCGGTGATGTGGTGTTACTGGCAATAGTCTTGCTACATTTGAATTAGAGTTACATATTCTTTTCTTAATTTTTAATCTACTGGAAAGCAGAAGCAAGATCTTACAAAACGTTTTTACAAGAGATAAAAAAATTTACTATCAAATGGTGTGCCAGGTACTCACACTTCTACGTTTTTGCGTTTCTTTTAGAATCATTTTTTTTGCGACTGCAAGATAACTAATTTTTAAAACTACAAGAGGAAATTATCTAAAATCCACACAATTAACTGATAACGTCTACTTCACAAGTGTGAATGTCAAAAACACTTTCCATTTTTCTGTATATTTGTTTTTTATAAACAAATTATACAAACTTACATGCCTGACCAATTTAGCACTCTGCCACAGGTGCTGACTAGTGATGAGTGAGTGTACTCGTTGCTCCGGTGATCTACGAGTATTTGTTAGTGTTCGGAGATTTCTTTTTCATCCCTGCACCTGAATGATTTATGGCTGCTATCCAGCCTGAGTACATGTGGGGGTTGCCTGGTTGCTAGGGAATCCCCACATTTATTCAAACTGTCTCACAGTTGCAAATCATTCAGCTGCGAGGAAAACTAAATCTCCGAGCAGTCATAAATACTCAGAGACCACCCGAGCGTGCTCTGGAAAGCCAGAGCAACGAGTATGCTCACTCATCACTAGTGCGGGCGTTTTTTGTTTTTAAAATCACTTCTTAAACATTTTCCAACTTTCTTAGATAAGACACATTAGACAAACCATACATAAATGCAAAGGAAGAAAAACAAACAGTAAGAAATAATCACTACCCTCTGTAATCCACCCCCCTAACCCATCCAAATCTTCCCAGGATGAAATGCTATAGTGTCCAATCCAAAGTTCTTCTGAATAGCTTCGATATAGTCTATCAAATAACAGTCCTTAACCCCTTCACGACCTATGTCATAAAGTTACAGCACAGTGATTGTGCGGGCACAGGAGAAGAGACCGATCACAGCTAGGAACTCGGTGTAAGTTACAGCCGAGCTCCAGTTGTCACTGGGCCATTTAACCTTCCAATGGCTACCATATCTTTAAAACTGTCACACTGTAACACTTCATTGAACACCGTAAAAATTAAATATAAAACAAGATAAAAATCTATATTATTTCATCATACTGCTAAACAAAAAGTGCAATATAAGGCGAACAAAAAGTAAAATGTAAATAAAAATGATACCTCTGAAAACGTCATCTTGTTCCTCAAAAAATAAGCTGCCTTACAGCTCCGTCAGCGGAGAAATGAAAAAGCTATAGCTCTCAGAATATAGTGAAGCAAAAGCAATATTTTTATCTAAGAAGTAGTTTTTATTGTGTTAAAGCGGAAAAACATTAAAAAATGTGGTATCGCTGAAATCGTACTGACACAAAGAATAAAGTTGTCACTTTAATTTTACCATGCAGTGAACATCATTAACAAAAGAAAAAGCAGTTCCTGAATTACTGGTTTTTGTTAATTCTGCCTTTCAAAGATCAGAATACAAAGTGATCAAAAGATGTAATGTGCCCGAAAATGATAACAATAAAAACATCAACTTGTCCCTCAAAATACAAGCCATCACATGACTCTGTCAGTAGAAATATACAGTACAGACCAAAAGTTTGGACACACCTTCTCATTTAAAGATTTTTCTGTATTTTCATGACTATGAACTCTATAGTATACAAAAAAAGGTTGCACTCTATCGTGCCAAAACACGTCAAACATGAAATACATGAAATTTGAATAGCAAAATTGCTTTTTGAACATTAGGAAAAAAAATTTTTTTTGGCACGATAGAGTGCAACCTTTTTTTGCATATTATATATGGAGGTAGCTGTTCCTGGTATGCACCTATTCACACTAGTTTGGATGTGCCAGTCTTTTTTCTGTCATTTCTATGAACTCTATAGGTCAGCACAGTGGGTCAGTGGTTAGCACAGCAGCCTTGCAGCACTGGAGTCCTGGGTTCTAATCCCACCTTGGACAACATCTGCAAGGAGTTTGTATGTTCTCCCCATGTTTGCGTGGGTTTTCTCCCGTTTCACTGGTTTCCTCCCACATTCCAAAGACATACTGATAGGGATTTTAGATTGTGAGCCCCATCGGGGACAGCGATGATAATGTGTGCAAACTGTAAAGTGCTGCGGAATATGTTAGCGCTATATAAAGATTATTATTATTATAAACTCTATAAATCTGGTATCGGTGTAATCGAACTGACCCTAAGAATAAAGAAGTCTAATCAATGATGCTGTTCAAGGAACAGTGTAACAAAGAAATAAAACCAATTATTGACCTGATGCTGATTTGTTTACTCTGCCACCCAAAGATCACAGTAAGGCTTGGTGCACATTTATCGTGCACTCTTCATCTATCCTGCGCTCTACGCTGAGTGCTTGTACTGGGGTTTCTGTGTAAATCTCTGAAAATGCATAATTCATATGGAACCCAAGCAGGCAGAAGATTCCCTAAAATGAAACAGATGGAAACATTGTGGACTACGTTTTGCCTATGATCCACAGCTGTATGTCTTTTTAGGTGTGCTCAATGGCTCGGTTAAGAACAGGTTTGTGTAAGTCTGAAAAGAAGGATACCGATGAAAAGGCCAGGTGAAATTCAGAGTAATTTTGCTGCCTCACTACCGTAAACAGCTCCCTCTGGGGGTTAATCTGAATCATGTCATTGGGACATTTAGATGGAAACCCCAATTTAATTTCTCAGCACTTTGTGCTTAATCCGCAGTTAGCATCCACATATTGGCATTTTTGTAGCGATGAGAGCCCACTTAAGTAAATGATTCCATGTTTCCAGAAGCATGAGCTGAGCACAATGTATTGGCACCACAATGTACTGGGCACTACCACGGCAGATGTGCAATTTTCACTCAGCAACATTCATTGCTGCTTATTTCTGGAAAGTATCCAAGGAGTCAAAATTATCACTGCACTTGGGGATACATTCCCAGAATGGTGTAATTTCTAAAATTTGGTTATTTGATGGGGCTTCTGCTCTTCTGGCACTTAGGGGCTCTGTATATGTGTCGCCGGCTGCCAGGTAGAACAGTCACTAATGTGGCTGCTCTCACAGTCATCAGGATCATCGTAGGACATTACAGATTATCTCTTCACTTCGGAGAGGTGAGGAATATGGTTGTTTATTATTTTAATTCATTTGCAGGGAACATTAGCTTCAGTGGACTGGGCAATGACATGACTATGGTTTAGTTTAGAGTGAATAAAGGAGTCTGTGTCATTATTTCAAATAAAGGACTTTATTCTGTGTGTGTGTGTGTTTTTTTTACAATATCACTATGGGATTAGTAATGGGGGAGTCTTACAGACACCTCTCCACTACTAACCTCTGGGCTTGATGTCACCGGACAATACAAAGGTGACATCAACCCCACAAATATGAACCCAGCTAGACACTTCCACAGAACAAGTGGGCAGAGCTGGGCAGAACACTACAATTGGCACATTTAATAGCTGAGTCTTTTCTGGGTTGTTGCAGGCTGATATTTTTAGGCTGGAGGGCCCCTTACCAGCCTGAGAATACCAGCCCCAGCTGTCAGCTTTAGCTTGGCTGGTTATCAAAATTACAGGTGAACCCACGTCAAATTTTTTGTATTAATTATTTACGGGAAAAAATATTAATAATTTCAGCTCACCACTATAATGGTCGTTTCAGACTCTCCAGCACGGAAGTAGTTCAGTCCAGATTAAGCAATGCTGTATCCAAGCAAAAATGGGAGTGTATCCAGCGAACGTATAAGGAACAGTATAGACTTTTATGCAAAGAACTTCTCAATATTAAATTAATCCAAAAATGTTAAATGTTTAGACAAAAATTAAACCCCTCACCCCTTTAAACCACGCGTTTCTCCAGATGCCTTTTTCAAGTTGTTATCTGGCATCTTGCAATCTCAGAATAAATATTATGTCCATTCAGATTGAAAGGGGAAACACTCCACTCCACACATGTGCAAATAATTAGGCTGATGCAGATCAGTCCACCTTCTGGATGTATCTCTTCCCAGTCATTTTAATTTATCTTTCCAAGTCAGTTCGCTTTCAATTAACTCCTGAAACACATCAAGACTCACTGGTCTGGAGTTGACAGGATAGAAATACAGATTTTTGGAGAAAAAATACAAACTATTGTTGATATTATCACTAAAAATGCCTGACTGAAGAGCTTTTAGATCAATTATTTATTTATAGCACAATTGATGGGTCAATTGATGCCACCTTTCCTGGTGCCTGCCGCTAGTTTGAGCTGTTTTAGGAGCTTTTGGGTCCCCCTGAAAGTGTTGTCTATGGTTTTGCTTGCCATTGAATTCAATGTTCAGCAAATATTGGTAATTTCGGTGAAGAGAACCAAATCGGACCTTAGAAGGAGGTTTCTCATCTTTAATCCCTAGTGTTTTCCTGAGTTATATTATTAAGTATATGTATTATGGCAACTATGCCATTCTAAAATGCAGCCAATTATATGCGTTCCATTGGAAATGTCTCAATTACATCTTGGGCATTTATTATTTGATCACAATTCTATTTAAAATAGATAGTTGGGGGTCCTATACTTATTATGTATGAGATAAATCACTTACAACCTTTTCTTTTCATAAGCTGTCAAGCCTCGGTTTTAGAACTCAATCCGGTGACTTCTTGCTGCACGGTTGGTTTCTCTCTATGCTGATCCACATCCTAGTCGGTCTCTGTCCAATTGTTAATGGTCCTGTCTTGTCTTTGGCATTCTTTCCCTTGGTTTGCTGCTATACAGGTATCTCTTACTGTACTTCTTCATTTTTTCTCCCCTATTTTCCTCCCAAATTTCTTATAATACAAAAAATACTGTATATGTTCTCATTGTGTTTGTGTTGGTTTCCTTTCACACTCCAAAGACATACTGATAGGGAATTAGGATTGTCAACCTACAAGGAGATAGTAATTGTAATGTCTGTAAAGCACTGCAGAATTAATTGTGCTGTATAAGTGAGTAAAATAAATGCATATTTTAATTATTTAACCACTTGTATCTATCAATGTGATGTACAATTTGTGATCCACTGGGAGCACTGGGATTCACTGGGAATAACACTGACTTATCTCAGTCAATACATAAACTAGACTGTTTCGCATAATCGGGTGTGACTTTCTTAACTCTCCATTGAGCTACTCTGATTTTTTTCTGCATTTACTTTTACAAATATAAATAAAGTTTGTGATATTTGTGAGACATATTGCCGCATACTTTCTTTGGTTTATTTAATGATATGCAGGTATGTCTTCTATTTAGCTTGGTATATTTTGTGTAGGATGTTAGTTGGCCTTAACATTCCCCATATTCTGTAATGATAATCATTACTGGGGCCATAGATTTCTAAACATCTCCAATATAGCGGAGCATCTTTTCATTATAAAGAGAGACTCCATCCTTTTGCCACATCCAAAGCCCACCTGTAAAGAAGAGAATTTCAATGAGCCTGCCATGGGCTTGATAGCTATAGCGAGTAGGAGGGGAAACAGGGGGCAGCCCTTCCTTGTATCCCTTCACAACAAAGTTGAATCTGACAAGTACCTTTTAGCACTTGGAGACGTATAAAGGAATTCTACATAAGATAGAAATTGAGAACCCATTCCTATACTTCACATAAAAGCCCTGAAGAAATTCCATTACATTCTGTCAAAGATCCTAGGATCTTCACAAGACTACAGTGCTGTGAACCCTGCTGCATCAGAAGACAGCTGGAGATGTAAAAGTAACCTCCTCAGATATATTGCTGTTATCTACTTGGAGCAAGATTGATCTATTCTTCAGGAATTAAATGAAGCAATTATGCGAAATAATCTATTTGTCATAGCCTAAGCTAAAAGTTTAATATTCACCCAAAATAATGAAATAGTTCTGTATGACTGTTGCTTTATGTATCCTTCCCTGGTTTTTGTAAGAAATCAATTATTGCCTCACACATAGATTGCAGTAACTGTCCTACTTTCACTGCTGTTTGAAAAACAAATAATGTAATAGTGTCCAAGGGCATATTTTAGAAATTTCCTCAGGAAATTCATCTGATCCTGGTAATTTTTCATTTAGGAATAGATTGTATTGCAGTCTCTAACTCCTCAAGGGACAGAGAACGCTCCATAGCCATATTGGCCTCCATCAACAGACTGGGCAGGGCAATACTTTCGTGAAACTTTTTATTTCATCAAAGATGTAAGTGGATGTAGATTTGCACACACCCACGCAAAACTCCCTGAAAACTTTCAATATGCCATTGTCATCTTTTGTAAGTTCCCCATTAGCTTTGTATAGTTGAGATTTTAGAAAAAATGCCCCCTTGCTATCTCACTACTATTGCCAGAAACCATCCAGCACTTAATTCTTCCTCAACGTATTTTTGCTTAGTTAAAGGGAATCTGTCACCAAAAAAATCATATATGAGCTAAGGCCACCGGCATCAGGGGCTTATCTACATCATTCTGAAATGCTGTAGGTAAGACCCCAATGTACCCTGAAAGGAAAGAAAAACAGGTTATAATATATTCACCCAGGGGCGGTCCTGCTGCGGTCCGGGTTCGATGGGCATCGCGGCCTGGGTCCGGCGCATCCTAGCTTCATGCGATGACATACTCTTCTTGTCTTCCTGCCGCAGCTATGGCGCAGGTGTACTTTGTCTGCCTTGTTGAGGGCAGAGCAAAGTACTGCAGTGCGCAGGCACTGGGCCTCTCTGACCTGTCCCTTGGGCATGCTCAGTAGAGGAAAACCAGGACTTTGTCTCAGGAGCGTCTGCTCATTGCAGATCAGTGCTGGTTATAATGGCTGAGCCTGGAAGGGCAGCAGTAACCAAGCGTACAGTATCTGCCTGAGCAGTGGTTTTGTTCAACATGTTTCAGGGGTCTCATGCCCCATTCATCAGGAAATACCACCTGGAGTTAGTGGAAGACACGGGCATGGGCAGAGGAACCTGCGGATGCTGGCCGTAGTTAAGGAGGAATGGGGTCTGCCCAGCGGAGTCGGCTACAGCGTTGTTCAGTGAAAACTTCGCCCATGGTAGCAAGGATGCCCAGTAATCCTGCCTGGCTGAAACAAAATGTCACATGTATGTGACCAGGGTCTGATTGGCCCTCTCTACCAACCCATTTGTCTCGGGATGATATGCTGAACAGAGATTCAGCTCGATGCTGAGTAGACGACAAAGCTCTCTCCAGAACCGAGATGCAAACTTGGGACCCCAGTCACTGAAAATTTTGTCTGGCATACCGTGAAGGCAGAAAACGTGCTTATTAAACAACGCCGCAAAGGTCTGTCCAGAAGGTAGCTGTGGAAGAGGCACCAAGTGCACCATTTTGGAAAAATGGTCGGTGACTACCCAAATAATGGTGCAGCTAAAGGACTTGGGTAAGCCCAATACAAAGTCCATTCTGACCATTTCCCAGGGCCTGTCCGCCACCAGTAGCCCAGCAGGCCATTGTCAAGGAGACTTATTCTTGGCGCAGGAGACACTTGCACGAATATATTCTCCGGCGTCATGGGCCATATGTTGCCACCAGTTCATCTTCACCAGAAGCTCAGATGTCCTCTTGGTCCCAAAATGTCCACCCACCATGGAAAAGTGAGCCCAAGAGAGAACCGCCGGTCGCAAATTAGATGGCACAAAAGTGTTGCTCGGGGGCACAGACTCTAGCGAAACTGGGGCCACGGTCCTCAGACCCTCCGAAGGGACAATTAGCAGAGGCTCCTCCTCCTCTGATGACACTACAGAGTAGGAGAGAGCGTCGGCATGGATGTTCTTTTCCCTGGAAACATAATGGAGGGTGAAATGGAAACGGGAGAAGAACAAGCACCATCTAGCCTGGCGAGGGTTTAGCCGCTGGGCAGTCTGCAAATAAACCAAATTTTTGTGGTCGGTATACACTTGGAAGGCAAAACAAGCCCCCTCCAGGAGGTGTCTCCACTCCGAGAAGGCCAAATTCATAGCTAGCAACTCCCTGTCCCCGATGGAGTAATGCCTCTCCGCTGGTGTGATGGTCTTGGAGAAAAAGAAGCAAGGATGATTCCGACTTTGAGCATGCTTTTGGAAGAGGACTGCTCCAGCACCGGTGGATGAGGCATCCACCTCCATTATAAATGGATTATCTACATCGGGGTGATGTAGGATGGGAGCGCTAGCAAAATGAGACTTTACAGAGAGGAAGGCCTTGAAGACATCCCCCGACCACAATTTGGGATTTGCTCCCTTCTTGGTGAGGACTACCAAGGGAGCTACCAGAGTTGAGAAGTGAGGAATGACCTGGCGATAATAGTTAATGAACCCCATAAGGCGCTGCACCGCTTTGAGAAAATGGGGTTCCTGCCAGCCCATCACAGCCTGTAGCTTGGCAGGATTCATAGCCAATCCCTGGGTGGAGATGATATAGTCTAAAGTAACATAAAAAACCAATCACCCAAGTGAAAAAAACACAAACTTGGGCCAAGTCTCTACCATGTGGTATAATGGTCCTTAGAGACTAATAAGCCCCTCACAGGATAAAAAAGATCTCGACTGCATAAATGCTGACGAAATCCATATTACTGCCTATATACTAAGAAAGAGGGACATAGAGTCCTGCCACCCTCATATGCTCCCGCCTCCTATTTAACACCAGCCCTATTCCCTCACCACTCTCTGCAGGACAGCATAGAGGGTGGCAGGACTCTATGTCCCTCTTTCTTAGTATATAGGCACTCCTTCTCCGCACACAAGCATGTCCCCTGAAGATCTGGCTTGGATGAACGCATTGGGACGAAACAATAGGGAGAGTGCAGGGCATTTGTATTTATAGGGGTAGTTGTGGACTGCCCTTGTAAGGGCAGGAGCTTTGGGGATAGACTATTGATAGCCCCATAGGGATTGACATAGGGACTGTCATCCCTTCGTTTCCTGGATATCTACTTAACATGGGAATATCCGGTGCTCCGTTGCCCTCGTTGTGGAATTGGTGAGACCGTTCCTTTATTATGCTTACAAGTACTAGCAGGCATCTTTTACAGTATATGCCATAACTGTTTTATTGTTCTTATATGCGACTGAGTGTGTGGGAATTGCTGCTGTTGTACACAAATTACGGTTTCACAGCCTTTTCATTTACATTACCTCAGTAATATGGATTTCGTCAGCATTTATGCAGTCGAGATCTTTTTTATCCTGTGAAGGGCTTATTAGTCTCTAAGGACCATTATACCACATGGTAGAGACTTGGCCCAAGTTTGTGTTTTTTTCACTTGGGTGATTGTTTCTTTATGTTACTTTAGAGTATTAAAAGTTACGTTTTATATTATCCCTTTATGATTTATTATGGTTAATTGTTAATGGGATTATCTGTATGATTTATACCTAAACACAGATATTGCTTTGTTACTGGAGATGATATAGCTAAGGAAAGCCAATGACTCCTGCTCAAACACACTCTTCTCCAACTTGGCATAGAGGGGGTTTGCCCGTAGGAGGTCGAAGACTATGCAAACATCTCTCCTGTGGGAATCTATATCTGGAGAGTAGATGAGAATATCATCCAGATAGACTACCACCGAGGTGGAAAGCATATCCGGGAAGATATCATTCTCAAAGTCTTGGAAAATGGCTGGGACATTACAGAGCCCGAAGGGCATCATCACATATTCATAGTGCCCATCTCTGGTGTTAAAAGCCGTCTTCCACTCATCCCTCTAAGCACCCTGCAGATCTAGTTTACTAAATACCCTCGCTCCCCATAGCCTATCGAAGGGCTCAGATATCTGAAGCAGAGGGTACTTGTTCTTAATGGTGATGGCGTTAAGACCCATGTAGTCTATGCATAGACTTAGTTCTCTGTTCTTCTTCTGCATGAAGAAGAAGAACCCTGCCCCTGCAGGTGACACTGACTTTCTAATGAATCTTCTTGCCAAATTCTCCTGGATGTATTGAGTCATTGCCTCTGTCTCCGGGAGAGATAGTTGATAGACTCTACCTCGGGGAGTCTCTGCCCCAGGCAAGAGGTCAATAGGACAGTCACAGGGGCTGAAGGGCTGAAGGCGGAAGGGTCTCCACAGCCCTCTTGGAGAACACATCCGCATGGGACCAATAGTGCTTGGGGAGAGGGGAAAGATCTGTGGGTACCTCTTTAGTGGCAACCTGAATGCACTCCCTCAGACATCTGCCCTCATAAGATTCACCCCATCCAAAAATTCTCCCTGAGAACCACTTTATATGTGGGGAGTGGTAATGTAACCAGGGTATCCCTAGCAGGATCTTGTCTACTCCCTCGGGAATGACCAGAAAAGCAATAATCTCCTGATGGAATGGCAACATAGAAAGAGTAAATGGGATGGTATGGTGTGTTATCTGTGAAGGCAATGTCGACCCATTCACCACTCTTACCGTCACTGGTTTGGTGAGCATCACCAGGGGGTATTGTGTGCCGTTGGGTGAAGGCAGAATACATTAAGTTGCCCTCCGCCCCTGAATCCACGCAAAGCTCTACCATATGAGTGGATGAGCCTATAGTAATTGTCCCCATGAAGGAAAGTTTGGAGGAAAACGTCGTCATGTCTAGTGTACCTCCTCCTACAACCAGTAGAAGCTGATGTTTTCCCGACCTCTGGGGACATTTCCTAGCATAATGTCCAGACTGCTGGCATACAGGACAGACCTTGGGTGAACGAGCGGCCTGGGACTTAGACCCCACCCGTGACACCTCCATAGCCTCAAGTGGCTCGGACGCCTGGATGGAGATTCCAGAGGTTTGGTGAAGGTGAAAGCCAGGCGAAACCTCTGCATACACTGGGCTCGCTCCAACCTTCGCTCGCTAAAACAAAGGTCGATGCGGGTAGATACTGTATAGCTATTAGCTCCTCCAGTGTGGCAGAAATCTCCCTAGTGGCCAAGACGTCCTTCACATGGTCAGCCAGTCCCCTCCAGAACACTGGGATAAGGACGTTATCAGACCTCTCCAGATCAGATGCCAATGTCCGGAAGTGGATAGCAAAATGGCTGACCATAGATGAATCCTGAATCAATGCCAGCAGTTGGAGCGCCATATTATGGGTGACACAAGGTCCCATAAAGACCTGTTTCAGAGAGTCCAAGAACCGCGGAGCACTCTGCACCTCATGATCGTCACGCTCCCACAGCGGCGTTGCCCACTCCAATGCCCTGTCCGACAGAAGGGATATAATAAATACCACCTTAGCCCGCTCGGTGGGAAAACCTACAGCCAGGAGCTCAATATGTATGGCACACTGGCTCATGAATCCCCAACACTTACTGTTACCTGCAAACGTATCAGGTAACGGGAGACGGGATAATGTCGTAGCAGGGGTGGCAGTGGACAAACTGGCTGCAGCTACGCTAGCAGCCTGAACATCCACTGCGGTAATATTTGCGGCCGAGGTTGTGCGCTCAAGAGCCGCCAACCTACCTTCCAGCTGCTGGATGTACCGCTGTAGTCGCTGATCGTCCGCCATTACTAGCCAGACCCTGGCGCTAGTATAATGTTAGGGCTGGTGGAATGCACCGAATAAATAAAAGAATATTAATAAGGTGCATTCGCAGCCCGGGGTCCACCGTGCTGAAATGTAACCTGCTGCTAGGTAATGGCAGCACTATATCGCGGTACTACGCCAGAATAAACATAGGTTCCATCACCCGGTATGAACGGATGCGAACTCTGGTGCTTCACAGAGTCGCAAGGAAACAAAGAAAGCGCTGTGCCTTGTTAACAGTCAAAGGGTGCAGCAGATTGACGCTAGTGGGATTCCTGACATTCACCCCCACTATGCTGGTGATTGATCTCGCTCTGACCTTCGGTGGCTTTTGAGCCTGTGCCTGAGGATGCCTTGAGTCAGATGCTGAGATCAATCAGGAGTTCCCACCCTACATTGACCGGTAGTCAGGAGTAATTAAAAATGTACCGCACAGAGTGCTTACAGCGCCTCTCTGGCAGGCGCAACTAACCACTAGGGCTAGGAAAGCACACTAATTGTGCACGGCACCACACTGGCGGTCGCTGCTGGTTTGACACAGTAAAGATCGTGCTCTTGAGTTAAGGATAGCACTGTCAGGCGCTAGGTAGCTCCACCATTCGCGAGCAGTCAGCAACACTAGGAATGGGTATGATTTAGGAGCATTCACCAGAACAGGCATACATCCACACACACACGATAACAGGTTTATACTAGCGCATGGCCAAGCGGCCATGCAAACCTTTTATAGCTGTAGCACGGGACCGTCCTAATGGTCCAATTGGAGCCGCCACAGCACCTGAGCATGACACCCCCGACCTCCAATGAGAGGTCGTCCCTTGGGCATGCTCAGTAGAGGAAAAACAGGATTTAGTCCCTGGAGTGTCTGCTCGCCGCAGATCAGTGCTGTTTACAATGGCTGAGCCTGGAAGGGAAGCAGTAGCCAAGCGCACAGTATCTGCCTGAGCCAGCCGCTGGGACCGACGTCTCTGCTGAGCAGACTCCACTGCAGCTGGAGAAGAATGGGAGACTGCAGCGGAGGTGGTCTGAGAGTAAACCACTATTTGGGTGCATGGCTGAGCTCGGAATTGAAGGAGCGCCGTTTGACTTTTTCAATGCAGAGTTGGCTGGAATTGAGATCGGACACCATGTTGCGTTTGGAGAGCCCCTTATGTGTTTAAACAGTGTAAACCTCCACAAGTGAAACCATTTTGGAAACTTGACCCCTTAAGTAATTTATCTAGATGTATGGTGAACACTTTAATCCCACAAGTGCTTCACAGAAGTTTATAACGTAGAGCCGTGAATATAAAAAATCATATTTTTCCACAGAAATGATATTTTCACCCCCAAATTTTTATTTTCACAAGGGTAACAGGAGAAATTAGGCAAACAAAGTTATTGCGCAATTTGTCCTGAGTACGTCGATACCCCATATGTGGGGGTAAACCACTGTTTGGGCACATGCAGAGCTCAGAAGGGAAGGAGCGCCATTTTACTTTTTAATGCAGAATTGGCTGGAATTGAGATAGGATGCCATGTCGCGTTTGGAGAGCCCCTGATGTGCCTAAACAGTATAAACTACTCACAAGTGAAACCATTTTGGAAACTAGACCCCTTATGGAATTTATGTAGATGTGTGGTGAGGACTTTTATCCTCCAAGTGCTTCACAGAAGTTTATAACTTAGAGCCGTGAATATAAAAAATCATATTTTTCCACAAAAATTATATTTTCACACCCAAATTTTTATTTTCATAAGGGTAACACCAAAGTTGTTGTTCAATTTGTCGTGAGTATGCCGATACCCAAAATGTGGGGGTAAACCACTGTTTGGGCGTACGGCAGAACTCGGATTGGAAGGAGCTCCGTTTGACTTTTTGAATTGACTGGAATTGAGATAGGACGCCATGTCACGTTTGGAGAGCCCCTGATGTGCCTAAATAGAGGAAACCCCCCGCAAGTGACATTATCTTGGAAACTGGACCCCTTAGGGAACTTATCTTGATGTGTGGTTAGCACTTTGAACCCCCAAGTTTATAACGCAGAGCCGTGAAAATAATTTTTTTTCCTCAAAAAAGATTTTTTAGCCCGCATTTTTTAATTTACAGAAGAGTAAAAGGAGAAATTGGACCCCAAAAGTTGTTGTCCAGTTTGTTCTGAGCACGCCAATACTCCATATGAGGGGGACCACTGTTTGGGCACACATCGGGGCTCGGAAGGGAAGTAGTGACATTTTAAAATGCAGACTTTGATAGGATGGTCTGCGAGCGTCATGTTGCCTTTGCAGAGCCCCTGAAGTACCTAAACAGTAGAAACCCCCACATGTGACCCCATTTTGGAAATTAGACCCCCCAAGGATCGTATCTAGATGTGTGGTGGGCACTATGAACCCCCAAGTGCTTCACAGAAGTTTGTAAATTAGAGCTGTGAAAATAAAAAATCATATTTTTTCTACAAAAAAGATATTTTTACCCCCAAATTTTTGCTTTTACAATGGTAACAAGGGAAATTGGAAAACAAACGTTGTTGTGCAATTTATCCTGAGAAAGCTGATACCCTATATGTGGGGGTAAACCACTGTTTGGGCGCACGGCAGAGCTAAGGAGGGAGGGAGCACCATTTCACTTTTTGAATGCAAAATTGAATGGATTAAATGGTGGCACCATGTTGCTTTTGGAGACCCCCTGATGTATCTAAACAGTGGAAACCCCCAATTCAAACCCCAAAACACCCCTAACCCTAATCTCAACCCTAACCATAACCCTAATCCTAACCCTAATCTCAACACACCCCTAACCCTAATCCCAACCCTATCCATAACCCTAAACACAAACCTAACCCTAATCGCAACCCTAACCCTAATCCCAACCCTAACCCTAATCCTAACCCTAACCCTAATCCCAACCCTAACCCTAATCCCAACTCTAACTCTAATGGGAAAATGGAAATAAATACATTTTCTTTATTTTATTATTTTTCCCTAGCTAACGGGGTGATAAAGGTGGGTTTATTTACTATTTTTTTTATTTTGGTCACTGTGATACAGTCTATCACAGTGACCAAAACGAAACAATAGGAAATATCATCCTATTTTTGCCTGGTGCCGGCCGGCAGATCTCGGCCGGTGAACTGCACATGCGCCCCCATTTTCTTACAGGAAGAAGATACCATTGGCCATGGGGGAAAGCAGGAGGACCCAGGGACACCAGGAGACATTGGTAAGTATCAGGGGGATCGGGGACCCTATTTCTCTGTCCTCAGAGGACAGAGAAATTAAATGGCAAATCGCACTTTTTTTGTGGTCGACGTTATATGGCTAGTAAGGCGAACACAACTGGGGCGTCAGTAAAAGCTGACCTGAATCATGTTCTCTGGGGTCTCTGCTATCCCTGGCAGCCAAGTCCCTGGAGAGAATCTGACTCTGGAGGGCGTTTTACACTTTTTCCACAGTGCGGTAAATTAACGGCGCTGTGCTTTAAGTACTCTTAACTACCACCGGAAAAGGCATATCTGTGGTTGTTAAGGGGTTTAGAAAGGGTAGAATTATTTTTGGAAAAAAAAAACAGAAAGAAAATGGAAAAAGTTGTAGTCATTTAACTGTGCCTTTACGATTTTGCACACCTATTTTACTAGCACAGTATGACAACCAAATATACCACAAGTATACCGTGGCTTGCCGCCACATTTTGCTTTATCCATATGCATTTACTTACCTAGAATTTCTTATGTTTTTTTTTCATTGTTGAAAAGTTGGGGCTTGAAAAAAATTGTCAAAAATGTATTATATTGCTGTACAAAATGTATGATAAAATAAAACGTGGCAATAGTACTACCAAAGACAGGTCACACCAGGTTTGACACCTTTCCCTCTAGCAAGCCTCTAGTGGAGGAAGTGGAGAGCATTATGGAATATATAGAACATCATTCATCTCAGTCACAGCAGCGATAACAGTCAAATAAGTAGGGAACAGTAGTGCAAATAGGGAGATAACCACAATTGTGGGTGATCCTTCTTCAGCTCAGGTAACCACTGACATTGTAACATTAATGTAGTTATTTCCTTAGTATGTGGTTGCAGTACCCCAAAACTCATAACACCACAGAATAAACAAATGTTTTTATTGAATAAATTCTCCTTTATCCTTTGTTGGATATTGACAGCAGCACAGCAAAGCCGTCCATCTCTTTCTACCACCCTCATGGTCTATCACCCAAGACTAGCAGCAGCTATTGAAGCACATTCATTGTTGGAATTTCAACAAAATAAGGTGAGCTTAAACCCCCTGCTTATTTACCCTTTGTATAATGGGTATCTCCCTATTTGCAGTATTGTTCATGTAACACTAATATCACCGGCCTTCTTAGAGATGTTAACTACTTCCAGGAAGATCTGTTGCTATTGGAGCGCCCTGATACCACTCCAGTTGGCCTCCAGTCTCAGGAAGCCTGGATTTATTCCACCAGGCCGAAATTCAGCCCTTTTGTTAACCCACTAAAACATATAAATGTCCTACTACCCAAAATGCGGGCTTACGGTCGCCTGCAAGAAACTAAATTTGTTACTTGAGCATAGTATAACTGGCGAAGAATGTAGATTTCCAGCAACCCATTCTCTGCACTTTGGCCTCTGATACTCTTGCACCAACCGCAGCTTCTGTTGCAGCCCCTGTGCCGAAAAATGAGAAAGAAAAAGCTGCAGATACTAGGATTGACTCATATTGCAAAAGGCACACTAATAAGGATATTGTGATAATATCACGCAATAGTCTCAATGAGATGGGGCGACAACATTCCTGACTAGGTTGGAGCCTTTTCCAGCCTTTAATGGCTTTGAAAAAGATCTCAGTAACATCCGACCACCCAATTAGTTGGAAGAAAAAAGCTATTGTTCGATAAAAACCGTTGCGCAGATGTACCCAACGTTTCTCTTTCAAAAATTCTACCCTCACACTTATCGACCGACCTACCATGAATTGAAGAGCACCACTCCTCCCAAGGCTTACCATAAAGCTGCCAGTTAGCCGGTGTAACCGAAGAGCGGATTAATGGCATCAGTCATTGGCCACAGTGTTCCATAAGGATGGAGGACAATGGAGGCCCGATGGTTTCACATTGGGGAGAAGGACTCTGAAGGCCTACTAACTGGAAGATAACAGTGAGTTAACAAGTTTATTTTCTACGTTAGTAACTAGTACTCATGGGTAAAAAAGGGGTGGTCTGTTCCTGTGACAGCATTAGTCTTAGCCATACATCTGTCGCTTTATCTCCCCAACCTAAATTGGGCTGCAGGGCCAGCCGCCTGCGAAACTCCTCATCTCTATTGTAGACTAGAAGCAAAATTTTGAACCATTTATATTCAAGAAAAACTTTTCCCCTCAGACTCATTCATGCCTCACTCTTCTGTGATGATAGTGATTTTACAAAATGAATGGAACTCTAATTTAAATGACTGCATGCAAAACTCCAGCTGTAATTCCAGTATATATATCCAAATACCCAAACTCCATATGGGAATTATAGTGATTATATCAATAGCAATGTAAGAAATAAAAATCCATCTAGAAGCAAAAATGAAAATAAGGAAATTATACCAAAATCGCCTATATCGGATATTTGAAAACTCACTGATAAAGAGACACTCAGTGCTATTGTACAGGAACAAATAAGCACCAAAAAGAATTGTTAATGATAACAAGCCCATTGTGGGAAGGAAAAATACTCCACCAACAGGGGAGAAAGGGACTAATTTGACATCTGCCACAATGGAGAAAACTTTGGAACATCACTTTGGATGATGCTATACTTGGTAAATCACTACTTAGATATCCAGCAATCACATTTTGAAGGGTGCCAATAATGAAAAATATTTTAGCCCCAAGTCGACTCAGATCACACAGAATGACATGTTAAACGAAGTTTGTCATTTATTCATTTATGTCATCATATGTTCATGTAATAAATTATATAAAGGGAGAATCGCATGTAAAGCGCCATGGAATAAATGGCGCTATAAAAATGTATAATAATAATAACTACACAATCCTTACACAAACGTCTTACTTCACATGGATCCAACTTTGAAAAGGGGTTTCACCAACATGGACTATGAAGTCACGGTACCTCTAAACATAATAAAGACTCCAAACAATTACGTATCTTCCCCTTTGAATATGTTGCTCATGACACACCATATCGTATTGCTCAGCTCAACAGAAAAATATTTTGGATCTACAAATTATATTCACTAGCTTCTTTCTTTGATCCTTTACTGAACCCCAATAATCTTCTTGGTAAATTATGGTCTTCTGAAATCCATGATATAATTTTTATCATCAAAAGATTGATCTTTTGAATAGATTGATCTTCTGAAATGCATGATATCATTTTTATCATCAAATAACTAATACCAGTATCTGGCTATAGATTAAATCCTGCTTGCATTAATGAATTAATACTAAAAATACCACAAATATACCGTATAACAAAAGATTTTTCCCTTGCTATCATCCATATTGTCTAAGTCATGACACTATGGAAAATCCCCTTGATCTTTGCCTCCTTCCAGCGGCTCCAGGGACGTGTCCTTCTCCGTGCTTGATAATGGTAAATGATTGTGCAGCTCATTGTTTTGATGGTAGTTACAGCGCTTTATGCTGTTCGAGATCCACTCACTGATTTAGAACCTCTTATACGATGTGACAAGGAACATCACAGCCAGGTTCTTTGCACCTACTCCTTCAATCTGGTGGAATTGGAATAATAAACCCATGCATTTTTACTGCCTTTATTTCATTTAATATAAATATATATATATACAGTGGGGCAAAAAAGTATTTAGTCAGTCAGCAATAGTGCAAGTTCCACCACTTAAAAAGATGAGAGGCGTCTGTAATTTACATCATAGGTAGACCTCAACTATGGGAGACAAACTGAGAAAAAAAAATCCAGAAAATCACATTGTCTGTTTTTTTAACATTTTATTTGCATATTATGGTGGAAAATAAGTATTTGGTCAGAAACAAAATTTCATCTCAATACTTTGTAATATATCCTTTGTTGGCAATGACAGAGGTCAAACGTTTTCTGTAAGTCTTCACAAGGTTGCCACACACTGTTGTTGGTATGTTGGCCCATTCCTCCATGCAGATCTCCTCTAGAGCAGTGATGTTTTTGGCTTTTCGCTTGGCAACACGGACTTTCAACTCCCTCCAAAGGTTTTCTATAGGGTTGAGATCTGGAGACTGGCTAGGCCACTCCAGGACCTTGAAATGCTTCTTACGAAGCCACTCCTTCGTTGCCCTGGTGGTGTGCTTTGGATCATTGTCATGTTGAAAGACCCAGCCACGTTTCATCTTCAATGCCCTTGCTGATGGAAGGAGGTTTGCACTCAAAATCTCACGATACATGGCCCCATTCATTCTTTCATGTACCCGGATCAGTCGTCCTGGCCCCTTTGCAGAGAAAGAGCCCCAAAGCATGATGTTTCCACCACCATGCTTTACAGTAGGTATGGTGTTTGATGGATGCAACTCAGTATTCTTTTTCCTCCAAACACGACAAGTTGTGTTTCTACCAAACAGTTCCAGTTTGGTTTCATCAGACCATAGGACATTCTCCCAAAACTCTTCTGGATCATCCAAATGCTCTCTAGCAAACTTCAGACGGGCCCGGACATGTACTGGCTTAAGCAGTGGGACACGTCTGGCACTGCAGGATCTGAGTCCATGGTGGCGTAGTGTGTTACTTATGGTAGGCCTTGTTACATTGGTCCCAGCTCTCTGCAGTTCATTCACTAGGTCCCCCCGCGTGGTTCTGGGATTTTTGGTCACCGTTCTTGTGATCATTCTGACCCCACGGGGTGGGATTTTGCGTGGAGCCCCAGATCGAGGGAGATTATCAGTGGTCTTGTATGTCTTCCATTTTCTAATTATTGCTCCCACTGTTGATTTCTTCACTCCAAGCTGGTTGGCTATTGCAGATTCAGTCTTCCCAGCCTGGTGCAGGGCTACAATTTTGTTTCTGGTGTCCTTTGACAGCTCTTTGGTCTTCACCATAGTGGACTTTGGAGTCAGACTGTTTGAGGGTGTGCACAGGTGTCTTTTTATACTGATAACAAGTTTAAACAGGTGCCATTACTACAGGTAATGAGTGGAGTAAAGAGGAGACTCTTAAAGAAGAAGTTACAGGTCTGTGAGAGCCAGAAATCTTGATTGTTTGTTTCTGACCAAATACTTATTTTCCACCATAATATGCAAAAAAAATGATAAAAAAACAGACAATGTGATTTTCTGGATTTTTTTTTCTCAGTTTGTCTCCCATAGTTGAGGTCTACCTATGATGTAAATTACAGACGCCTCTCATCTTTTTAAGTGGTGGAACTAGCACTATTGCTGACTGACTAAATACTTTTTTGCCCCACTGTATATATATATATAGAAAAAAATTGGAACAGCATCTACAGAATACCTTAATGCAGTGCAAAGCTTTCCCAGCCAGTGATCCAATGGCTTCCAACAATATGAAAAAAATAAGAAAAGCAGCACAAAAAACAAGAAAAAAGTGGACTTTATTGCCTGAATGGCATGCCACGCCGTTCAGGCAATAAAGTCCACTTTTTTCTTATTTTTTGTGCTGCTTTTCTTAATTTTTTCATATATATATATATATATATATATATATTAATCTACTTTACAAAACTTTTAACAATATATCGTTCATGTTATAAGCAGATATATTTAAAAATGGAAAATAATTGTTAAATTAAGTGCTATTAGTTCATAATATCTTATTTTAACCCCTTAACGACCGCCGATACACCTTTTAATAGCGGCAGTTAAGGGTACTTTAAACCACAGCGCCGCTAATTAATTAGATTTTCTCTGGGGTCTCGGTTGCTGGGGGTAGCCAAGACCCCAGAGAACATGATTCGGGTTGGTTTTTACCGACCTCTGGTTTGTGATCGCTGGTAAATAACCGTTTACCGGCAGCTGCAAAAAAAACACGTGATTTCCCATTTAATTTCTCTGTCCTCTGATGTGATAGCACATCAGAGGACAGAGAAATAAGGTCCCCGATAGCCCCCCGATACTCACCCATCTCCCTTCATGCTCCTCGTGGCTCCAGATGGGCGCCGCCAAAAATGGCGGGCGCATGCGTAGTGCGCTAGCCGGCCGACACCCAGCAGATCTTTGGGGTCTCGGCTGCCGAGGGTAGCCGAGACCCCAAAGAACATAAACCGGTCGGTTTTTACCAACCCCTGTTTTGCAATCGCTGGTAATTAACCGTTTACCAGTGACCGCAAAAAGAAAAAAAATCAGGGGACAGATAAATAGGGGGATTCAGGACCATGTTATACTTACCGGTGTCCCTAGGTCCTCCTGTGTTCCCTCCTGGCCGCCGGCTTCTTCCTTTGGGAAGAAAATGGCAGGCGCATGCGCAGTGTGCCCACCGTGATGTGGCGGCTGGCAGAGGAAGATACTTCCTCTTGTTTTATTCTGGTCACTGTGAGATCCAATCACAGCGATCAAAATAAAAAAAATAGTAATTAACCCCCACTTTATAACCCCCTTTGTTAGGAAAAAACAATAAAAAAAGGTATGTATTTCTACTTTCCAATTAGATTTAGGGTTAGGGCCAGGGTTAGGGTTAAGGCTAGGGTTAGGGCTAGGGTTAGGGTTGGGGCTAAAGTTAGGGTTAGGGCTAGGGTTATGGTTGGGGCTAAAGTTAGGGTTAGGGTTGGGGCTAAAGTTAGGGTTAGGGCTAGGGTTTGGGCTAAAATTAGGGTTGGGGCTAAAGTTAGGGTTAGGGTTAGGGCTAGGGTTAGGGTTGGTGCTAAAGTTAGGGTTATGGTAGGGGCTAAAGTTAGGGTTAGGGCTAGGGTTGGTGCTAAAGTTAGGGTTCGGGTTGGGGCTAAAGTTAGGGCTAGGGTTACGGCTAGTGTTGGGGATAAAGTTAGGGTTGGGGTTGGGATAAAGTTAGGGTTAGTGTTGGGGCTAAAGTTAGGGTTAGGGTCGGGGGTAAAATTAGGGTTATAGTTGGGATTAGGATTGGGGTTGGGATTAGGGTTTGGATTAGGGTTAGGGTTGGCATTAGGGTTACGTTTTGGATTAAGGTTAGGTATGGAATGAGGGTTAAGGTTAGGGGTGGTGTTAGGTTTGAGTTTAGGGTTGAGATTATGATTAGGGGTGTTTTGAGTTTAGGGATTTTATTAGGGTTAGGGTTGGGATTAGGGTTAGGGGTGTTTTGGCATTATGGTTGTTATTAGGGTTATGGTTAGGGTTGGGATTAGGGTTAGGGGTGTTTTGGGGTTAGGGTTTTGATTAGGGTTATGGATTGGGTTGGGATTAGCGTTGAGGGTGTGTTGGGGTTACGGTTGGAGTTAGAATTGGGGGGTTTCCACTGTTTAGGTACATGAGGGGGTCTCCAAACGGAACAGCCAATTTTGCACTCAAAAAGTCAAATGGTGCTCCCTCCCTTCTGAGTTCTGCCGCGCACCCTAACAGTGGTTTACCGCCACATATGGGGTATCAGCGTACTCAGGACTGATTGGACAACAACTTTTTCGGTCCAGTTTCTCCTGTTACCCTTGCAAAAATGAAAAAAAAATTGGGGGCTAAAAAATCATTTTTGTGGGAAAAAATGATTTTAATTTTCATGGCTCTGTGTCAAACTTCTGTGAAGCACTTGGGTGTTCAAAGTGCTCACCACACATCTAGATCAGTTCCTTGGGGCGTCTAGTTTCTGAAATGGGGTCACTTGTTGGGGGTTTCTACTTTTTAGGCACATCGGGGTTCTGCAAATGCAACATAACACCCGCAGACCATTCTATCAAAACGGTGCATCTTTCCTTCCGAGCTCTGCCATGCGCCCAAACAGTGGTCTGCCCAACGTATGGGGTATCAGCATACTCAGCATAAATTACACAATAAATTTTGGAGTCCAATTTCTCCTGTTACCCTTGTAAAAGTAAAAATCTGGGGGTGAAAAGATCATTTTTGTGGAAAAATATGATTTTTTTATTTTCATGGCTCTACATTATAAACTTCTGAGAAGCAGTTGAGGGTTCATAGTGCTCACCACACATCTAGATAAGCTCTTTGGGGGGTCTAGTTTCCAAAATGGGGTCACTTATGGGGGGTGTCTACTGTTTAGGTACATCAGGAGCTCTGCAAATCCAACATGACGCCCGCAGACCATTCCATCAAAGTCTGCATTTTAAATCATCACTACTTCCCTTCTGCGCCCCGATGTGTGCCCAAACAATGGTCCCCCCATATATGGGGTATCAGCGTACTCAGGACAAACTGGACAACACATTTTTTGGTCCAATTTCTCCTGTTACCATTGAGAAAATACAAAATTGCAAGCTAAAAAATCATGTTTGAGGAAAAAAGTGCTTACCACACATCTAGATAAGTTCCTTAATGGGTTTAGTTTCCAAAATGGGGTCACTTGTGGGGGTTTCCACTGTTTAGGCACATCCGGGGCTCTCCAAACACGACATGGCGTCCGATCTCAATTGCAGCCAATTCTGCATTGAAAAAGTCAAATGGAACTCCTTCTCTTCCAAGCTCTGCCATGCGCCCAAACAGTGGTTTACCCCCACATATGGGGTACTGACATACTCAAGAGAAATTGCCCAACAACTTTTTTGGTCTAATTTCTCCTGTTACCCTTGTGAAAATAAAAATTTTGGGGTGTAAATATCATTTTTGTAGAAAACATTTGATTTTTTATTTTCACGGCTCTAAGTTATAAACTTCTGTGAAGCACTTGGGGGTTCAAAATGCTCACCATACATCTAGTCAAGTTCCTTAAAGGGTCTAGATTCCAAAATGGTGTCACTTGTGGGGGGTTTCTACTGTTTAGGCACATCAGAGGCTCTCCAAACGCGACATGGTGTCCGGTTTCAATCCCAGCCAATTCTGCATTGAAAAAGTCAAACGGCGCTCCTTCTCATCCAAACCCTGCCGTGCACCCAAACAGTGATTTACCCCCACATATGGGGTATCGGCGTATTCAGGAGAAATTGCACAACAAATTTTATGGTTCCTTTCTTCTTTTTACTCTTGTAAAAATTAAAAAAAATTGTTCTGAATTAAAATGTTTGCAAAAAAAGTTAAATGTCCATTTTTTCCTTCCCCATTGTTTCAGTTGCTGTGAAGCACGTCAAGGGTTAATAAACTTCTTGAATGTGGTTTTGAGCACCTTGAGGGGTGTAGGTTTTAGAATGGTGTCAAGTTTGGGTATTTTCAGTCATGTACACCCCTCAAAATGACTTTAAATATGAGATGGTCCCTAAAAAAATGGTTTTGTAAATTTTGTTGTAAAAATGAGAAATTGCTGATCAACATTTAACCCTTATAACTGACTAAAAAAAAACGTTGTTTAAAAAAATTGTGCTGCTGTAAAGTAGACACGTGGGAAATGTAATTTATTAACTATTTTGTGTGACATATCTCTCTAATTTAAGGGCATAAAAATTCAAAGTTTGAAAATTGCAAAATTTTAAACATTTTTGCCATATTTCCGTTTTTTTCATAAATAATCGCAAGTAATATCGAAGAAATGTTACCACTAACATGAAGTACAATATGTCACAAAAAACCTTCTCAGAATCAGCAGGATCTGTTAAGGCATTCCATGGTTATAACCTCATAAAGTGACAGTGGTCAGAATTGTAAAAATTGGCTCGGTCATTAAGTACCAAATTTGCTCTGTCACTAAGGGGTTAATTATAATTTTTGACTAAAAACTATATACAATTAATTTAAAGACATAAATACATGAAATATATTTAACAATCAACTCATTCCTCTCGGAAAATGGGAGATTAAATAGTGGAAGCCTCCTAATAATTTTTTGTGCTCAAGTATTTGCACTAGAACATCTATACATACCACTGAAAAAACAAACATTATCATTAGTTGCATATTCTTTCCTTTTTGGTCATCCACCTCATAGTGCTACCTCTGGAGTCCCTTTCTCTAAACATGATGGCTCTCAAAAGGTAGTTTCTTGTAGATATCTAATAATAATTTTTATGCTGGATCAGAGTGTGTATTTAATTACACTTAATTTAATTGACACTTTTTTTTAGCTTTGTAACTCATTCAATTCATTTTTTAAACCTTTAATATATAAAATAAAAAACAAGTACATTAACACATACACATTTTTTATGTTTTTAATTCCATTTGTATTAAATTTTATATGTAATTTAATGTATGTTAATTTTTGAACTATAACAAAAAAAAAAACAAAGTAAACACCTTGACATTGGTTGATGGGCAGACATTATTTGGCCAAATGTTCATTTTTTCCTAATACTCAAAAGCCGTATTGTTATTCATATTTCATATATGTCACATTGACGTGCTTTTGCACGATAGAGTACAACCTTTTTTGTATAATTTTTGAACTTTGACATACCATGTGGTTTTCTGTCTCGCCTCTTTTTTTCAAGATATCAATATTCCTATTTACTTGTTCAAGTTCCTTTGTAATATCAATATGGTTATTTCCAGAGGGCAAGGTTAAAGTACCTCAAAACGTGTAGATCTACACCACAAAATAAACAGATGTTTTTGCTTTATTGATTCTCAGTTATCCTTTGTGGGATAATGATAGCAGCGCAGGAAAGCCATCCATCTCCTTCTACTATCCTCACAGCAGCAATAACATCAGTGTTCAGCACAGAACAAGTCTGCCTGATCACAAATGATTGCTGTCTCTCCCACATATTGTGCTTCTGGTTTCTTCTTGAGAGAACCAGACACATTTGGCAGTGGCTTATCTCAGGGAGAACAAAAGTTGCAGTCCGAAGTAATCTGTTCAGGGCACCCATGCATCTAATGTTGGCTGAACATTTCAATATCGACAGGTTGGCCGATGTTATTCGAATGTGTTTTGTGGTGTCATCAAGGGTGTAGTGCTGGATGGAAGATACATTTCACCCAGCATGATAAGATTTGGCCTGGGTTTTCCCTAAGGTTGAGGACCCGCAGTGATGTCCTATGTGATAGGTGCCTTACCTGTGGGTGGAGTTATGGCCTATGTAATGGAGTTTTTTTGTTTGGCACAAAGTCTGTGTGCAAGGTGTGAGGAGCTAGGCTGGAGTTAGCCTGAATTTTTTTGGCCAGATTACTCATGCTGCAACGGTTTGCAACAAGACTCATAGCAACCCTGGGAATGGCACCTGGCAGATGCTGCTGACCAGGCAGCCGCTTAGTTAAGCCCATCCCATGCAAGGGTGAGTCTAAGATCAGTGGTTCTCCAAGCTGGAGAATGTTTGTGTTTTTTTCTCTTACTTTCTCCCACTGACTGTTTAAAGTGTTAATAAACCACTGAAATTTGGACTGAAAGCCAGTGTGTTGCCTAATCACTGCGGTCCTGCCACTGCCTACCAGACCAAATCCCTACAGTTTGTTGACTTAACATGAAAAGACTGTCAGTGCAGTGTTTTTAATAGATTTATAGTTACTTCCAGGCTACCATCCATTTCTATGGTAAAGTCAATGTAACTTTACTAAGGTTTTGTTTGTGTTAAAGAGATTAAAAGGGGTTGGATACAGTCCTAAGAGGAATTGTGAAAAATGTGTCATATCTGACAAATTGAAAATTCAAAAGATGTGATCATCTCCAGTTGACCCCATGTTGTTGAAGTACCAATGTTTTCAAAAAGGTTTTTTTTGGCTAGTGTCTTATTCCAATCTTTTTCATACTAAGCTAATAAAAATCTGTCAGCTCTTCTGTCACATATATTTTAGTAAATATCTATATTATCCATTGAAAAATAAATCCTAGACTGTTATATGTGACCATTTTCAGACTTCCAACATTCATGGTCGTAGAATGGAATGATCTTCCTGAGCCAGCCATGAGTCTGCTTACCCAAACTCAACAGCCTTATAGAGCAATGTGAGCCTATTGAGTTCAGGTCAGGAGACCAGTTTCAGGTCCGGATATTGTTGTCCGTATTTGGATTATGAATGTTGGATGCGTGAAATTGGCCTTTTGCTGCACTACTGTTATTCCACCTGGAAATGTATGGATCGATACATAACCAGCGGTACCATTCTCCTTGTTCCCTAGTAAGTCTGGTACTGTCAAATCAATGCTGCAGTGTCATTGTATATAATAATAAGAAGAAGATTTTTTATTTATATAGCGCCAACATATTCCGCAGCACTTTACAATTAGCGGGGACATGTACAGACAATAAATTCAATACAAGCTAAGACAATGACAGTGACATTAGGAGTGAAGTCCCTGCTCGCAAGCTTACAAGTATATAGGGACATATCCTAATTTCAAGTGAAATGGTTATGTATAGTTGAGAACGCATATATACATTGTCAGGAGGAAGTACGGAGTAATGACCAAATGTAGAGTTCTAGGAAAAGATGTACCAAAAATTTCTTATCATAGGGAATACAAGTATTAGCTAAAGCAGATGTGTCAGGAGAGCTGACAGACATCCTTTGAAAGATTGTTTTTATGTCTTCCTGCTAAGATCCAATCCCATTTAAATAGGAATTGCCATGCACAGATAAAATGTTCTCAAATATTCTGGCTCAGCACTCACAATACGCTGAGTACAAACAAAAAAACTGCATTTTTCTCCATTTTTACTTCTAACACAGTCTGGAAAGACTTCAATAACATGCCAATAGAAAAAAACCTCAAAAGGAAATCACAATAAAATGGCAAGAAGAAAAGAAACAAATCACAAAACAGTTGCAGTGTCATGACAATTATCCCCCAAAATGTACCACGCTACAGGGACACTTGTTGCCCCTTTTCAGAGGATGTGTTTTTCATTTTGAAGCTTGAAGATAGGATTGCTCAAAAGAGACAGAAATCAACGGCAGTAAGCTAATAAATTATTTCCTGCTTTGTTCTGATAGCAGCAACTACATGAAAGAAGACCACATGCCGAGATATAAAATGGCCAAGGGCATGCCATGGTGCGTAAAATGTCAATAGCTAATACTTATATATTTATATAAACTTTTTGTTCTAAACGATCTCCTTGTGTCAGCGATACTAAAGATCTTCTTACAGTCAGTGTAGAACGCCTCTAGTTAAAATCTTTGATTATTACATTTAGGTGAATTTGCCCAAATGAGAATGAAGTTGTGCATTTGTTCAAAGTACATAATATCCATTAAATAAAAGCCCAAGATGAAAAACCGTGATCGGTTTCTACCTAAGCAGATGTTCTTTACTTTGAATACAACACAATTATTCCCACCGAAGATTTCAGCCTGGAGGTGAGATACTGTTCACTTGACTTATTTCTATGTTATGAATCTTTCAAGACATATTTAATATATTTTGCAAAGTAATTAAATTTGTGCCCTGTTTTTACACCTAAGTAGATTGGCTTCACGTAAGGAAATTATGCAGATGCCTGACAAGAATTTGCAGGTCCATAATGGGTTATTTAACAAAAATGTATATATTTTAGGATATCCATTTTTGAACATCGATACAGCACTTATTACTTTTCCAATACACATAGTCTAACTTTCTTCAAAACAATGGAAAATTAAAAGATATGACAATAAGGCTTACATTCTACATGAGACGTAAAGAACCATACTGACCATAACAACTTAAACACTTGAGAAGAGAGCATGTCCTACTGACCATAAGAGCTAACACTCTAAAAGAGAGAGAAATTTACCCACTGATTCTGTAGATGGGGAATGACTATGCCCTACAAACTGTACTCCACTGAGAACCGCTAATCTGTGATGGCCCTGGTGCTGACCCCCCTGTACATGGTATGATCATCAATAAGATGTTGAACATGCACGGCATTATGGTGAAACCCATGCCTGCTCCCTGATGCTTAACAGAAAAAGACCAAATTTAAATATTTAACAAATTTCTCTACCATGCTCACAACCCTAGTGGGGGAGCCTCACGGAGAGAACCACAATTACCAATTCGACACTCCACAATACAGGAATAACCATCAAGAATCGGAGTAAATGTCCATAGATATTCATTAGATTTTTATTAAATTATCAACAAATACAGCTACAAAATATTAATATTAACAGATCAATACATAAAACTAAGACAGCAAAATGAGGGATGATGGTAGCAAAAAGATGGAAAAACACAGCGTGGATATACCTAATGCCAAAATACTTTCCTAAAGTGCATAGTGCTACTACTAACTGGGCCAGGATCAAGGCACTGGAAAGTTACCAACGTGAGTCATAACAATAGCTTAATCAGGTACGCAGAGCCATGCGCATTGGCTCAAAGACCCTCTAATAAGAGTATATTAATACATATAAATGTGCTCAAATAACCCCTGACGAAGCTGACGCGAAACGCGCGTTGGGGCCACAGCGTGGAGCGTCCTAATTGCCAGTATCTGGGTAAGGTTATTTGAGCACATTTATATGTATTAATATACTCTTATTAGAGGGTCTTTGAGCCTATGCGCATGGCTCTGCGTACCTGATTAAGCTATTGTTATGACTCACGTTGGTAACTTTCCAGTGCCTTGATCCTGGCCCAGTTAGTAGTTGCACTATGCACTTTAGGAAAGTATTTTGGCATTAGGTATATCCACGCTGTGTTTTTCCATCTTTTTGCTATCATCATCCCTCATTTTGCTGTCTTAGTTTTATGTATTGATCTGTTAATATTAATATTTTGTAGCTGTATTTGTTGATAATTTAATAAAAATCTAATGAATATCTATGGACATTTACTCCGATTCTTGATGGTTATCCCTGATGCTTAAGTAGTGGGGGAACTAGTGTTGAACAATTTTTTTTTGCAATCCACAAATAATATCTCAAAATGTTCAAATTTGTGTGAAACCATGAATTTCAAGAATTTAGTCTTAAACTTGATCCACTGTAGATTGAACCACATCTCTAATCAATATTTAGAATTTATTCAGAATTCTGGCATACATGCGTATAACACAAATACTAAGTCTTTATGTGTGAAAAGGTAGCCGGTTACATGTGGGAAGATTTAAGGAGATTAGTTTGGAGATATATGAGGGTGACAGATTATGAACAGCTTTGTTGGACAATTAGTAGTTTAAACTCTATCCATTGGGAATTTGAAAGTCAATGAAGAGATTTGCAAAAGAGTGGGAGTCATGTGAGGAAAGAGGGTTAATCAGGCAGCAGAGTAAAGCAAAGCACAGCGGTGACGTCACTGCTGTGCTTTACGGCCGGCGCTCACAGTCAGTGCGGCAAGCTGAAGGCGAGGGATGTGACCAGACACCGGAATGTAAGTATGTAGTGTTTTTTTTTTTACTTTTACAATGGTAACCAGGGTAAACATCGGGTTACTAAGCGCGGCCCTGCGCTTAGTGACCCGATGTTTACCCTGGTTACCAGTGAAGACATCGCTGAATCGGCGTCACACACGCCGATTCAGCGATGTCAGCGGGAGAGCCAGCGAAATAAAGTCCTGGACTTTCCCCAGCGACCAACGATCTCCCAGCAGGGGTCTGATCGTTGGGCGCTGTCACGCATAACGATTTAGTTAACGATATCATTGCTACGTCACAAAAAGCAACGATATCGTTAACGATATCGTTATGTGTGACGGTACCTTTAGTCGGGAGGCCACAGAGGAGGATGTTGCAATATTTTAAGATTATAAGGGCAGGCAATAACGTGTTAGTAGATTCAGGGTTTAGGAATGAATGCATTTTGGGAAATATTTTTGAGTTGGGGTTATGGAATAAAGAAGATGAGGGTTATAAAGTATTCCTGTTTAGTAGAGGTGAGAGCCAAGCTAAATATGATAATTACTTACTGAATGTGAAGAAGTCTTTCTGTGTATGTGTTTACTTGCTATGTAAAAGAGGGCAAATAGCGCGTATTAGTGTGGCATTGTGGAAAATAGTGGGTGTTTCTGTCATGAAGTGAGGATATAATGGACAGCAGTAGAAGAGTAAGAAAGTTTGTGAATGCCGAGGTCTGAGAAGTTTCTGAGTGAGTGTCCTAGCTGTTGGACTTGGGGAGCAGGTGAAAAGTACAGAGTTGAGATTGTGACTAGTGAGTTGATGGGGGTCAGTTAAGGAACATTGCCAGGTGAAGATAGGGTCTAATGTATATAGGTCTGTGTGGGTAGATGTGGAAGACCATTATGTTAGATCACAGAATGAAGCAAATTACAAGAGTTTGGAGACTGGTGATTGGTGGGTGTTAATGGGGATGTTGAAGTCACCAATGATGATGATCGGAATGTCAGAACAGAGAAAGGGAAGGAGCCAAGTGGAAAAGTGGTCGAGGAGGTTGCAAAGCCTTTAGGTCAGTATATTACCACCACTTGGAGGTTAGAGGGAGAGTGGATATGGACAGAGTGGACTTCAAAAGAAGGAGGATAAGTGAGGGTAGAGGAGAGATTGGAGTGAAGGTGCAGTTTTTTGACAGGATAAGGCCTTCTCCATTACCATGTTTCTTGCCAGGGCAAAGCTTGTGCGTGAAATGAACACAATCATGACACAGCACAGCAGTTGAAGTTATGTCAGAACTTAGGTGTCAGCCATGTTTCTGTGAATCTCAGGAAAGATAGAGTGTTAAAAGTAAAGAAGGAAAGAGGTTATGAATGACATGGCGCTTAGTGCAGATGCATTGGGTGTTCCATAATGCCAAGAAAGATGGAGCAGTGGTCAAGTGGATGAGTTTTGGGTTGAAAATGTGGTAGTTTCTAGTAGCTAAGAAGTGTTTGAAAGGATTAATAAATTAGGATATTAGCTGTGGAGATCCAGGATTGGTACATATGTCTCTATCAGCAAGAAGCAGAGAAAGGGACAGGTGGTAGGTGGAGAGTGCATGGCTTGTTTAGAGATTTAAAAGGAGTGATCTAAGATTTAGGAGCAGATGAGGTGAAGGTAAGAGGTAAGGATAGATAAATATTTGTTTGGTGAGTCATGGGTTTTGGGGATAGAAAGGTAAGGTAAGGATTAGTGGAAAACTACACAAGGGCATATGGAATCAAGGAAAAATGTAATTGAGGAAAAGAAAGGTGAAGTTGGTAATCGGTGGTAGCACTTACCTCCTTTACTTCTGGCACATTTCTGGTATATTCCTATTGTGCACTTAATAATCTGCACTTGAAGAAGCTGCATGCATAGATTAATGTCAGCATAGATCCATGGCTCCAAATTTATACAACAGGCACATGAAACTTACCAGATGTGAACAAGAGGGAGGAACTACAGGAAGACAAGTCAGACAATCAAAGGAAGGTAAGTACTAAGTGAAAGAAGTTAATAGAAATAATTTGCCAGTTACACTGCAGAGAAGGAAAATGAAAACAGACACATGCCAGAAATAGATAGGCAGCGCTGTGAATATGGATGTTGACAATTGGGGGATGCTGGGATCAGTACTTCTATAGAAACACAGCATATGTGTATGAGAAGCTGAATAACTGTAATGTGTGAGTTAGCAATGTTTAATTATAGGACAACACTTTTAACTTTTATACTATATCTTTAACATTTTAAATTAAAATGATATCTCTTTAAATGTACCAATTACAACTTTTATTTTAAAAATAGAGATTAAGTATTAAAATAATTATTCTATAGTCAATGATCAATATTTTAATGGCCTTTTGGATGTAGCTAGTTCTGTAGAATAGTATTGAAATGCATAATAGGAAACATCATAAATCTTTAGGTATGCTTTTTTTTTGTAATTGTGACTCATAGGAAGACTGTTACATTCATAGGCATGAGATACCGGGAAACCAACTTAGATCCGGCAAGAAAGGTTTGTTGAGCAAAAAGAGGTCAGCGATTTCTCAGTGAAGTGCAAATTAAATGTTAAATAAGTTAGCACAAAATGTAGTTCAGCATGCGGAAACGGGAAGCCAAGATAATTCTAAAAGTCTGGTATCTGTGCCTCCTAGTAATACATGAGGCTCATATTTGTCGTAAGCATGTGTTTTTAGCGCTCCAAAATGAATCGTGCTGATTGTGCAGATACTACCTGGCAGCTACCGCAAGAGCTAAGAGCACTGATCCTCACTGTTTAACCCCTTAGATGTTGGTTCAATAACATTCAGTAACTAGACAGGGGAAGAGAGCTCCTTCTGTCAACCAATCATCTTCAGCCTCCACAAAAGTGGTGCATTGCGCTTTCATCTTAGTGCTTCCACTAGGCCCTGAGATTGGGTGTATTAGGTTGCCTGTTACCACTGTGAACAGAACATCAAAACTAAAATAATGAGTACAAAACAGGAAAAAATGGTAGATTGCAATATAAATATATTTACATTATACATCCAAAAAACTATGTGTGCTTACTTTTTTATAGTGCTTATATCTACTATATAAAGCTGAATGTGTGTGTGTGTGTGTGTATGTGTGTGTGTATGTCCGGGATTGGCATCTGCACCGTCGCAGCTACAGCCACAAAATTTTGCACAGTCACACGTCTGGACCCCGAGAGCGTCATAGGCTATGTTGTGAGGTGAAATTTTAACCCCGCGCGTTCCAATTCACCAAACAATTTTGCCCCTATCTACATAATGGGGAAAAAAGTGAAAGGAAAAGTGTTGGAAGCGTCGCAGCTACAGAAACAAAATTTTGCACAGTCACACGTCTGGACCCTGAGAGCGTCATAGGCTACGTTGTGAGGTGAAATTTTAACCCCGCGCTTTCCAATCCACCAAACAATTTTGCCCCTATCTACATAATGGGGAAAAAGTGAAATGAAAAGTGTTGGAGGCGTCGCAACTACAGCCACAAAATTTTGCACAGTCACACGTCTGGACCCCGAGAGCGTCATAGGCTATGTTGTGAGGTGAAATTTTAACTCCGCGCTTTCCAATTCACCAAACTATTTTTCCCCTATCTACATAATGGGGAAAAGTGAAAGGAAAAGTGTTGGAGGCAAATTGACAGCTGCCAGATGTGAACAAGGGGGACTTAAAGAGTGAGAGCGATGGCGCCAAAGAGTATATACCGTACAGTTGCTAAGGTGGGACCCCGACATGGGATACTCACCACACACGGGGATATGAACACACACAAAATGCGCCACACACTACCACATGCTTGAACACATATACCACCCTCACCACACATTTCACCACACATACACCAACCTCGCCACATAAAAGTCGAAACACAAAAGTCGCCGCTCAAAACTCACCATGCGCAAAACTCGCCACATGCAAAAAATAGGCTCACGCAAAACTCGCCACAAGTGCAAAACTCACCTCATGGAAAACTCGCCACACGCAAAACTTGCACATGCGGAAAAATTGCCACATGCACAAAATTTGCAACACATGCAAAAGTTGCCTCACACAAAACTTGCACATACTCAAAAGGCACCAGACATAAAACTCACCACGCACAAAACTCGCCATGCGCAAAACTTGCTGCACACAACTTGCTACACTAACCTGTCACATGCAACTCGACACACAAAAAGTTGCTACACGCATGTTGCCACACAAAACTCATCTCACAAAAGTCGCTACATGCATGTCGCCACACACAACTCAACACACACAACTTGACAAACGAAATTCGCCCTAAAACACACACAAGTCTGGTATTAGCCTTCAAAAATAAAAATCTGATTAATAAGCAGACAAACTACAAGAGCAACAAATGTACCATATAGGAAGTACGGCAGCTGTCAGTCACATGACCTGTCTATTATGTGTATGTGTGAGCTAATATATACTGCCAGGGGGGAGGGCTTCCTGTTGGCTGGGGATTTATCAGGCTGCCAATTTATCTTACAAATACTGAGGTAAAAATACTGAGCAAATAATGTGTTAACGAGGTCTAATACATGAGATCACACAGGTATATACTATATACAGGGGAGATGACACACAGATATATACTATATACAGGAGAGATGACACACAGGTATATACTATATAAAGGAGGAGATGACATACAGGTACATACTATATACAGGAGGAGATGACATACAGGTATATACTATGTACAGGAGGAGATGACACACAGGTATATACTATATACAGGAGCAGATTACCTACAGGTATATACTATATACAGGAGAAGATGACATACAGGTATATGCTATATATAGAAGATGACATACAGGTATATACTATATACAGGAGGAGATGACACGCAGATATATACTATATACAGGGGAGATGACACACAGGTATATACTATATACAGGAGATGACATACAGGTATATACTATATATAGAAGGAGATGACATACAGGTATATACTATATATAGGAGGAGATGACATACAGGTATATACTATATATAGGAGGAGATGACATACAGGTATATACTATACATAGGAGGAGATGACATACAGGTATATACTATATACAGGGGAGATGACACACAGCAGTTATATACTATATACAGGGGAGATGACATACAGGTATATACTATATACAGGAGATGACATACAGGTGTATACTATATATAAGGGAGATGACAGACATGTATATACTGAGGTGAAAATGAGAGGTGTGAGGTGAAAATGAAAAAGTGTGAGTGCAAAATGAGAGGAGTGAGGGAAAATAGTGTAGTGATCGGAAAATGACAGATGTGAGGTCGAAATGACAAGTGTTAGGCGGGAATGAGAGGAGTGAGGGAGAAAATGAGAGGTGTGAGGGAGAAAATGAGAGATGTGAGGGGGAAAATTAAAGATGTGATTGGGAAAATGAGAGGCGTGATGGGAAAATAAGAGAAGTGACGTGCTATAACTAACTACAGATATTTACTATGCCCAGGCAACGCCGGGCTCTTCAGCTAGTTTGATATATAACTTTAGAATTATTTGTGGAATTTCTGCTATATCTTTATTGCAAACCAATATGTATTTTCGACAATATACAGTACAGTATAGAGCAGTCTCTACTGTATCATAACAACATCTATAATTTCAAGTCTTTCACAGACTAGAAATTTCAAGACAAAATTACAGTGACAATTTTAGTCGATTAGATTTCTTTTAGACAGCTAGTTTCCAATTGTTCTTAGGCAGTTTTCTGTTCATAGCGATCACCAAACAATGATACGACAAGTCAATCTGTACCGATTTGAAAGGCTTTTACATGGTTCTATGCAAACTATATGAGAAGGAATGATCATTATTACAACTGTTCTAATACCAGACAATTTGCAAATTTACTTAGAAGTACACCCTTTGTGTGTAAGGAAAAATGTGCTGCCAACAGTGCCAGATATAGGCACATTTATTTGCATGAATTCAGCAAAATGGTGGTCAGCTGCGGCTGCCGTCATGCTGAAAAGTAGTAGTTCACTGTGCATGCAACGAGTCCTACATGCAGCCAGCATCCAAAACCGGGAGTCAGGGACTGAGTTTCAGTCTCAACCATTAAAATGCCACACATGATTCCGTCGCCACCACCCATGACTGAGTTGCGGGGGACTGATGGGTGAATATGACAGCCATGGGTCTGATGATGACCCCATTGCTGTCATCTCGATCCGCCTATGAAGCTCAGCTTTAAGCTATTATACAAAAGAGACCATGATTTTCTCTATATCCTGCAATACTATGATACTGCAGCATTTAATTGGGTTTCTTGTTCACCTTCCCTCCCTTAAAAATATATATAATAAGAAATCAAAATATTGCATGTATACAAAACTGGTATCAACAAAAACATCAATTCACTGGGAAAAAAATCAAGCACTCACTCAGCCCTATCAACAGAAAAATGTTACATATTTTGGAAAATGGCAAAAGAAAGCTAAACTTTTTTATAACATTCTGATATTTTTCTCCTCACTTAAGCAGAAATAAATAAATACATATTTGCTATCGCCGTAATCAATTTTTTTACCACACAATGAACTCCATGAAAACAAAACCCAACAAAAAATGACGAAATTGCATTTTTCTTACCTTTTCAATACACTTTGAATTTTTTTTTACCATGTTTCATTACAATGTACTGTAAATTAAATGGTACCATTCAAAACCACAACTCGTTCCTCAAAAACAAGCCCTTACATGTTAATATCAACTGAAAAATATCAAAGATATAGCTCTAGAAGAAGAAAAGTGCAAATAAACAAGGAAAGAAAAACAAAGTGCAAAAATGAAAAATTCTCTGATCCTTAAAGGGTAAATAAAGTGACAGCAGGCGAAACTTCTCAGGTAAGGCTATGCAAATAGTGCTGTGAATAACAATAATCCATACTGATAGTAATACTCCATTTAATACATAAAACATTTTGCTGTATGTTACTACAACTGAACATACATAAAGTTCTGCAAAACACTTGTGCTGAACATCGTGGTGCCTCTCTCTTTGTGCTCAGATTTTTGAAGAACATCTTCTTGAGAAACACAGAAATTCTGTGCACATATATTATTCACTGAGACGGTTATGTAAGCTATGCGCCACTATATTGCTTTCAGGAAACACAGCAGTTGTGCTGAGAACCATATCTGTGGTCTGACCACTGACTATTCTTTGCTTCTCATTACAAGTCAAGAAGAATGGTTACATATTCACTGCTTGCAATATCGAATAAAATGCAAGAAATTGCAACAAAACATGCAAATATAGCATATTTTTTGAAACTAGCATGTACATTTCCATAAGAAATGTATTGTTATCTAAGTAACTTACGGAATGCAGTGTAGAGCTCCGGAAGGGTCAGGTAGCCATCCATATTGTAGTCGTCAAATCGAAGCAGATCTCCCACACTGCAATCCAAAAAATTTTCATCCAGCTCTTCATTCTTTGTGTACTAGAAGACATATGACATAACATTGGTAAATATTCTGTAACAGAATAGAAGGCAAAATCATAGTAACACTATAAGGACACCATATGGCATTTTATAGTTTACTGCTTGGACCTTGACTTTTGAATTAGGAAATCCAGTCTCTTCTAACATAAGTAAACATTATGAAGTTTAGAATTTTAGAATTTTTTATCTTCCATCATGTCTCAAGATGGACCACAAGCTTTGATTCTTTTTTTCTTTAATTTGAATTTTTCTCCTTTACTTTGTTGGTTAGCCTGTCGAGGTGTTTGCTTTGTTTTAAGGGAAGTGGAAGGGTAGGAGGAAGGGTGTAATACAACATGTCCAGAAATACTGTCCATTTTCAAAGTAACACTTATTGTAAGACTTTTTCACAATGTTTTTTATATTATTCCATATCATTATATTTTTAAAATATCCATGAAGTTTGATTTCTGTCCACAGGGTCTAGTAATATACACTTGCTGATGTGTAGAGAGGTCACTTCTTAGCAATCATTTCATTATCATCACAGGCAGAATTACAGTAAATGGTAAAACCTATATATAACATAAAATGGACCATTTACAATAGCTAATGGACACATCAACTCCTCCCTCTCAATCAACAATATCCTCTGCACAAATTAAAAACTAAGCATCAGTGGAAAAAAATCCATAGCATTAATCATCATTACTCAGTAACATAGAAATTTATACGAGATGCATTCCAAAGGTTGCACAACCAAACATTAAGTTGAGGGTGCTAAAAATTTTGTCCAGCCTGTTTTTGAGGTTTAGTGTAAAATTGGGTCCAATTTGCCTTTTGTTTCCTTTTTTGTGTTGTTCAAATACACCCAAAGGAAGTAAATATGCGTATAATAAAACATGTGCAATTGCAGTAATTTTCTTGGAGAAGTACTTCACGTTCTCGATCAATTCTAAGAGTGCCAGCACTTTTTGGCCACGACTGTATCAGATCAAAGTATGTTGCTGGTTGAACAATCTTTTAGTGAAAGATGATAATGTCAACACAGTTACATACTTTTCATCGTCTTCATATACAAGTTGAGTAACATCGGGTAATAAACTAATAATATTTCTGGGATTATTTTTTCCACAAAAGATCGTCAGGAGTGATCCGTCTTTCTTTGAAAGAAAAATCTTTTAACTGACTTTTGGCTTAAATCATCAAGCAGGGTTTTAAAATAATTGTTGGGCAATCAGTCAACTAGAATAATAGTTTGCTAATTTTGGTTGAAATGATTTTCATCAACATTAATATCATGACTATGGAAACTTTAATTTCCCTATACATATTAGATTGTTGTTAGCCAAACGATGTTTTGCTGATCAATCAGCCCAGGATGGATCTGTGCAAGCGTGCGTAAGGTTTGGAGTTGTGACTTCACATGAGCCATTATCTTGTGCCTCATCTGAGCCCCGGCCTATTATGAAGAGGACCTGTGATTCAGTGCTTGCAGTGTTGATAAGAAGATGCATCAAAGTGGACGGGTTTGGTGAAGAGCAAAAGGTGAGCAATAAGGTGAGTATAAACATTTTATTACATCTTATGTTCATTATGCTTTTGGGTCTGTAGAGAGCCCAGTAAATTACATTTACGGAGAACAACTTCTTTGCAAATTGAATTTCACAGGAAAATATACAAGAGCAGGCAAATTTGAATTTTGTCTGATTTGCTCATCTCTAATCACAAAAGCCCCCCAAAAAGCATATAATGCTAGACACTTCACACAACAATGGGAAATACACCAATCATAGCAGCTACGATATTGCTGCCAAGAAAAGGAAGAAATGCTAGCTAAAATCATTTATTACTTATTAATAATAAAATTAACAAAAAAGGACAAAAAACAAACAAAAAGGGAAAACAAAAGGCCTCCACTAGAGCAGGTACACATACAAAAGAACGTAATTAGGTGACCTATGTAACACATTGGGCTGGTACAACAAAGGTAATAGGCTGAAAAGGTAAAACAAAAAAGTAACACTATGGCGTAAATAGCAGTCCACTGAAAAAATAAAATGCAGGAATATATATATATGTGTGCGTCTTCCTACCTCCAATAATAGGTCCTTGATGCACAGCAGCGCTGAGGTATTGCCAAAGTGACTCCAGAAGATCTCCCAATGTCCTCTCGAACAACAGGGAAAGAGTCCAAGACAAGTGGCTGCTCCGGCCGGTAGCAGCCACCTAAAGCAGATCTCCGGGTGGGAGCGTGGTCTAGTGAAGCCGAACGCCGCCGCATGTGGTGAAAGCGGTGCGCAGGACCTTCGTGACGTAACCCGTCACGTGACCGTTTCCCCAAACCCGAGAGTGAAAAAAAGTACGGAGTGCAGAGAGATCAATCTAACCAACGTGTTTCGGAGACGGCTGTCTCCTTCTTCAGGGATGATCTCAGCTCCGTAGTCTACGTCCTTATATAGTCTTTCTCTGCAGATTGCTCATTGGAAGCCAAAAAGTTCCGTGCCAATATTCAAACCCCTTGGCACAATCGTATCCAAAGTAAAGATCCATTCAGTTTCTGTTCTTGACATCGCTTTGATGTAATCACCGCCCCTCCAGTGGCGGTGTACCGTGGCTATGCCCGAGACTTTCATCAGATGCGTTAATCCTTTATGATATTCTATGAAATGCTGGGAAAGTGGGTGCCCCAGAAATTGGTTCTTGATGCTCCTCACATGTTCACTAATCCTAATTTTTAAAGGACGTTTAGTCCTACCCACGTATAGTTTTCCACAGGGGCACTCTATAATATAGATTACCCCTGTGGTGGAACATGTAATGAAGTCCTTAATTTGGATCCTCCTGTCTCCATTCTAAATATCAGTGCATTTTTGTGTAATGGTATTTTTGCACATGTTGCATTTATGGCACGGGAAGAATCCTTTAAGTTTAGCGTGGCAAATAGAGGATTGTACCATGGGAAAGGACTTCTTCTGTACCGTAGGGGCAATTAAATTTCCCAAATTTTGGGATTTTCTGTATACAAAACGAGGCTTATGCGTGATGACCTCACCCAGAATCTTATCATTTTTTAAGATATGCCAGTGTTTACTGCCTATCTTTCTCAGGAAATTTGAGTTAGTGTTATATCTCGTTATGATGGGAATAAAGTCCACATTTTTCATATCTCTGGGGGTTGGGTTGATCAGTTCTTGTCTAGATCTGCTCACAGCCATTTCTTTAGATTTTTCCAACATTCCTTTATCGTAGCCTTTTTCTAAAAAATTTTTTGTTAAGGTTAACGACTCTACTTCAAAGTCCTGAGGTCTCAAGCAGTTGCGATGGATCCTGGTAAATTGGCTGTTCGGGATGTTAAGCAGCCAGCTCGGGAGATGACAACTATCTAAGGGGATATAGCTGTTCGTGTCCGTGGGTTTAGTATAGGTGCATGTTTGAATTCTAAAATCCTCAATAAAAATCTTCAAGTCTAAAAAATTGATCTTAGTGGTACTGGTGGTGGAGGTGAACTTTAAAAAATACTGATTTTTATTTATATCCATTAAAAACTGGTTGAGAGTATCCCAACCACCAGACCAAATAAAAACAATATCATCAATAAAACGCTTCCAGAAGACCAGGTTCGCGCGCAGGAAACCTTTTGGGTATATAAACTCTTCTTCCCACCTCCCCACGTAGAGGTTTGCATAACTGGGCGCGAACCTGGTCCCCATAGCGGTCCCCCACTGCTGGGAGTAGTAGTCCTCCTGGTATACAAAGTAGTTGTGAGTTAAAATAAAGATCATCAATTCACCTAAAAATTCAATCTGTTCAGGAGGGACTTTAGACAGTTTGTTTAAAAAATATAGGGCCGTCTGACAACCTTTGTTATGGTCAATAACCGTGTAAAGAGAAGTTATATCCAAAGTACCCATAATGAATTCTTCACGCCATTCAACTGTATGTAAAAGCTTTAAAACATGTGAAGTGTCTTTTAGGTACCATTGTTGCCATCCCACCTAAAAGACAGTTCACATGTTTTAAAGCTTTTACATACAGTTGAATGGCGTGAAGAATTTATTATGGGCACTTTGGATATAACTTCTCTTTACACGGTTATTGATCATAACAAAGGTTGTCAGGCGGCCCTATATTTTTTAAACAAACTGTCTAAAGTCCCTCCTGAACAGATTGAATTTTTAGGTGAATTGATGATCTTTATTTTAACTCACAACTACTTTGTATACCAGGAGGACTACTACTCCCAGCAGTGGGGGACCGCTATGGGGACCAGGTTCGCGCCCAGTTATGCAAACCTCTACGTGGGGAGGTGGGAAAAAGAGTTTATATACCCAAAAGGTTTCCTGCGCGCGAACCTGGTCCTCTGGAAGCGTTTTATTGATGATATTGCTTTTATTTGGTCTGGTGGTTGGGATACTCTCAACCAGTTTTTAATGGATATAAATAAAAATCAGTATTTTTTAAAGTTCACCTCCACCACCAGTACCACTAAGATCAATTTTTTAGACTTGAAGATTTTTATTGAGGATTTTAGAATTCAAACATGCACCTATACTAAACCCACGGACACGAACAGCAATATCCCCTTAGATAGTTGTCATCTCCCGAGCTGGCTGCTTAACATCCCGAACAGCCAATTTACCAGGATCCATCGCAAATGCTCGAGACCTCAGGACTTTGAAGTAGAGTCGTTAACCTTAACAAAAAAATTTTTAGAAAAAGGCTACGATAAAGGAATGTTGGAAAAATCTAAAGAAATGGCTGTGAGCAGATCTAGACAAGAACTGATCAACCCAACCCCCAGAGATATGAAAAATGTGGACTTTATTCCCATCATAACGAGATATAACACTAACTCAAATTTCCTGAGAAAGATAGTCAGTAAACACTGGCATATCTTAAAAAATGATAAGATTCTGGGTGAGGTCATCACGCATAAGCCTCGTTTTGTATACAGAAAATCCCAAAATTTGGGAAATTTAATTGCCCCTACGGTACAGAAGAAGTCCTTTCCCATGGTACAATCCTCTATTTGCCACGCTAAACTTAAAGGATTCTTCCCGTGCCATAAATGCAACATGTGCAAAAATACCATTACACAAAAATGCACTGATATTAAGAATGGAGACAGGAGGATCCAAATTAAGGACTTCATTACATGTTCCACCACAGGGGTAATCTATATTATAGAGTGCCCCTGTGGAAAACGATACGTGGGTAGGACTAAACGTCCTTTAAAAATTAGGATTAGTGAACATGTGAGGAACATCAAGAACCAATTTCTGGGGCACCCACTTTCCCAGCATTTCATAGAATATCATAAAGGATTAACGCATCTGATGAAAGTCTCGGGCATAGCCACGGTACACCGCCACTGGAGGGGCGGTGATTACATCAAAGCGATGTCAAGAACAGAAACTGAATGGATCTTTACTTTGGATACGATTGTGCCAAGGGGTTTGAATATTGGCACGGAACTTTTTGGCTTCCAATGAGCAATCTGCAGAGATAGACTATATAAGGACGTAGACTACGGAGCTGAGATCATCCCTGAAGAAGGAGACAGCCGTCTCCGAAACACGTTGGTTAGATTGATCTCTCTGCATTCCGTACTTTTTTTCACTCTCGGGTTTGGGGAAACGGTCACGTGACGGGTTACGTCACGAAGGTCCTGCACACCGCTTTCACCACATGCGGCGGCGTTCGGCTTCACTAGACCACGCTCCCACCCGGAGATCTGCTTTAGGTGGCTGCTACCGGCCGGAGCAGCCACTTGTCTTGGACTCTTTCCCTGCTGTTCGAGAGGACATTGGGAGATCTTCTGGAGTCACTTCGGCAATACCTCAGCGCTGCTGTGCATCAAGGACCTATCATTGGAGGTAGGAAGACGCACACATATATATATATTCCTGCATTTTATTTTTTCAGTGGACTGCTATTTACGCCATAGCGTTACTTTTTTGTTTTACCTTTTCAGCCTATTACCTTTGTTGTACCAGCCCAATGTGTTACATAGGTCACCTAATTACGTTTTTTACTGCTATCACCCAGCGCGTACCTGTATGCATTTAGGTGTATACGTTGTTCTATAGTATTTACTCTTACAAACCATTTGTGGAGGTTTGTTGGTGTCGCTGCAGGTACAAACCACCTTTGAGTATAGTAAAGTGCTACATGCAAATAATAGGAACTGACTACGGTCACTATAAGGGCCTATGAAAAAAGCTCACCTCAAAGAGTAATAGCAGTAGGTTTGATACAATGCTTAGCCTATAAATCTTAGAGACTAACAAAAAATAATAACAATACCTATGGTTTCATCTAACATTGCATCGGTTAAACAGTGCATAAATCAGAATAATAGCAGAGCTTTCCAAAATGGTACATCATCTTAAGTAGTGAAAACAGCCAGGATAGTAAAGGGACAATTAATGGACAGCTGAAACCCTCCAGACCCCTACCCTGTTTTGCTTGTGCTTCTTCATACCCCCGAAAAAAGTGCAATCAAAACAGCGTAGGGGTCATATCTGCTATGATTGATGTATTGTGCTCATTACTAGTAGGTTTCTCTGTCTCAGTGATTCGCTACTCTGTTCTAATAGTTTATTGGTGGTGTATGGGTCCAAAATGGCTTTGCATCAGAGGTAATAGTCTAAGTGAAGGATGAAGTAGTAAATTACCCTTTTCTATCTACCTAGAATAGATGCACACAGCCGTACAAGAGGTCAAAAAGAGTCCGAAGACATTTAACAAGAGCTGGACGGAAAAGCCTTTGATCTGGATCAAACAGATAAAAACATCAGTAGGTATGTATTCCACATTGTAAAAGAGGTATATGGAAAAGTACAACATAATGCATTAAAGTACACACTAAAATAATTCTTCTAGAAATAAATAAGAGCCAAAGTAACTCAGTTGAGAACCCATACCCTACCAAAACAGAGTACCAGGTCACTGAAGCAGAGAAAAGCCTATTAAATATAGAACAGCAGATCACGTGTTAATCTGTCCATATTCTTCTATGGAAATCCCAGTATCAAAATTGACCTTTTAATTTTAAGAAAATTATTTCACCGCCTTTTCAATATTTCTAATATATTGTATGGAGGTTCTTTTGTTATAGTTTTATTAACTCACTGCTTTCTTGAACAAAATTATAAAACATCTTAAACAATTGTTGATATTTTTTCAATGTGCCTTTTTTTTTAGCTTGCATTACAATAGTTTTGTAACTTTGAAACAACAAAATTATGCTTCCCAAGTCAATAAATGATTTTCAGAGGTGTGGGAGATGAGCACTGACATTCCTTCAGAAAGGAAGAACGAAGACGCTGTGTTCTGTGTGCAAGTAGAGGTTTGCCAGTTAAAGGTCTAAACTACTCTGTAATCCACAGGGCTATCAAAATGTATCCAGAGATACTAGGGCTGTAAAACATTGCTTTGTAAAAGTCTCCCTGGAATAAAATGCTATTCAGCTGAAAGCGTTTCTCAGCAGAAACAGATAGGTGCATGTCAGGAAACCTTTATCAAGGTATAAAACTAGAAACAGCATATTAAACACCAGACTGGATGTAGAAAAGAGGCAATTATCCCTGCATCCACTACCATGTCTCATTGCAACATTTAACCACATTGCCAGAATCAAAACACTGTTGAAATTTGTTGAATATTTGATTTTAGAGATAAAGATACCATCATTCACATATATTATTGAAAGCATATACAGCTATGTGAAAAAGTCTTTGCCCCTTCCAGATTTCCTATTCTTTTGCATGCTTGACACATTTAAATGTTTCAGATCACCAAACAAATTTAAATATTAGACAAAGATAACATAAGAAAATACAAAATGCAGTCAATAAATTAAGGTCTTTATTATTAATGGAAAAAGAAATCCAAACCTACAGGGACCTGTGTGAAAAAGTTATTTCCACAGAAAATAACTGGTTGGGCCACCCTTAGCAACAACAACTGCAATCAAGCATTTGTGATAACTGGCAATTAGTCTTTTACAATGCTCTGGAGGGATTTTGGACTGCTCTTTGCAGAATTCTTGTAACTCAGCCTCATTGCAGGGTTTATGAGCATGAACCTCCTTTTTAAGGTCATGCCACAGCATCTCAATCTGATTAAGGTCAGAACTTTGACTAAGCCACTCCATAGTTTTTTTAAGCCATTCAGAGGTAGTATTGCTTATGTGTTTTGAATTATTGTCCTGCTGCATAACCCAAGTGCGCATCAGCTTGAGGTCACAAACAGATGGCCATACATTCTCCTTCAGGATTTTTTGGTACAAAGCAAAATTCATGGTTCCATTTACCACTGCAAGTCTTCCGGGTCCTGAAGCAACAAAATATCCCCTGACCATCACACTACCACCTCCATATTTTACTGTTGGTATGATGTTCCTTTTCTGAAAGTTGTGTTACTTCTATCCTAGATGTAAAGGGACATACACCTTCCAAAAGTTCAACTTTTGTCTCATCAGTCCAAATAGTATTCTCCCAAATGTCTTGGGGATCATCACGATGCTTTCTGACAAAGCTGAGATGAGCCTTTATGTTCGTATTGCTCAGCAGTTGCTTTCATTTTGGAACTCTGCGATGCAGACCATTTTTGCCCAATGTCTTTCTAATGGTGGAGTAAGGGTAGGGTCACGTTGCGTTAGTGCAATCCATTTAGCGCATACACTAACGGAATGCGCTAATGCAATGTACAAAAAGGATTGCGTTTAGCGATCCCGCTAGCGCAGATGCCCGATCTGCGCTAGCGAGAACGGACCCTGAACGCTGCAAGCAGGCATTCGAGGTCCATCAGAAAATAGCGGGACATCGCTAATGCATGCCAAAAATGGCATACGTTAGCGATGCATTAGATACATTGCGGTCATATATTGGGTGTGCTAACGGATCCGTTACATTGCGTTAGTGGCGCTATGTAACGGATTCCATTAGCGGACTGCCGTTAATGCAATGTGAACCCAGCCTTATGAAGACTAATCTTAACTGAGCAAGTGAGGCCTGCAGTTCTTTAGCTGTTGTTGTAGGGTCTGTTGTGACCTCTTGGATGAGTCATTGCTGCGTTCATGGGGTGATTGTGGTCAGCCGGTTAGACCTGGGAAGGCTTAGCACAGTTCCAATATTTTTGCAATTTGTGGATAATTGATCTCAGTGTAGTTCACAGGAGTCTCAAAACTTTAGAAATGGCGTTATTACCTTTTCAGACTGATAGATCTCAGTTACATTGCTTCTCATTTGTCCTAAAATTTCTTTGGATCTTGGAATGATGTTCAGCTTTTGATGAACTTTTGGTCTACTTCACTTTGTTAGGCAGGTTATATTTAAGTGATTTCTTGATTGAGAACAGATGTGGCAGTAATCATACCTGAGTGTGGCAAAGGAATTTAAAATTGCTTCCCGAAAATGTGATAAACCACTGTTAATTTATGTTTTAAAAGGGGGAGGGACAACCACTTTTTCACACAGAACTCTGTAAGTTTAAATTTCATTTTCTACTAAAAAACAAAGACCTTCATTTAAAAAGTGCATTTTGTGTTTACTTGTGTTATTTTTGTCTAATATTTAAATTTGCTCGGTGATCTGAAACATTTAAGCACGATAAATGTGCAAAATAATAGGAAATCAGGAAGGGGGCAAACACTTTTTCACACAACTATACATATATACTTAACAGTATAAAAGCTACAAGATTATTCCACATTAAACTAACTGGAATAAAATGTCATTACTTGGGCAGACACACACATTGTTAGGGTTGGCGAAACGCACCAAATATATTGTTTATTAAAAGGAATTGGTGCGTTCGCAACCCGGGATCCACCGTGCAGGAAAGTACCTGCTGCTAAATAATGGCGGCTCTATATGGCGGTATATACCAACTCTGTTAGCTTCACAGAGTAACCGTGAGAGGTGAGCTCTGTGCCCTGTTAGACTTTCACAGAGGCACAGGCCAACTACCCAGATGTGAGCAGTGAGTGGTCATGCATGCATACTCAATCTCCTCGCCGGAGGAGCCAGCATTCTAGGGGCTTATTTCAGCCGGGTCCCTGAACACATTTATACACAATCTCCTCGCCGGAGGTGCCAGCATTCTAGGGGCTTATTTCAGCCGGGTCCCTGAACACATACAAACACATGACCACATTGGCGCAAAGCATATAGCAAAAGACGATACTAGCGCATGGCCGTGCGGTCATGCGCAGTTTATATAGTTGCAGCACAGGAAGCTGCTACTGAAGCCTTTGCCCTTTCAGGACCTTCCAGAAGGACCAATGGAAAGTGCTGCAGTACCTGAGCATGTTTTGCCCTTTCAGGACCTTCCAGAAGGACCAATGGAATGTACTGCAGCACCTGAGCATGTGACCGAACATGTGGCCCTCGACCTCCAATGGGAGACCCTGCCCTGGGCATGCTCAGTGTGAGTAAACAAGGACTTAGTCCCAGAGAGGCTCGCTCGCCGCAGATCAGTGCAGGGTACCATAGGAAAGCCAGAAAAGGCAGTAGTGACCCTATGCACCGAATCAGCCCCAGCGAGACGCTGGGAGCGACGTCTCCGCTGAGCAGAGCCCACTGCGGCCGATACCGAATGGGAGACCGCAGCAGACACGGATCGAGATTCCCCCTGTGCAGCAGAGGAAACTCGACTCCTAACATTACCCCCCCCTCCTAGGGCCCCCCCCTCCTTGAGCCTCACTACGCTCAAAAGCTGCGATAAGCAGCGGAGCCCGAATGTACTCCACAGGCTCCCAGGTTCTATCCTCTGGGCCGTGACCCTTCCAGTCCACCAGATAAAATTTCTTGCCACGTACCACCTTGCACCCCACAATAGCATTCACCTCAAACTCATCCGTGGATGAACCCGATGTCCCAGCAGATGACTCGGAAAACCGGGACAAATGAACGGGCTTTAAGAGGGAAACGTGGAAAGTATCGGTGATACCAAGGCGTGGAGGAATAGCCAAACGGTAGACCACAGGGTTGACCTGTTCCAGAACCTTAAACGGGCCAATGTAGCGAGGAGCAAACTTAGTGGACTTAACTCGCAGCCTGATGTTACGGGCGGAGAGCCACACTAAGTCGCCAGGAGCAAAGACCGGAGCGGGGCGCCGGTGTGTATCAGCCGAAACCCTCATTCTCTCCTTGGAGGCCCGGATGGCATCCTGTGTGCGGTCCCAGATGTCACGTGCCTCCACCGCCCAGTCTGCCACCCTAGAATCGGTGGATGACACGGGCATGGGCACAGGGACACGCGGATGCTGGCCGTAATTAAGGAGAAAAGGAGTTTGACCAGTGGAATCGGCTACGGCGTTGTTCAGGGCAAATTCCGCCCAAGGTAGCAAAGATGCCCAGTCATCCTGCCTAGCAGAGACGAAATGTCGCAAATATGTCACCAGAGTCTGGTTGGTTCTCTCCACCAACCCATTTGTCTCGGGATGGTATGCAGAGGAGAGGTTTAACTCTATGCTGAGTAAACGGCAGAGCTCTCTCCAAAACCGAGATGCGAACTGGGGACCCCGATCGCTGACAATCTTATCAGGCATACCATGCAAACGGAAAACGTGTTTAATGAACAACACCGCCAAGGCCCGTGCTGAGGGTAACCGAGGAAGCGGCACCAAATGCACCATCTTGGAGAAGTGGTCGGTGACAACCCAAATAATGGAGCAGCCACGCGACTTGGGTAGACCCACCACAAAGTCCATCCCGACCATCTCCCAGGGCCTGTCTGCCACCGGTAGAGGGTAAAGCAACCCAGCAGGCCGTTGCCGAGGAGACCGATTCTGGGCGCAAGAAACGCATGCCTGAATATAGTCCTTGACATCTCGGGCCATATGCGGCCACCAGTATGTTCTCGCCAGAAGCTCAGATGTCCTCTTGGTCCCTAAATGCCCACCCACTCTGGAGGAGTGAGCCCAAGAGAGAACCTCCGGTCGCAAGTTAGCTGGTACAAAAGTCTTGCCCGGGGGCACAGACTCTAGCGAAACCGGAGCTACAGTTCTCAGGCTCTCAGAAGGGACAATAAGCCGAGGCTCCTCCTCCTCCTCCGATGACACCACGGAGCGGGAGAGAGCGTCAGCACGAACATTCTTCTCCCCGGAGAGGAAATGGAGAGTAAAATGGAACCGGGAGAAGAACAGGGACCATCTAGCCTGGCGAGAATTCAGCCGCTGGGCCGTTTGTAGATACACCAAGTTCTTGTGGTCAGTGAAGACTTGGAAGGGAAAGCGAGCTCCCTCCAAGAGATGTCTCCACTCCGAAAAAGCCAACTTCATGGCCAGCAACTCCCTGTCCCCGATGGAATAATTCCTCTCCGCTGGTGTGAAGGTCTTGGAGAAGAAGAAGCAAGGATGCTTCCGACCTTGAGCATCCTTTTGGAAAAGGACTGCTCCAGCACCAACGGATGAGGCATCCACCTCCAAGATAAATGGCTTATCAACATCGGGGCGATGTAGGATGGGAGCGCTAGCGAAGTGTGACTTGATCGAGAGAAAGGCTTTGGAGACCTCCTCTGACCACAACTTGGGATTTGCTCCCTTCTTGGTGAGGGCAACCAAGGGAGCTACCAAAGTTGAGAAGTGTGGAATGAACTGGCAATAGTAATTAATGAACCCCATAAAGCGCTGCACCGCTTTAAGAGAATGGGGTTCTTGCCAGTCCATTACAGCCTGTAGCTTGGCAGGATCCATAGCCAAACCCTTGGCAGAGATGATATAACCAAGGAAAGGCAAGGACTCCTGCTCAAACACACACTTCTCCAACTTGGCGTAGAGGGAGTTTGCCCGTAAGAGGTCGAAGACTTTGCGAACATCTCTCCGATGGGAGTCAATATCTGGAGAGAAGATGAGAATATCATCCAGATAGACTACGACCGAGGTGGTGAGCATATCCCGGAAGATGTCGTTCACAAAGTCTTGGAAAACGGCTGGGGCATTACAGAGCCCGAAGGGCATCACCAGATATTCATAGTGCCCATCCCTGGTGTTAAAAGCCGTCTTCCATTCATCCCCCTCACGGATGCAAATCAGGTTGTAAGCACCCCGCAGATCTAACTTTGTAAATACCCTCGCTCCCCATAGCCTATCAAACAGCTCAGATATCAGGGGTAGTGGGTACTTGTTCTTAACGGTGATGGCGTTAAGACCCCTGTAGTCTATGCATGGACGTAAGTCTCCAGTCTTCTTCTGTACGAAGAAGAACCCTGCCCCTGCCGGTGACACTGACTTCCTAATGAATCCTCTTGCCAGATTCTCCTGGATGTACTGGGACATTGCCTCCGTCTCTGGGAGAGATAACGGATAGACTCGACCCCGGGGAGGCTCAGCACCAGGCAAGAGGTCAATAGGACAGTCATAGGGGCGGTGAGGCGGAAGGGTCTCCGCAGCTCTTTTGGAGAACACGTCTGCATAGGGCCAATAGTGCTTGGGGAGAGAGGAAAGATCTGCGGGTACCTGTGTAGTAGCAACCTAAACGCACTCCCTCAGACATCTACCCTCGCAAGATTTACTCCAACCCAAAATTCTCCCAGAGGACCACTCAATATGAGGAGAATGGTAGCGAAACCATGGTATCCCCAACAGGACCTCATCAATTCCCTCAGGAATGACTAATAGGGAGATTATCTCCTGATGTAATGGAGACACAGATAGTGTGAAAGGAATGGTTTGGTGGGTAATCTGTGAAGGTAGTGTTGACCCATTTACCACTCGAACGGTTACCGGCTTGGCGAGCATCACCAAGGGTATTGCGTGACGCTGGGCAAAAGCGGAAGACATAAAGTTACCCTCTGCCCCAGAATCCACGCATAGCTCGACCATAAGAGTGGATGGGCCTATGGTAATTGTCCCCTTGAAGGACAACTTTGAGGCAAACGTCGCCGTGTCTAGTGTACCTCCTCCAACTGCCACTAGACGCTGACGTTTCCCCGACCGCTGAGGACCCTTGGAGGCAAGGTGTCCTGACTGCTGGCAAACATGACGGACCTTATGTGCACGGGCAGACTGAGACTTGGATCCCGCTCGTGTCACCTCTAAGGCCTCATATGACTCGGATGCCTGGACTGGAGATTCTAAAGGTTTGGCGAAGGTGGGAGCCAGCCGAAACCTCTGCCTACACTGGGCTCGCTCCAACCTCCGCTTGTTAAAACGGAGGTCAATACGAGTAGATACGGCTATGAGCTCCTCCAGTGTGGCAGGAATCTCCCTAGTGGCCAAAGCATCCTTCACATGGTCAGCCAGCCCCCTCCAAAATACGGGAATGAGGGTTTTATCTGGCCATTCCAACTCAGACGCTAATGTCCGGAAGTGAACAGCAAAATGGCTGACCATGGTTGAACCCTGAGTCAAAGCCAGCAGTTGGAGCGCTGTATCATGGGTGACTTGAGGTCCTAAAAAGACCTGTTTCAGAGTGTCCAGAAACCTAGGAACACTCCGCACCACATGATCGTTGCGCTCCCACAGCGGCGTAGCCCACTCCAACGCTCTGTCCGACAGGAGAGAGATTATGAATCCCACCTTTGCCCGCTCAGTAGGGAAACGTGCAGCCAGAAGCTCGAGGTGTATACCACATTGGCTCACGAAACCCCTACAGGACTTACTGTCCCCAGAGTATCTCTCAGGCAAAGGAAGGTAAGATAGGGTCGGAACAGAGGTGGCAGTGGGTAAAGCTGCTGCAGCCACGCTAGCAGCCTGAACAGCTATTGCGGTAACATCCACCGCCGAGGTTGCACGCTCAAGAGACGCCAACCGGCCCTCCAGCAGCTGGATGTACCCCTGCAATCGCTGTTCATCCGCCATTACTTAGCCAGATCCTGGCGCTAGTATACTGTTAGGGTTGGCGGAACGCACCAAATATATTGTTTACTAAAAGGAATTGGTGCGTTCGCAACCCGGGATCCACCGTGCAGGAAAGTACCTGCTGCTAAATAATGGCGGCTCTATATGGCGGTATATACTAACTCTGTTAGCTTCACAGAGTAACCGCGAGAGGTGAGCTCTGTGCCCTGTTAGACTTTCACAGAGGCACAGGCCAACTACCCAGATGTGAGCAGTGAGTGGTCATGCATGCATACTCAATCTCCTCGCCGGAGGAGCCAGCATTCTAGGGGCTTATTTCAGCCGGGTCCCTGAACACATTTATACACAATCTCCTCGCCGGAGGTGCCAGCATTCTAGGGGCTTATTTCAGCCGGGTCCCTGAACACATACAAACACATGACCACATTGGCGCAAAGCATATAGAAAAAGACGATACTAGCACATGGCCGTGCGGTCATGCGTAGTTTATATAGTTGCAGCACAGGAAGCTGCTACTGAAGCCTTTGCCCTTTCAGGACCTTCCAGAAGGACCAATGGAAAGTGCTGCAGTACCTGAGCATGTTTTGCCCTTTCAGGACCTTCCAGAAGGACCAATGGAATGTACTGCAGCACCTGAGCATGTGACCGAACATGTAGCCCTCGACCTCCAATGGGAGACCCTGCCCTGGGCATGCTCAGTGTGAGTAAACAAGGACTTAGTCCCAGAGAGGCTCGCTCGCCGCAGATCAGTGCAGGGTACCATAGGAAAGCCAGAAAAGGCAGTAGTGACCCTATGCACCGAATCAGCCCCAACGAGACGCTGGGAGCGACGTCTCCGCTGAGCAGAGCCCACTGCGGCTGATACCGAATGGGAGACTGCAGCAGACACCGATCGAGATTCCCCCTGTGCAGCAGAGGAAACTCGACTCCTAACACACATGAGCCTACGTCATGAAAGCTAATTAAAGTGTACACTCATACTGTTTCTTTATAGTAAGCACAAAAACTCCCAATCTTTATCCTATGGAGGCAATACATCCGGTTATTGTTCTGGCCTTACAGGGTTGTTCCCATCTTCTTGATTTGTCATGTCTTGGTAGACATTACAAACAATCTTATTTATTTTACTTCTTGCATAAATTCTAGCCTGTTCCCCAATATCTAGCATTTTCTATTTTATTGTTTACACCTGGTTGCCATCACTGCTGACTTTGAGCAGCAGACAAACCCTTTAGCAATCAGCTATAAGAAAATAGATAGAAAAGGTATTGGCAAATTTATATATTCATTTTCGGTTAAATTAGGTTATGCAAGGGTTTACCTCAAGCTGGTTGCCGCTCCTTAACTCCTTTGAGTTGTATAGTATAGCTACAGCACATGCCCAGTAGCTCATGATCATTTCTACCCTCTGGATCATGTCCTCCCTGTCAGCTGTAAACAGTTTTGTCTCTTTTCAAGCCCATATCGGGGTTTCTAAACCTCAGGCCAGCATCACGATAATCATGCTGCTGGTCTCCCCATCCTGTTGGCCTCTTCTCAACTCCTTTGAGCTTTATAGAATAACTGCAACACATGCACAGTAGCCCAGGATCAGTTCTACACGCTGACTCATGTCCTACCTGTCAGCTACAATCAGTGTCATCAGGGCTTCTATAGTTCAAGCCAGCAGCATGATAATGATGTTGCTAGTTGCCTCATCCTGGTTGCCTCTCCTCAACTTAAGGTACCGTCACACTAGACGATATCGCTAGCGATCCGTGATGTTGCAGCGTCCTCGCTAGCGATATCATTCAGTTTGACACGCAGCAGCGATCAGGCTGTGCTGTCGCTGGTCGGGGAAGAAAGTCCAGAACTTTATTTGGTCGCTGGACTCCCCGCAGACATCGCTGAATCGGCATGTGTGACACCGATCCAGCGATGTCTTCACTGGTAACCAGGGTAAACTTCGGGTAACTAAGCGCAGGGCCGCGCTTAGTAACCCGATGTTTACCTTGGTTACCATCGTTAAAGTAAAAAAAACAAACACTACATACTTACCTACAGCCGTCTGTCCTCCAGCGCTGTGCTCTGCACTCCTCCTGTACTGGCTGTGAGCGTCGGTCAGCCGGAAAGCAGAGCGGTGACGTCACCGCTCTGCTTTCCGGCCGCTGTGCTCACACAGACAGTACAGGATGAGTGCAGAGCACAGCGCTGGAGGACAGACGGCTGTAGGTAAGTATGTAGTGTTTGTTTTTTTAACTTTTAGGATGGTAACCAGGGTAAACATCGGGTTACTAAGCGCGGCCCTGCGCTTAGTTACCCGATGTTTACCCTGGTTAGCGGCATCGTTGGTCGCTGGAGAGCGGTCTGTGTGACAGCTCTCCAGCGACCAAACAGCGACGCTGCAGCGATCCGGATCGTTGTCGGTATCGCTGCAGCGTCGCTAAGTGTGACGGTACCTTTAGACAATAAGCACCCCACTCTAATTGGCCAAATACATAAAAAAATAACTACTCAGTTGGGGGCCATAAAGAGGAAATCCAGATCCAATCTCTACTATAAGAGAAAAGAAGGGCCAACATTGTCACATCTAATGATATCTGCCAGCTCATGAGCAAGAGCATCATGTATTGTCCACCTCTCTCAGGCCATGTTCACACGTTCAGTATTTGGTTAATATTTTACATCAGTATTTTTAAGACAAAACTCAGAGTGAGTGAAAAATACAAAAGTTGTGACGTGTTTCTATTATACTTTTCCTCTGATTGTTCCACTCCTGATTTTTGCTTACAAATACTGATGTAAAATCCTGATCAAATGCTGAGAGTGTGAACATGGCTTAATTCATTGTCCTGGATCACTCAATTCCACATCAGGAGGAGATTGTTGCTGGATAAGTCATATGACTTTAAAAGAGTATTTGGATAACTTGCAGGTAATGTGCATATGTTCTAGTTAATATCTGCCACTCGTGCATGCTAGTTGGCATATATCTGTAGACATGATGTGACAAAGCTGTCATAGAACTGAGAGAATCCTTTAAAAAACAGTGGGTCAGGTGCTGAGGACAGTGCTAAAAAAAACCAAGCTATTTCATGTATAAATGCTGCAGCACAAATGGGTCAATTGACCCAATTACTCCACAAAGCCATCCATGCTAAAAGTTGGCTTCTCATTTTTTGCTAAATGTACGGAATTATTTTTCTCTAAATACCACTAAATATTTTTTAGAGTCAACAATGCATGTAAGCTGCACTTACTGTTAAAATCCAAATCAAAATGGCTGTATAATCCTGAGTATCCATTATAGAATGAAACAGCTCATGAGTCCAGAGAACATTGAAGTAAAAGGCGCATAATTGATTTAGAGACTAGAATAGCTAGCAATAAAAGAGCAAAAGTGACTACATTTATGCAATTATGACAATGGATGGGTATATTTGTCTGTAAAAGGTGGCCATACACGAGAGGGCAACCGATTGAATCTTCATGCAGCCAAGAGTTATGGGTTCTGACACCTACAGATACGAGACAAAAGGCGTTCATGTATTTTCAATAGGGAGAAAGGAGAAAGTTTTTGCCAGACACACCATTCAGCAGTTTCTCTCCTCTGAAACAAAAGGATTTGGTGTTTGAATTCCAATGGGCCCTAACTATTTATTCCCCATCATCATCTGTCTGGGGAGAGTAAGGAGGCCTCAGTACACAGCTGATGGTGGGCAGGTCTCACCAAAATCAACAGATTCAGCTGACTATAATATAATGTTTCTAAAAGAAAAGGAACCATACTTCCTTGTGTGGTATCTCTGAGATGGTCCAAAGAAACTGCTCATCTCCAGCAATTGCGTTCTGAGCACATCAAATGTGCACCAAATATCACCAAGAAGGTCCTGTTGCACTTTTTTTGCCAACTCCCGAGGTCCAGACTCACATGAGGATAAAAATATTATGAAGACAAAAAAAGTGTGCTAGGAGGGACTGTAGGTGCTCGCAGGGAATCCATCATGAAGTGCTAGTAAGAGTTATACTTGTAACAAACCCTACTCTACAGGATTGGTAATTCACATGGACCTTTAATCAAGTTCCTTGTATCCTATTTCTTTATCCAATAACACAATGCTCTTGAAAGTAATGTTGGGCGTGAATAAAACCCCCAAAATTATTTTCAGTTAGACTGTCTGCAAAAATCGCAGCATCCTCAAATGTTTTTTTCCAGATGAAGATCAGATCACTAATAAATCTTTTGTAGTAAATGATGTGACCAGAGTAAAAGGGGAAACCAGCTACTGTATGTACAGCATTGGACTCGAATCCACACATGAACAAATTTAGCATAAATTAACAGAATTTATGATTCCTGTGGAGTAAGGTTTATTACATGTGCAGCTCTTCTCGATGGGTTGTCTGAGAGCCTCTACGGTTCTTTTTGACACTAATGCCTTTGGGTGCCTTAAGGGTACTATCCATGGGGAAAAAACTCCTCTGCTGCCTATGTGACCTGTGTGGATCAAAGCTAAAAGTTCTTAATATATGATGAAAGTTGCTTACAAAAGGGAAATTTGGGGTTGAGAGGACTATGCTGAGTTGACACATAAATTAAAGTCACCATGTGTCGATTAATAGCTGAATAAAATAAGAGTGTTGGAGAATTGTAAATGTTACTTTAGTACATAGCTGTTTAAAATTCCAATAATTAATCTGTTGGCGGTAATAAAGTCTGTGTTTTCTAACAACTGAGCTAATGAGCATCTGGTTAGACAAAGTATGTTCACTGCAAACTTATGTTTCTGAAACCCTTCCTTTTGTAAATTGCACATTTGTCAATTATTAGTAATCTACTCCTATCTACATTATTTTTATCATTTCCATTTTGTGTTGTCTTTGGCATTGTGTAGTTCATTTTGACATTTGCTTATTTCAACTAGTGTTTGAAAACCGTCATTAGATTTTGTGTATGAAAAAAAACCTGATTGTCTCTAGCTGTGCATTGGCATAATGTGAAAATATAATTCCAGGAAGACTCTAAGTCACAGCTGGGGATTTTGCACTATGTCACATTTTGTGAATTAAGTCTGTTTCTTTGATGCCAGCTTAGGAATTTTCTGTGAAAGGTCTGACGTGTTCGCGACAATTCTCTATAACACATTTCCTAACAAAAACACTTTAAACTCAGCAATTTACGTTCAGCAAAATTAAAAATAAAACTCACCCTTTTCAAAACTGGTAATTAATGTGCAAATATATTTAATTAGAGATGAGCAGTTCAGTTATCGATACCTTGGTCCGATATCCAGTCTGGAATACAGCGCATATCAAATTGCTCAGCTCTATATTTAATGTGATTCTACGTATAGAACATGTACAGATGACGCAAACTTTAACCTGACGTGTAGCAAATCACAAGTGATTGAAAGTGAAGCTAAAGAAGTTGTCTAATTTCATAGTATGCTGAACCAAAGACTTTATCTGCTTGAAAACAACAAAATAAGCATTGCTTACCAAATCCTGCTGTAATCCACCTTTCCGCTACTCAGCACCAGTTTTTGCCACAGCGTTGACATCCTGTTAGCAGCATCGGACTACAGCAGGTAGTCATTGGCCTCAAGGGTCTAATGTTCCCTACCTCAGCAGGACCACTCAGCTCAGTGATTGGTTACAGTGGTCACATGCTGCAGGCAAAATTTCACAGCTTCAGAAATGTCAGCAAAAGCCGTAAAGTAAAGGAGAGGTAGCAATGGCACATCAGGGATTTACGTATCACCCCTTTTTTTACTTTAAAAAATTCAAGCCTTAGGCTTCAAAGTTGTTGCTTTATCGTATGTAACACTGTAAATGTCAAAGTAATGTTTGCTACAACTGTGTATCAATGAAAAGTTCCATCATAAAATTAGGTTTTAAAACTTTAGTAATATTAACAAGAATAAGTAGGATGATGTTGTGCCACAGTGCCATGATCCAGGCTGATCCAGGAGGAACATGGTAGGATGATAATGTACTAAACCTACCTGGCGCCCATACTGAGAACCCTGCTGCCAGGAGGAAATTAACATTATTCCGTCCAGCAGGCTCAGGCTTTCCGTCTTAGGCCGGCGTCACACTGGCGTTTTAAATGGCCAAGTGCAATGTGCTAAAAAATCGCATTGCACTCGGACAAGTTTTAAGCTATGGGGCAGCTCCCACCAGCTGACTTTTTGTTGGCATTTTTCCTCAGTCTGCATGCTGCGATTGTCTCGGACCGAGGAAAACTCTCGGCTCACTCGCACCCATATAAGCCTATGGGTGCGAGTGAGACAGCGCACACCACTCGGATAACATCTGAGTGATGTGCGTTATAAGCAGGCCCCAGCAATGGAGGAGATGGAGGAATTCATTTCTTCGCCTCCTCCGCAGCTGTGCTCCGATCCTCCCTGTGCGAGAGAATCGGAGCACAGACGCATGACACTCGGCTCCTGCTCTGTTGCGAGCAGGAGCCGAGTGTCATTAGCATGTCACATCCGATGATCTCGCATCGGATGCAATACACCAGTGTGATGCCGGCCTTAGGGATGAGTCAGCAAGGCTTCAGTCACCGCTCAATACATAGTAAGTGGTGGCTGATACAATGCCCTTGTCACTGATTTTTAGCCAGCTCAGCAATAGCGTTGGCCATCAGTCAATACAGAGGTGTGGTTACAGTCGCTGCTCACTGTGTTCAGACTGGTGACTGAAGCAGCCCCGACCCACCCCTATGGCTGAGAGTCAGAGTCTGCCAGGAGGAATTAAGTTGATTTCCTCCATACAGTAGCATTCTCATTGCGGGTGATGGGCCGCTTCAGAATGCTCCTAACCCTTAAATTCACACCATATCTGGAAGTTAATAGTGTTTTTTCACTTGGCAGATTTCCTTTAAGACTTACAAGAAAAGAGAGGGGAATTTATGTTTCTGGAGTGAAGTACAATATATATTTCATTACATTACAGCATAAAACTTGCAGTAAAGTTGCATATTGTAGACAGTGTGATACAATCATGCTGAAATCACTTTTAGCAGACCAAGAAAGTTGCAATATGCTAACAAATGTTTGCATTGATTTGTAATATTTGACACTTTGGTCTTTGCATTGCTTAAAAAGAGGCACTTGCGTAATATTCACCAAATATATATTTTAAGTGCAACATTTGATGAATAAGGAGTGGCGAAAGTGAAGGGTACAGTGTTCATTTCAGGACATGCTTACATATCAAAGTCAGACATCAGAAATACTCTGTCTGATTCCTTATTCTGATACTTGATTCCTGATACTTGACTTTCACATATCAAAGTCAAACATCAGAAATACTCTGTCTGATACCTGACTCTGATGCCTGACTCTGATACCTGATTCTGATACCTGATTCTGATACTTGAGTCTGATACCTGACTTTGATACTTGACTTTGATACCTGACTTTGATACCTGACTCTGATACCTGACTCTGATACCTGACTCTGATACCTGACTCTGATACTTGATACTCACACCTGAGTCTGATACCTGATTCTGATACTTGAGTCAGATACCCGACTTTGATACCTGATTTTGATACCTTACTCTGATACTTGAGTCTGATACCTGAGTCTGATACCTGAATATGATTCCTGAAACATTCAAAATCAGAATCAAAAGGTTATTCAGATTCCCTCACTACATTACTTGAATGGTTCATCTCAAAATCAGTCCCTGGTATCAAATCCCCCATGTTTGATTATTATTATTTGTTAAGTTATGCAGGTCACCACACAAACTCCAATCATGCTCCACTTTTAATATCTGATATTTTTATTATCCTCCTGACTTCTAATAATCTATAGCCTAAGGGTGAAGCATCTGCATCACACATAGTTTTGTTTTAAAATAATAAGAAAAATAATAACAAAAATAATGTCAACTTCCATCGCAGGGATTTGAACTCCAGCTCTCTGTTTATAAGCCTGCACACCTCACCACTGTGCTGTCCTCTCTGTTAGAAAATTTCTTTCAAACATCAAAATCTAAATGTTTTTGTCTGATACCTGATACCTGACTACTTTCTAACATCAAAATCAAACTGTTTTTCAGATACCCTCAATGCAGTACATGAATGGTTCACCTCATAAGGGAAGAAAAGGGGTACATTCATCGATAGCTCAGTTAATGGCTGAGTCGTTAAGCTCCTGCACTATGGAATGGGAAACTTGGGTTCTTACCCCCTGTGAAAGTAAACTTGTTTCTATTTTATTTTTTTTTCCGTAACTTATGATATGTGACTTTCTGCACTAATCAAAGAGATGTTTCACTTGATGAGTTAAGGCTGGTTTCACATTTGCGGATGGAGGGCTGCGTACATCCTCCGTGAAGCTCCGCCCACTATTGCGCCTCCTCCGGTCTACCCTACATTGGCATGCGCACCCTATCTTTACCATTAGGTACCCAGGCCATGCCGATGTATGTGGATGCCTCCGCATGCGTCGTTTTGACGGTGCACTGACCTGCACCGAACGCAATGAGTTGCAATTGGGTGCGGTCGCTGCACCATCAAATCAGCGCATGCGGAGGTATCCGCATACATCGGCATGGTCTGCATACCTAATGGTAAAGATAGCGTAGGCACGCCGCATGCTGATATAGGCCGAGCTAACCGGAGGAGGTGTGGCGGAGGCGGAGCTTCACATAGGACGTTTACAGCCCTCCATCCGCAAATGTGAAACCAGCCTTAACTCATCAAAGTGAAACATCTCTTTGATTAGTGGAGAAAGTCACATATCAAATGTTACATTAAAAAATAAATAAAGGTTTACTATCACTGAGTTTAGAACCCAAGTTTCCCATTCCATAGTGTAGAAGATTAACCACTCAGCCATCGGCTGAACTAGCAGTGTATGAATCACTTTTCTTCCCATTCATATACTGCATTGAGGGTATCTGAACAACAGTTTGATTTTGATAAATGACAAAACCTCAGAGACATTTTAAATGTCATAGAAAATGGGGGTAAAAGACAACTCCCCACATGAAAGAGCAAATACCCACTCCAAAAATCATAATAATCATTATTTTTATTAATGATAGTACCAAATATATAAACCAAAAAAGTGACACCAAAATATTAGATACAATACAAATACAGGATAGAAGCAGAGATGCCCAGAAAATCCAACATTGCACATGCCCACATAAATAAATCCAGGAGCCAATAGATAAAGTGTCAGTGCATAGGATTTCATTACCATTGTAAGAGCGCCATTACAGACAAATCTTTATATTAGTAGTACCATGGAAGAGAGATCAAAAGAGGGCGAAGCTTACCAAGGGCAGAGCTGGGGGACCATGGGCGCAGGTGCAGGCAGACCCCGATGTGCGTTTTGCATGGCAGAAGCACCGCTTTATCAAGGGGAATGAGATTACCAGGAGGACAGGACCTTTTATGGCCATGTGAGCGGACATGTGATGTTCGTATGGCCAATGAGAGTGGTTGTACTGGCGTATGCGCACCGCACTGTCAGGCCCCGCACAATGCACCAGAGTGTCACACATTCCTATGCACACATGGGGAAAAGAAAATTTAACCCCACACGTGCGAGGAAGGCAAGTAGACGTGCCAGTGCATGTTGGAGTCACAGAGCATCGGAGCGCATGCGCACTCCCACAGAAGCACCAATGATGAAAGAAAAAGAAAAAAGGACTGCTAGTGGATATAGCCCAGAAATAGATATAAAAAAAGAAGGGGCACATCCGCTGTTATATTAAAGCCACCATTGATATAAATCGGACTATTTACGTGGAATATACACAGCAGGAGGCCAACGTTGATAAGTGGGCATATCCAGTCGTAGATTGGAAATTGCAGCCATCAATCACAAACATACATTAGGAATAGGGGGAGCCAGAAGGTTCTGCTCAGAAACCAATAAATACAAGTAAAGATTAATTAACATCAATAAAAAACAGAATATATTAAAATCACAGTGCGTGTTTGTGAGCATGTGCGGGACATTTGTGTGGCCAAGACAGTGACCGATCTTTCCCTCCTCAAAACCATTCCACGCCATTTCAGGCAATACCATGGGTGTGAACCATCCACATTTATGGTGAGAGGGATTGATGCCATTCATTTAGGAATCAGAGGTGGCAATTATAAGAAGATTTTGGCACAAAAGGAAGCAAAATGGATCGTGACTTTGGACACCATGACCCCTAGGGGGCTGAATGAATCTTTGTCATTTGCATCTTTCCTTGATTTATTCTTCTCCTTGTGTACGTATATCTCTGATCTCCACATATAGCCGTTTCTGGATACTATTTTGTATATATGCATAATTACTTTGCTTCTGTCCTCTAACTACCCCTGCTTTTGGTGTAGGGGTTTTTGTGCTTTTAATATATTCTGTTTTTTATTGATGCTAATTAATCTTTACTTGTATTTATTGGTTTCTCAGCAGGACCTTCTGGCTCCTCCTATTCCTAATGTATGTTTGTGATTGATGGCTGCAATTTCCAATCTACGACTGGATATGCCTACTTATCAACGTTGGCCTCCTGCTGTGTATATATATACATATGTACTGTTTTTCTGTATTGTATGCTAATTGTGTTGGTTTATTAGTAAATTATATTTACCTGCTAAATATGACTTTATATATGTATATTCCACGTAAATAGTCCGATTTGTATCAATGGTGGCCTTAATATAACAGCGGATGTGCCCCTTCTTTTTTGATATATATTAGTAGGCTATATCCACTAGCAGTCCTTTTTTCTTTTTCTTTTATCATTGGTGCTTCTGTGGGAGTGCTCAAGCGCTCCGATGCTCTGTGCCTCCAACATGCACTGGCGCGTCTACTTGCCTTCCTCGCACGCGTGGGTTCAATTTTCTTTTCCCCATGTGTGTGTAGGAATTTGTGACGCTCTGGTGCATTGTGCGGGGCCTGAGCAGTGCGGTGTGCCGGCGCCAGTACAACCACTCTCGTTGGTCATACGGACATCACATGTCCGGTCACATGGCCATAAGAGGTCCTGCTCCTCCTGGTAATCTCATTCCCCTTGATAAAGCGGTGCTTCTGCCACGCGAAACGCACATCGGAGTCTGCGTACACCTGCGCCCATGGTCCCCCAGCTCTGCCCTTGGTAAGCTTCGCCCTCTTTTGATCTCTCTTCTATGGTACTACTAGTATAAAGATTTGTCTGTAATGGCGATCTTACAATGGTAATGAAATCCTATGCACTGACACTTTATCTATTGGCTCCTGGATTTATTTATGTGGGCATGTGCAATGTTGGATTTTCTGGGCATCTCTGCTTCTATCCTGTATTTGTATTGTATCTAATATTTTGGTGCCACTTTTTTGGTTTATATATTTGGTACTATCATTAATAAAAATAATCTTTTTTTATACCTAGTCGCTCCGGTGTCTTCTTCTCTTATTATTATTATACTTTGATTTTGATGTTTGAAAGAAGTCAAGTATCAGGTATCAGACTGAAATCACTGAGCAAGGAGTTTGTGCCACATGTTTACATTGCCAAACACATGAGCAAAGAGAAGAATGATATTCTCCAGCTGATGGGATAGCACAGTGGTAAGGTGTGCGGGCTTATAAACAAAGACCTGTGAATTCAAATCACTGCGATGAAAGTTAACATTTTTTTGTTATTTTTCTTATGATTTTAAAACAAAACTATGTGTGATGCAGATGCTTTGCCCCTAGGCTGTAGATTATTAGAAGTCAGGAGGATAATAAGAATGTCAGATATTAAAAGTGGAGCATGATTGGAATTTGTGTGGTGACCTGCATAATTAAAAAAATAATAATAATCAAACATGGGGGATTTGAACCCAGAAAAAGCTCTACTCTAAAGACCACAGACAGGAACCCTACCATTGCACCACCAGCTCAAGTGATAGCAGGGACTGATTTTATGAGATGAACGATTTAAGTGCTGTAGTGAGGGAATCTGAATAACCTTTTGATTCTGATTCTGTTCTGTTTCTGATTCTGTTTGAATGTTTCAGGTACCAGACTCAAGTATCAAAGTCAGGTATCAAAGTCAGGTATCAGAATTAGGTATCAGAGTATTTCTGATGTTTGACTTTGATATGTGATCATGTACTAAAATGAACACTGTAGAAGTGAGTACTCACTTCGCGGTCCGGGTCCAGTGCCTCCCATCTTCATACGATGTCATCCTCTTCTTTTCTTCCTGCCATGGCTCCTGCGCATATGTACTTTGTCTGCCCTGTTGTGGGCAGAGCAAAGAACTGCAGTGCACAGGAAAGGTCAGAGAGGCCCAGCGCCTGCGCACTGCAGTACTTTGCTCTGCCCTCAACAGGGCAGACATAGTACACCTGCGCAGGAGCAGCGGCAGGAAGACAAGAAGAGGATGACATCGTATGAAGATGGGAGGCCCCGGAACGGACCGCGACGCCCATCAGACCGTACAGCAGTGGGAACGCCCCTGGGTGAGTATATAACCTGTTATTTCTTATCTTTCAGGTTACATCGGGGGCTTATCTACAGCATTACAGAATGATGTAGATAAGCCCCTGATGCCGGTGGCCTTAGTTTATAGGCCATTTTTGGGGTGACAGATTCCCTTTAAATGTTGGCCACAACCTAGACAGTATAGAGCAAATAATTAAAATACATTCATGCATTTTTCCTTGGGGAGGGACAGGCACCAATGACCAGCATGACCATAGCTACTGTTCAAGTCAATTCAGTTAAAGCCTTTAACAAGTAAACTATTGAACTATGTAGATGCCTAACAGGATATTTTCATTTGTAATCTCGACCTCCTCTAACTTCTATAACAACACACAACCCCAAATGATAGTTTGGGGAAAAGGATGTTCAACTGCAAAAAATTCATTTAAAATTATTATTTTTTTATTAACAAAGTACTTGATACAACAATAAAAATTCAAGCTATGGAAACAAAGGTAGTGCAATGACACTGAAAATTACATTTGGAAATGACAGTGTTGTATGAACATGATATATATATATATATATATATATATGTATATATATATATATATATATATATATATATATATATATATATATATATATATATATGAATATGATGCATAAATAGTGGAAGATGCTATTGGGTCTTAGAGAAACCGTGTTATCAAGATGATGTTTGGTGTGTGGTTCCACACACATTAATGATGGACAAAGCAGCATCAGAAATCAAAAAAGTGCAAGTGCATAAATGAAGATTAAAGACCTCTCAAGTGAGAGGTGTGTACTTCATAGAGATAACACGGTCTCTGTGGACCCAAGGGTTGTTACCATGTGATTCAATATATCAAGGAGCATTCAAAAAGATATCTGCAGACAAATAGTATCTGACCAAGGAGAGAATGTTTTCCCCAAACCCCCTGAAGAAAGTGACTAGTGCATTCTTCTATCGTGCTTTCCACCCCTACCCTGATGACGCCATTTCACCTGAGCTTCTTCAAACAAGTGGAGTTAACTAAGTGATGGTTAGATGCCCTTTAAAAGGCCTGCAAGTCTATTGATTGGTTGATGCATCAGTAACTAGAGAATTGTGGAGCATGTCTGATCTGTTCTGCCAGCCACATTTTATGAAAATGACTCCCGGAGTGCCACACTGAAATGCACACATGTAACACATGTCTCTCCTGCATACGCAGGACCGAAAGTCAGGCTGGCTGCAGAGTGAATAAGCACACTCCCTGGTACTGATGTTCGGAAGGGACAGATACCAGATTGTAAATCTAGATGGGAAGGAGAATTGCTATTGCTATATAGTAGTGATGTACAAAAGGGGCATGTTTTACTTCACTATTGCTAGGCACCTAGGTGTTTTAAGTGGTAAAGACCAGGCTTACAGTATGTGTCATTACAAATATACCCTGGTGTATTGGTTGAGAAATATAAGAAAAAAAAAAAATATATATATATATATATAAATAAAAGAGATATATTGTTATGTGAGACTATGAAGGGTTGATAATGCATGATTTCTTTTATAATCATGAATGATAAAATGATATGTTATTGTTATGAGTAAATTTGGGATGTGTTCCAAGGTTATTCTACAACCAGTGACAGTGACAAAGTTCAAAAGAGAAAGGGCGATATCAAAAAAGTGTATGATGTATGAAAGTGAAAAAGCATGTTGATGTCAATTTGTCATAATGATTTAAACTGGGTGTCGGAGGTGAGTGAAGGGTAGGTGTGGCGATGATTATGAAGTAATACATTTGGAAATGATAGCTGCTAATAAATACTAATACTAATGAGTGATGGTGAGAGTTAGAGATGTGTTTTAGATGTAGGTAGTGAAGATGAGGATGAAGGGGGAAATAAGAGAAAGAGGAAGGGAAGAGTGAGACGTGGGCAATGGGAGGTGATTGTAAAGAAGGTGTAAAATTGATGGTAGATATACAGAATTGAAAACGATAGATGGAATATAATGGTTTAAGTATACCAGAATTATAATTCACACACTGTTAACAAGTATACTATTGAGCTACATAGATGCCTAACAGAATATTTTCATTTGTAATCTCGACCCTCTAACTTCTTCCTCATCCTTTATTCCAAGACTTATTTACATAGTGTCCCGTTGCTTAGCTTCCTTGTTTATAGACAGGTTACGTACAGCAAACAATCGCTTTGTGTAAGGCCAACTTAATACTATACAGTATTTTATTAATTAGGAAATAGGTATAATTGCAAGAATTGGATGGTGAGCCCAGCTACTGTTAATCCAGCAATCTCTAGATCTGTCGAGCTAGTTCTGTTAGCAGATGAAACCTTTGCAATACCTCTGACAATATCTTGACATTGTAATACATCATCTGACCCTTTCTTTGGCTTGTCTGTTCTTTAACCTTTCTTCTTCATCAGATGCCTTTCTCTTACTCAGCAATTGATAGCTTTCTTACTGTTGCTCTCTCTCATGTGTACGGCCAGCTTTAGATAGTAAAAATCCAATGACTTCCAACTGCATAGAATATTACTATACCTTTCACAAGAGGGTTTCTATACACAAGAGGATTAATGGTTTGTACTGAAATATGAAGGATATCAGCTTCTGATAATTATTTAGATGTTAAATTGGACTAAAGATTTAGTTTGTGTTCTCTTTCTCAGACACATTTCTTATTTTTTGTGTCTCTGGCAATTTAGGATTTTCTGCATTTTTAGGTACTTTTCAATAGTAGTTTTGTGATTGTCAAAAAAAAACTGACTGAACGGTAAGCCTACTTTTTAAGTTTGCCTTTGGCACATCTGAAAGAATTACTACAGTGCTGCCCGAGTAACATTGTGGAATGTTGAACACTTCACATTCTTTGTGTAGGAAATCATAAAAACGTATAAGAAGTCATGCTTTTCTGTGCAACCCATGCAAACACGCTTCTGTGCCAAAAGAGCAGTAGCTTGAAAGAAACCTGCAAACTGTAGATATTGCTGTCAGAAATCAACATTTTTCAGGATGTTCCTTTGAAAAACTGAGTTTCCAAAAGGCCCTTTCCTCATCTGTTGAAATTAAGATGTCATGTTTTACCAACCCTGAAGCTTTATCCAATAACAATAGTCAATCTGGTTTCCAGCAACCTGGAATTCATTTTAGTTGAGTAGTCACACATAAATTTCTAAAAGTATCTAGCGTTCTATAGATAAAAAATACTATTGTTTAACCCCTTATTGTCTGAGACATTTTGGCCTTAAAGCGAACCTGTCAGCAGGATTTTGCCAAGTAAACTGCAGAAACTGTCATGTTGCCGCTATTATATTGATTAAAATGACACCTGGGGTAAAGAAATCCATCTAGTGGTTCTTGTGTAATCAGTGTTTGAACTTTTCATCTAATGATATGCTCGTGCTCCAGGGCGAGACCGTAGACAGAGTCTTATCTTCCTGCTCTAAGCCAGAGAAACCAAGGAAAAACCTGCCCACAGGCCGCCCCAAAGCACAAACATGTTCCTCATCATAAAGACAGAAAGAGCGAGACAGACAGTTTGCCTACAGTCTTGCCTCGGAGCACGTACATCTCATTAACTGAAAACTTCTAACACTGGTAACACAAGAACTACAAGATGGATTTTTTCACCCCAAGTATCATTTTAATCAGTATAACAGTGACAATCTGACAGTGTCTGTAATTTACTTAGCAAAATCCTGCTGACAGGTTCACATTAATAACCAAGCCCCCTTGTCAATTTATCTAATAATAACTCTGTATTCTTTCAATATAGCTCAATGATTCAATAATATTTTTTTCATGACACATTTCTTTAGTTTTGTTTTTTTTCATAAAAATATCTGAAAGTTGATGAAAATAAAGAATTTTCAAACTTTGAATGCTATTGCTTATGGCTTTAAACCAGATAGTAATACTTCACAAACTAGTTCATAAATAACATTTCTCATTTGACAAATTTACGTCAGCATCATTTTTCAAATGTTCTTTTATAGTATTTTGTTAGGCTGTTGGAAGGTGTAAAAGATTTTCAGCAATTTTTCATTTTATCAAGGAAATTTCCAGATTTATCAAGGAAATATCCAGTTTTATTTTTGTTACCAATCTTTGGCGTTTTGAGGGGTTTATATATTAGAAAATGTATACACCTCAGAAAATTGGAAACTGCTGACAGGAATTGTAAAGCGCATCACAGGCATATATGCAGTATGAAATAATGAAAAAATGAAAAAAATACATTTTTTCCCACTAAATTATTACTTTATCTCAAGTTTTCATTTTTGCAAGGGAGGGGCAACACTGACCTCACAATTTGTTAGAGAATTTTTCCAAAATTTTGCCATATCGCATGTGTTCAAAAATTGCTGTTTGCGCCATGTTGCATTTGCAGAATTCCAAAGGTGCCAAAATAGCAGAAACCTCCAACAAGTGACCAGATTTTAGAAACTAGATCCCTCAAGGAATTCAACTAAATGCATGTTGAGAATTTTCAACCCACAGATGTTTCATGGAATAATATTACATTTGAACATAAATCCTCCCCCCCCAAATTTTTTTTTAGTAAAATGCTGTTTTAGGTCCAAATTTTTATTTTTTCCTTCAGGAGATAATACGCTACAAAATATTTTTGGAGCAGATGGTTAATCCAACTAGTCTCAATTGTAAATAGCGTACTGGATAAAATATAACTTTTAATAAGTATATCAATAAAATATAGAGAAACCAAATAAAGTGCAAGGTACTAGGACAAACAAATACAATGTGTAAAAACACACAAAAAAAATGAAAAAATCAGTAACCTGTATAAGGCTGTTATGGCCTCCCAATCCGTTCCCTTTGTGAATACCATAAAGCAGTTGTTAATATCCTCAGGTAGCAATACCTAACATCAAATGTAAACAAGTTTCAATTCAAGAAACAAGTGCTGATATTTAACTAGATTGTGTGTTTTATGCCACAATACGCAATTGTGTAAGATCACGGTGTTACAGGTTATATTGACCGGCTCACATAAAGCATTCCTCTAGGCTCAGCTAAAGTCCTGTGCTGGTTAACAACACTTTCCTAAACATAGACATATAGCAGGTGCTACATACAAATGGCTTACCACACAAAACACCTGCTTGACACCAATCAGACTTTGTGCATTTTACTTCCTGGTATGCCCACATCCTTCTGATGGGTTATCATACACCACATACATGTATAAAGGCTACAAACTGATTCAAGCAAATCTTGGGGAGGTCTCACTTAATATTGGGAGGTGTTCCACACTCTACACCCAATTCCCATGAACACATAGTGAATGACACTCCCATGCCAGATCCTTCATAACATCAATGGCAAGGTTCAGTACGACGTGTGGGTAAATAACATAGACAGGGGAGGTCTCACCCAATACAGAGAGAGTGCTTCAATAGTTACTGCATTCCGCTTCCCAGATTCAACAGTGGACACTTTACCCCATTCTCCCGACACGTTTTGTCGCTGCTCATCAGAGGAGTGTTTTGGGGCTAATGCGATCATGTCGCTAAAGAAGTTGCCGTCATGTGTGGACAGTAAAGCACTGTCTGCCCTTAAATCACGCCTTACATTCATATGAAGTGTTACTTCAGGTTCGCAGTCATTAGTGCTTCCGGTTTCTTTTTTTTGTGTCATAACCAATTTGTTGACACAATTTAGTTGTGCCCAAAAAAATCAATTCCACATTTACATCAGTCTGTTATCTGAGGCTGCGGCTGGTGTATCGGTGGTGGAAAAATCATAGCTTCGTAGGCATAAGTTTCATAGTTCTGTCTGCTAGCCTTGTTCCACTCTTTTTTTGTTATTTTAAAAATTGCACGGTGGCGCAGTGGTTAGCACTGCAGCCTTGCAGCGCTGGGGTCCTGGGTTCTAATCCCACCCAGGACAACATCTGCAAAGAGTTTGTATGTTCTCTCCATGTTTGCGTGGGTGTTCTCCGGTTTCCTCCCACATTCCAAAGACATACTGATAGGGATCCTAGATTGTGAGCCCCATCGGGGACAGCGATGATAATGTGTGCAAAACTGTAAAGCGCTGCGTAATATGTTAGCGCTATATAAAGATTGTTATTATTATTATTAAATTCTCCAACCCCCCCACCCCCCAAAAAAATATTATACAGTATGTTATGTCAGGCTGAGGCCTGTTGTATCTGTAGTGGAAAAATCATAGCTTCGCAGGCATAAGTTTCATAGTTCTGTCTGCTAGCCTTATTGCAATTTTTTTTTTTTAAATTATCCAAAAAACAAAAAAAAATATATACAGTCTGTTATGTCACGATGAGGCCTGTTATATCTGTGTTTGAAAAATCTTAGTTTCGCAGGCATACGTATTATAGTTCTGTGTGCTAGCCTTGGTCTCTGTCTTCCACACTGTCAAGTCTGAGTACCCATGAGTGTGGCTCGGATATTCCTCACCCTGATCCTCCTTCCTCCCATCATGCCAAGTGCCCTGAGACAACTGATCCCACACTTGGACACTCCGAAGAGCTGTACAGTTTTCCCTTTCAAGATTCCGTATTCTCGGACTGTCAACTTGAAGTGGGGCCAGATGAGATCACATGCAGAGATGCCCAAAGCTTTGACCAGCCACGGTCACACAAAGGCGATGGTGGGAAAGTGTCAAAAGAGGTGGACGATGATGATACACAATTGTTAGAAAGTCAGGAAGAGGAGCAGGGTGCAGATGTGGAGGACGAGGTGGTGGATGATATAGTGATTAACCCAACCTGGCAGGAGGACATGCAGAGCGAGGACAGCAGCACACATGGGGAAGGAGGCATATCACCCCAACAGTCAGGAAGAAGCAGTGTGATGGCCACAGACAGAAGGCGTGCATCTGTTCCCCAAAATACCAACATGAGGGAAGTTGCTATTCCAGCTGTTAGATCTTCCTAAGTCTGGTTACTTTTTAAAGACTCTGCCGATAACCCCAAACAAGCCATTTGCAGCACCTGCAATGCCCGCATCAGCAGGGGTAGCAAAACTACCAGTCTGACCACCACCAGCATGATCAAGCACATGGCAGCAAAGCACACGACTTTGTCGGCTGACCCCCAGGCTCCAGGAACAGTATTTGCAGGGGACACCACTGCATCTTCCACTGTTTGCATAGAAGCCAATCCCCAGCCTACCATGCATGTGAAGATGCCTCTAGCCCTGCACCTGTTGTTGCCCACAGTCTGCCCAGCCTCATGTCTTCCCAATGTGGATTGGTAGGCAATGAGAAGGAGGAGGAAGAACCCGGAGTTGCCTGATCTGCTAGTGAAAGTACGCCATCTGTCTACCCATTTTAGAAAGTCAGCTACAGTTTCAGCTGCCCTTGCTGTGCTTCAGCAGCTTTTGCAGCTTCTGGCTCACCAACTGGTGTGTGATAACCCCACACGCTGGAACTCTACGCTGCATATGTTGGAAAGCATTTGTGAGCAGAAGAGGGCAGTTGTTGACTACCAACATCAACAAGGCCATTGATTTTCAGTTCAAACTCCACACATAAGACCTCAGGAGTGGGCATGGATTTGAGACATATGTACCATCCTACAAAACTTTGAGAACTGCACCAAGATTGAGAGCGGCGATGACGCCATAACTAGTGTCACCATCCCACTTCTCAGCATTCTGAAAACCTCTCTGCTCACAATTAAAGAGGATGCATTGCAGGCAGAGCATGAGGACATGGATCAAGGAATCATACAGGTGGATTACACTCCGCCCAGCCTCATGTCTTCCCAAAGTGGATTGGTTGGCAATGAGGAGGAGGAGGAGGAAGAACAGGAGCTACTTTCATGCACTATGGACTGTACTACAAGCATAGCTGTCATACCGTCTGTTCAGCATGCATGGCCTGAGGACAAAGAGCAGGAGGATGAGGATGAGGAGGAGGAGTACAGCATGGTCAGCTGTCCTGTTGGTGAGGACACGGAAGTCTTGCCTGTTAGCAGTCTGGCATGCACGGCTGACTTTATGTTGCGCTGCATTTCAGGTGACCCCCGCATTATAAAATTTTTGGGTGACACTCATTATTGGTTGGTGAAACTTCTAGACCCACGCTACTAGGAGAACTTTCAATCTCTTCTGCCAGAGGCAGAGAGGTGTACTAAAATATTGCAGTACCAGAGGGCCCTTGTAGCGGAATTACTTAGAAAATTCCCATGTGAGAACGCTGGCAGCAGACGTCAGAGTTTGTTGTACACCCAAGGAGTCCAAGCGAGAGAGACAGAAGTACAATCCTCCTCAGGCAGGGGAACAATGGCAAAGTTAGGAGACAGTTTTCTCAGACCCGAGACAGAGGCAAAGGGTGCTGTCACAAGAAGTGCAATGTTTGGGAAGATGCTGAGGGAGTACCTTGCAGATCATACAAACATCCTCTGGGATTCCTCTATGCCTTTTAATTATTGGGTATCCAAGCTGGACACGTTGCATGAACTGGCTTTCTACGCCTTGGAGGTCCTGGCCTGCCCTGCTGATAGCGTTCTGTCAGAGCAGGTTTTTAGTGCCGCTCGTGGAATTTTAACAGATTCGTGGGCACCCAGGTCTTTTTGCATTGATGAGTTCACCAATGCTTTCTTTCTTTCTCAGGATGTACCAAACTGTAGATTTTGCCACTCTTAATATTGTAGCAATTTCTTGGATGGATTTTTTTCTGTTTTCGCAGCTTAAAGATGGCTTGTTTCACCTGCATGGAGAGCTCCTTTGACTGCATGTTTACTTCACAGCAAAACCTTCCAATCGCAAGCAGCACACCTCAAATCAACTCCAGGCCTTTCATCTGCTTAATTGAGAATGACATAACGAAGGGATTGCCCACACCTGTCCATGAACTAGCTTTGGAGTCAATTGTGCAATTAGTTTTGGTCCCTTTAAAAACAGGGTGGCTGAAACTCCTAAACACTTCATCCAATTTTAATGTGGATACCCTCAAATGAAAGCTGAAAGTCTGAACTTCAACTGCAGCTGAATTGTTTTGTGTAAAATTCATTGTGGTAATGTCTATAACCAAAATTAGAAAAAATGTTGTCTCTGTCCAAATATATATGGACCTAACTATATTTTTATTTATAGCCCTGTCTCTGAACTGTTGCTAGGGACAAACATATCTCGTTGGACACATTCTGGCTTAAAATCTATGAACTTGTGTTCGCCCTTCCCTTTTTTTATTTACTTTCATCGGTAGATTCACATTTTTTATGTATTTGTTTTATTTTATTATGATTTGTCTTTATGTCTCCTCATTCTCCAACACTAGATCACCAGGCTTAATGTTTTCTGTGCTGCTACAGACAGTGAATTTTTTGGCAAGGGTGTCTATGATACCGGTAGTATAATTTAAAAAAATTTAACCCATATGGGGAAATGTTTGTCAGCATGTATGGGCATTACAAGTCTAGTATAAATCATAAGCTGATAAACAGCATAGGGTCAAGAAAATCATTATATTAAACAAGTGACCCTTAATTTTCTATGATCGGTCAGATAAAATCTTACATTTTATTAAATACAACTATAAAACCATGAGACAACTACAAACAGATGTACATAAACAACACACAACCATGCACTCTACAATACACCCTATTAATAAAGCCTATTGCCAGCACCTGCCTAACAGCGGAGGTTGGCACCCTACACACAAAAACAAGATTGGCGCCCCCGCTCATCGTCGGCTGACACTGTAACTTCTACAATGAACCCTATATAGGTGTCACTTGAGGCATTATTATAAGATATAAGTGTCAAGGCTCGTAGCTGGTTTACTGTGAGCTGTTTGCCCCTGTATCTGCTGCTAGGGTAGCACAGCCCTTGAGATATTTATTAACGCCAGTAACGTATCCTGAGCGTCTATCTGCGGTAGACACTTTATGCAGTTACATCGGGTCTGCATTAGCTGTACGGCCAAAGCACATGCAGTGAAAAATGCTCTCCATCACCAGACTGCACTGATATCGGCAGCAGGGAGCTGAGCATGCGCCGTTGTGTGCGGTCCAGCTGAGATGCACACTGATGTCATCAGTAGTGGCCGGTGGGCTCGCAGCGTCTCTCTGTCATTCTGGTCGGGTACCGTGTCACTTCCTGACATGCACAGTTGTGTGACACGCTGTCTGACACACAAGCCGAGAGGGTTTCCGGCTGCATAGCAAGCTATGGAGAGGTGAGGCGCATAATAGACGTGGCAGTTAATTCATATATAATAATGTGCGTATATGCTGCTCGAGTCCACTTGTCTCCAATCATGGTCAGTGCGCATCCGTAGACTTAGTAAGCATCTTGGACTTTGGGCATATCTTGCGAGGCTCCCACATCATGGCGGCTCCCGTCCTAGCTCTAGTGGCGTTAAGAATAACACCGCCCCAAACCATTCTCAAATATGTATATAAGAAGAGCAGTCTCTATTCCATGTAGCATCAACATATCATGGCCTCCTGATGATCCGCTGGGGTGAAACGCGTTGAGGCGTACAAAACATCTTTCTTTGATAAGTATCATTCCTCACTCCCTGTCACCATGATCTATGGGTATCAACTGTGTTTGCAGCTGATGATCAAAGCTGGTGGTTTTTCTTTAAAGTGTCTGTCCTGCCTATATATGTGGCATGGCTGCTGACCTTAAAATATCTAAGGAGTTTCTATCTGCAGGGAATTCTAGGGTCAGCCGCCGTTGAGTGGGGGCGCCATATCCGCTGAAAAGTAGGGTGCCAACCTCCACTGATAGGCAGGTTATTCATCAATAGGTGACAAAGGTAGTGAGGTTTAGCTTTTAAACACGAGCACTGTTTTGTTCACACTTTGTTGTCCTTGTCCGTGTACTTCACTCTGCCACATTCCAGCCAACATAGTTACACATATCAGCATCTAAAGTGTACATATTATACTGCCCGCGTGACCCTGTCTATCCACTCTGGTTTTGATTGAGTATACAAGTGACACCTATATAGGGTTCATTGTAGGAGTTACAGGGTCAGCCGACGGTGAGCGGGGGCGCCAATCTCGTTTTTGTGTGTAGGGTGCCAACCTCCGTTGTTAGGCAGGTGCTGGCAATAGGCTTTATTAATAGGCTGTATTGTAGAGTGCACGGTTGTGTGTTGTTTATGTACATCTGTTTGTAGTTGTCTCATGGTTTTATAGTTGTATTTAATAAAATGTAAGATTTTATCTGACCGATCATAGAAAATTAAGGGTACTCGAGTATTACAATTTGCTCGACCCGAGCAACGAGCACCCGAGCATTTTAGTGCTCGCTCATCACTAGACAAACCACAATTGATTGTAGTTTATCCTGATGAAGATTTGTGTCACTTCAAAATGCATTGACTAATAAAAAGCATTTCAACTATTCCAATTTCCTACTCATCTTTGGACTACTGGCAGAGCAGATTTTAACCCACTCATCTCCAGTCTAACAAGTTTCTCTAGAATTTTATAACATTGGTCCATGGAAATAAAAAAATATTTTTTTTATCACTAAATTGTCATATTGGCTGCAATTTTTTTTTATTTTCTCAAGTGATTTTGGGTAAAAATAGGCTACATAATTTGTTACACAATTTCTCCAGAACATGGTGAAACTGTTTGGCCATATGGTAGAGATTATAATAATAATAATAATAATAATTTTTATTTATATAGCGCCAACATATTCCGCAGCGCTTTACAAATTATAGAGGGGACTTGTACAGACAATAGACATTACAGCATAACAGAAATACAGTTCAAAACAGATACCAGGAGGAATGAGGGCCCTGCTCGCAAGCTTACAAACTATGAGGAAAAGGGGAGACACGAGAGGTGGATGGTAACAATTGCTTTAGTTATTCGGACTGGCCATAGTGTAAGGCTCGGGTGTTCATGTAAAGCTGCATGAACCAGTTAACTGCCTAAGTATGTAGCAGTACAGACACAGAGGGCTATTAACTGCATAAAGTGAATGAGAACATGATGCGAGGAACCTGATTGTTTTTTTTTTTTTTTTTTTATAAATAGGCCACACAGGGATAGTTAGGTTAATGCATTGAGGCGGTAGGCCAGTCTGAACAAATGAGTTTTTAGGGTACGCTTAAAACTGTGGGGATTGGGGATTAATCGTATTAACCTAGGTAGTGCATTCCAAAGAATCGGCGCAGCACATGTAAAGTCTTGGAGACGGAAGTGGGAGGTTCTGATTATTGAGGATGCTAACCTGAGGTCATTAGTGGAGCGGAGGGCACGGGTAGGGTGGTAGACTGAGACCAGAGAGGAGATGTAGGGTGGTGCTGAGCCATGGAGTGCTTTGTGGATGAGGGTAGTAGTTTTGTACTGGATTCTGGAGTGGATGGGTAGCCAGTGTAATGACTGGCACAAGGTAGAGGCATCGGTGTAACGGTTGGTGAGGAATATGATCCTGGCAGCAGCATTCAGTACAGATTGGAGAGGGGAGAGTTTGGTAAGAGGGAGGCCGATTAGTAGAGAGTTACAATAGTCCAGACGAGAATGAATAAGTGAAACAGTAAGAGTTTTTGCAGAGTCGAAAGTAAGAAAAGGGCGAATTCTAGAAATGTTTTTGAGATGCAGGTAAGAAGAGCGAGCCAGTGATCGGATGTGGGGGGTGAATGAAAGGTCAGAATCAAGGATGACCCCAAGGCAGCGGGCATGTTGCTTTGGAGTAATGGTGGAACCGCACACGGAGATGGCAATGTCAGGCAAAGGTAGGTTAGTAGAGGGAGAGAACACGAGGAGTTCAGTTTTTGACAGGTTAAGTTTCAGATAGAGGGAGGACATGATGTTAGAGACAGCGGTAAGACAATCACTGTGTTTTCTAAAAAGGTCGGTGTGATATTAGATGAGATTAGATTAGAAGGTGAGATTAGAAGGAAGAAGTGTTATTTGACTTTTGGAACATGTATTTTGCTTAACCCCTTCCCGACCTTTGACGCCACGTAGGCGTCATGAAAGTCGGTGCCAATCCGACCTGTGATGCCTACGTGGCGTCATGGCGGGAATGCTTCCCTGCGGGTCCGGTGACCGGGGTCATTCAAATGTCACCATACCCGCAGGTGCAGGGGGACCTGTACTTCACCCCAGGGGGGGTGGCTTTGCCCCCCCCGGGTGTACGATCGCTCCGGGTGACCTTTATTTAACCCCCTTCAGCTCTGATTGGAGCTAGCGTCCATGTGACGCTAGCTCTCCAATCAGATCTGTAGGGGCGGAGTAAAATATGTCTGTCCTCGTTCTCCAGACTCATCCCGTTGCTGGAAGCTGGAGAACGAGGACCCTGCGTTTATACCTGCCCCCCGATCGCCGCCGATCGCCGCCGCTGCTGCTGCTCTGCCGTGGCTCCTGCCACCTCTGCCGCTGCTCCTGCCGCCGCTGCCTGTGCTCCTGCCGCCGCCGCCAGGTACTCCCCTCTCTGCCATCCACCTCTGCGCTCTGCCCCCCTGATCACCCTCCCCCCCGATCTTACCCCCTGCCCCCCTTTTCACCCCCCCCCTGTTGCTGCTGCCAGCTCAATCACCTCAGCTCTCCCAGCTCCTGACAGCCCCCGCCTGCCCCCTGGTGATCACCCCCTGCCCACTTGAGCACCCCCTGCCCCCCTGATCACCCCTGCCCCCCTAATCACCCCCTGCCCCCCCTGCCCCCCTGATCACCCCCTGCCCCCCTTATCATCCCCCTGCTGCTGCAGCAGATTTCATCTGCTCCTGCTGCATTGCCTCAGCCCCCCCGCGCCTGACAGCCTCCCCATGCCCCTCGGTGATCACCCCCTGCCCCCCTGATCACCCCCTGCCCCCCTGATCACCCCCTGCCCCTCTGATCGCCACCCTGATCACCCCCCTGCTGCTGCCGATTCCATCTGCTGCTGTCGCATCGCCTCTGCCCCCCGCGCCTGACAGCCCCCTCCTGTCCCCCGGTGATCACCCTCTGCCCCCCTGATCACCCTCTGCCCCCCTGATCACCCTCTGCCCCCCTGATCACCCCCTGCCCCCCTGATCACCCCCATCCCCCAGATCATCCCCTGCTGCTGCCGCCGATTCCATCTGCTGCTGCTACTGCATCGCCTCTGCCCCCCTGCGCCTGACAGCCCCCTCCTGTCCCCAGTGATCACCCACTGCCCCCCTGATCACCCCCTGCCTCCCTGATCACCCCCCGTCCCCCTGATAACCCCCCGTCCCCCTGATCACCCCCCATCCCCCTGATCGTCCCCCGTCCCCCGATCACCCCTGCTGCTGCCGAATCCATCTGCTACTGCATCGCCTCTGCCACCCCCGCGCCTGACAGCCGCCCCCGCTCCTGACATCCGCCTCCGCTCCTGACATCCGCCCCCGCCCCTGACAGCCGCCCCTCACATCCGCCTCTGCTCCTGACATCCGCCTCCGCTCCTGACATCCGCCCCCGCCCCTGACAGCCGCCCCCGCCCCTGACAGCCGCCCCCGCCCCTGACATCCGCCCCCGCCCCTGACATCCGCCCCCGCCCCTGACATCCGCCTCAGCTCCTGACATCAGCCTCAGCTCCTGACATCCGCCTCCGCTCCTGACATCCGCCTCCGCTCCTGACATCCGCCTCTGCTCCTGACATCCGCCTCCGCTCCTGACATCCGCCACCGCCCCTGACAGCCGCCCCCTCCCCTGACAGCCGCCGCCGCCCCTGACATCCGCCTCAGCTCCTGACATCCGCCTCCGCTCCTGACATCCGCCTCTGCTCCTGACATCCGCCTCCGCTCCTGACATCCGCCACCGCCCCTGACAGCCGCCCCCTCCCCTGACAGCCGCCGCCGCCCCTGACATCTGCCTCAGCTCCTGACATCCGCCTCCGCTCCTGACATCCGCCTCCGCTCCTGACATCCGCCTCCGCTCCTGACATCCGCCACCGCCCCTGACAGCCGCCCCCTCCCCTGACAGCCGCCGCCGCCCCTGACATCCGCCTCAGCTCCTGACATCCGCCTCAGCTCCTGACATCCGCCCCCGCTCCTGACATCCGCCTTCACTCCTGACATCCGCCCCTGCGCCTGGCAGCCGCCTCCGCGCCTGGCAGCCGCCCCTGCTCCTGGCAGTCGCCCCCGCCCCTGACAGCCGCCCCCGCCCCTGACATCCACCCCCGCTCCTGACATCCGCCTCAGCTCCTGACATCCGCCTCAGCTCCTGACATCCGCCCCCGCGCCTGGCAGCCGCCCCCGCGCCTGGCAGCCGCCCCTGCTCCTGGCAGTCGCCCCCGCCCCTGACAGCCGCCCCCGCCCCTGACAGCCGCCCCCGCCCCTGACATCCACCCCCGCTCCTGACATCCGCCTCAGCTCCTGACATCCTCCCCCGCGCCTGGCAGCCGCCCCCGCTCCTGGCAGCCGCCCCCGCGCCTGGCAGCCCCCTCCTGCAGTAGAAAGTTTCACCAAACACTCGCACATACACACACGCACACTATAATAAAGTTTAGTTTTTTACACACACCACACACACAATGTCCCGCTCATCCCAGTCATCCCAGTCACAAAGGCTGTACACAGCTGAGGAGGCATATTCCTTTCTTGCCTCCGAAGCTGATAGTGAGGGAAAGGACCCCACTTTTCTGTATTCCTCCCACTCTTCCTCCTCTAGTGACACCGACTCGCCACCCCCAAGATGTCGCAGGTCGAGAAATCGTCCGGAGCCCAGGGGAGGAGAGTCGGAGCCAAGTGGAAGTAACCCCCAACCTAGTGCAAGTGACGCCCAACCTAGCACTAGTGCCCCCGTCTGGACCCCCGTCCCTGAAAATTTTGCTCCACGGATTCCTGATTTCATTCCCCAATCAGGAATCCAATTTGAGACTGCCAACCTCCGGGAAATAGACTTTTTCAAAGTCTTTTTCTCGGAGTCAATCGTCAGTCTCATGGTGGAGCAAACAAATTTGTACGCCCTGCAATTTTTTGCCGAAAACCCAAGTTCATCATTTACTACTTGGAATCCCGTTGACTCTGTAGAAATGATGAAATATTGGGGACTGGTCCTTCACATGGGGATTGTGAAGAAACCAGAAATTCGCCAATACTGGAGTACTGATATTTTATATCAAACTCCATTATATGGCATGGTTATGATACGCAAACGTTTTGAGGCGATTCATAAATTTCTCCACTTTAGGGACAACACGGACATCCTTCCTCGCGATGACCCGAATTTTGATAGACTGTTCAAAATTCGGCCGGTCATCGAACACTTCAGCAACAAGTTTGCTGAAGTGTACATTCCACAAAGGGAAATTTGTGTGGATGAATCCCTTATCCACTTCAAAGGGAGGCTTCAGTTCCGTCAGTACCTGCCCAGCAAAAGGGCAAGGTACGGGATAAAACTCTATAAGATCTGCGAGAGTACCTCAGGGTACACTCTCAGCTTTAGAGTTTATCAAGGAAAGGACAGCAGTATCTAGCCCCCAGAATGTCCACCTGCTCTGGGGGTGAGTGGGAAAATAGTGTGGGATTTGGTCCACCCACTGCTTGATAAAGGTTACCATCTGTACGTTGATAACTTTTATACAAGCATCCCACTCTTTCAATCCCTCTCTGCCAGAGCTACCGTCGCTTGCGGTACCGTGCGCAGAAACAAGAGGGGTCTCCCTTTGTCACTAATTGAGCAGGTTCTCCCAAAGGGTGAGAGCCGGGCCCAATGTAGAGGCAACATGCTTGCGGTCAAGTTCAAAGACAAAAGGGACGTCTTTTTCTTGACCACAATCCATGGTCCCGGCACCACGGCCACCACCGTTCGAGGTACCCCAGCAGAGGTCCACAAACCGGACTGTGCCCTGGGGTACAACAAACACATGGGGGGAGTTGATCTTTCTGATCAAGTCCTCCAGCCCTATAGTGCCATGCGGAAGACGAAGGTGTGGTATAAAAAACTGGCTGTGAACATCGTGCAAATGGCACTGTATAACGCATACGTGCTATCACGATGTGCAGGCCAGACCAACAACACCTTCCTTCAGTTCCAGGAGGCAGTGATAAAGGCCCTAATGTTTGGAGGCGAGGAAGGAGCGGGCCCCAGCACCCCTGGAACTCAAGTCTCCCGTATGGTACCAGGGCAACATATTCCTTGTGAGGGGAGAGCAAAAAAAAAGGTGCCGGGTGTGCTATAAAAGGGGGATAAGAAGGGAAACTCGTTTCCAATGTGAAACGTGTCCCGACAAACCTGGACTGTGTTTGAATGAATGCTTCAGAATTCATCACACGTCCGTGGACTAAACACATCCTGACATTCCCCTACAGAACTCACCCACACCAGGCTGATATACACAACACCACACACACACCCCAACCTGACGTACACTACACCACACCCCAACCTGACGTACTCTACACTACACACTCCAACCTGACGTAGTGTGTCAGGTTGGTGTGTATGGAGTAGTGTACGTCAGATTGGTGTGTGGTGTGGTATAGTGTACGTCAGGTTGGTGTGTGTGTATGATGTACACTACACCACACACACCAACCTGACGTACACTACACCACACCCCAACCTGACGTACACTACACCACACACTCCAACCTGACGTAGTGTGTCAGGTTGGTGTGTATGGCGTAGTGTACGTGAGGTTGGTGTGTGGTGTGGTATACTGTACGTCAGGTTGGTGTGTGTGTATGGTGTACACTACACCACACACCAACCTGACGTAAACTACACCACACCCCAACCAGACGTACACTACACCACACACTCCAACCTGACGTAGTGTGTCAGGTTGGTGTGTATGGCGTTGTGTACGTCAGGTTGGTGTGTAGTTTGGTATAGTGTACGTCAGGTTGGTGTGTGTGTGTGGTGAATACTACACCACACACACCAACCTGACATACACTACATACCTTCCATACGCAACATGGTGTCCGCTAATGAATGGAGCTAATTTTCCATTCAAAAAGTGAAATGGCGCTCCTTCCCTTCCGAGCCTTGCCGTGCGCCCAAACAGTGGTTTACCCCCACATGTGAGATATCAGTGTACTCAGGAGAAATTGCCCAACAAATTTTAGCATCCATTTTAGCCTGATGCCCATGTGAAAATGGAAAAAATTGAGGCTAAAATAAAATTTTTGTGAAAAAAAAGTACTTTTTCATATTTATGGATCAATTTGTGAAGCACCTGGGGGTTCAAAGTGCTCAATATGCATCTAGATAAGTTCCTTGGGTGGTCTAGTTTCCAAAATGGGGTCACATGTGGGGAGCTCCAATGTTTAGGCACACAGGGGCTCTCCAAACGCGACATGGTGTCCGCTAAAGATTGGAGCTAATTTTTCATTCAAAAAGTCAAATGGCGCTCCTTCCCGTCCGAGCCTTGCCGTGCGCCCAAACAGTGGTTTACCCCCACATGTGAGATATCAGTGTACTCAGGAGAAATTGCCCAACAAATTTTAGCATCCATTTTAGCCTGATGCCCATGTGAAAATGGAAAAAATTGAGGCTAAAATAAAATTTTTGTGAAAAAAAAGTACTTTTTCATATTTATGGATCAATTTTTGAAGCACCTGGGGGTTCAAAGTGCTCAATATGCATCTAGATAAGTTCCTTGGGTGGTCTAGTTTCCAAAATGGGGTCACATGTGGGGGAGCTCCAATGTTTAGGCACACAGGGGCTCTCCAAACGCGACATGGTGTCCGCTAAAGATTGGAGCTAATTTTTCATTCAAAAAGTCAAATGGCGCTCCTTCCCTTCCGAGCCTTGCCGTGCTCCCAAACAGTGGTTTACCCCCACATGTGAGATATCAGTGTAGTCAGGAGAAATTGCCCAACAAATTTTAACATCCATTTTAGCCTGATGCCCATGTGAAAATAGAAAAAATTGAGGCTAAAATAGAAGTTTTGTGAAAAAAAGTACTTTTTCATATTTATGGATCAATTTGTGAAGCACCTGGGGGTTCAAAGTGCTCAATATGCATCTAGATAAGTTCCTTGGGTGGTCTAGTTTCCAAAATGGGGTCACATGTGGGGGAGCTCCAATATTTAGGCACACAGAGGCTCTCCAAACACGACATGGTGTCCGCTAAAGATTGGAGCTAATTTTTCATTCAAAAAGTCAAATGGCGCTCCTTCCCTTCTGAGCCTTGCCGTGCACCCAAACAGTGGTTTACCCCCACATATGAGATATCGGTGTACTCAGGAGAAATTGCCCAACAAATTTTAGCATCCATTTTATCCTGATGCCCATGTGAAAATGGAAAAAATTGAGGCTAAAATAACATTTTTGTGAAAATAAAGTACGTTTTCATTTTTATGGATCAATTTGTGAAGCACCTGGGGGTTCAAAGTGCTCAATATGCATCTAGATAAGTTCCTTGGGTGGTCCAGTTTTCAAAATGGGGTCACATGTGGGGGAGCTCCAATGTTTAGGCACACAGGGGCTCTCCAAACGCGACATGGTGTCCGCTAAAGATTGGAGCTAATTTTTCATTCAAAAAGTCAAATGGCGCTCCTTCCCTTCCGAGCCTTGCAGTGCGCCCAAACAGTGGTTTACCCCCACATGTGAGATATCAGTGTACTCAGGAGAAATTGCCCAACAAATTTTAGCATCCATTTTAGCCTGATGCCCATGTGAAAATGGAAAAAATTGAGGCTAAAATAACATTTTTGTGAAAAAAAGTACTTTTTCATATTTATGGATCAATTTGTGAAGCACCTGGGGGTTCAAAGTGCTCAATATGCATCTAGATAAGTTCCTTGGGTGGTCTAGTTTCCAAAATGGGGTCACATGTGGGGGAGCTCAAATGTTTAGGCACACAGGGGCTCTCCAAACACAACATGGTGTCCGCTAAAGATTGGAGCTAATTTTTCATTCAAAAAGTCAAATGGCGCTCCTTCCCTTCCGAGCCTTGCCGTGCACCCAAACAGTGGTTTACCCCCACATGTGAGATATCAGTGTACTCAGGAGAAATTGCCCAACAAATTTTAGCATCCATTTTATCCTGATGCCCATGTGAAAATGGAAAAAATTGAGGCTAAAATAAAATTTCTGTGAAAAAAAAGTACGTTTTCATTTTTATGGATCAATTTGTGAAGCACCTGGGGGTTCAAAGTGCTCAATATGCATCTAGATAAGTTCCTTGGTGGTCTAGTTTCCAAAATGGGGTCACATGTGGGGGAGCTCCAATGTTTAGGCACACAGGGGCTCTCCAAACACGACATGGTGTCCGCTAAAGATTGGAGCTAATTTTTCATTCAAAAAGTCAAATGGCGCTCCTTCCCTTCCGAGCCTTGCCGTGCACCCAAACAGTGGTTTACCCCCACATGTGAGATATCGGTGTACTCAGGAGAAATTGCCCAACAAATTTTAGCATCCATTTTATCCTGATGCCCATGTGAAAATGGAAAAAATTGAGGCTAAAATAACATTTTTGTGAAAAAAAAGTACGTTTTCATTTTTATGGATCAATTTGTGAAGCACCTGGGGGTTCAAAGTGCTCAATATGCATCTAGATAAGTTCCTTGGGTGGTCCAGTTTTCAAAATGGGGTCACATGTGGGGGAGCTCCAATGTTTAGGCACACAGGGGCTCTCCAAACACGACATGGTGTCCTCTAAAGATTGGAGCTAATTTTTCATTCAAAAAGTCAAATGGCGCTCCTTCCCTTCCGAGCCTTGCAGTGCGCCCAAACAGTGGTTTACCCCCACATGTGAGATATCAGTGTACTCAGGAGAAATTGCCCAACAAATTTTAGCATCCATTTTAGCCTGATGCCCATGTGAAAATGGAAAAAATTGAGGCTAAAAGAAAATTTTTGTGAAAAAAAAGTACTTTTTCATATTTATGGATCAATTTGTGAAGCACCTGGGGGTTCAAAGTGCTCAATATGCATCTAGATAAGTTCCTTGGGTGGTCTAGTTTCCAAAATGGGGTCACATGTGGGGGAGCTCAAATGTTTAGGCACACAGGGGCTCTCCAAACACGACATGGTGTCCGCTAAAGATTGGAGCTAATTTTTCATTCAAAAGTCAAATGGCGCTCCTTCCCTTCCGAGCCTTGCCGTGCACCCAAACAGTGGTTTACCCCCACATGTGAGATATCAGTGTACTCAGGAGAAATTGCCCAACAAATTTTAGCATCCATTTTATCCTGATGCCCATGTGAAAATGGAAAAAATTGAGGCTAAAATAAAATTTTTGTGAAAAAAAAGTACATTTTCATTTTTATGGATCAATTTGTGAAGCACCTGGGGGTTCAAAGTGCTCAATATGCATCTAGATAAGTTCCTTGGGTGGTCTAGTTTCCAAAATGGGGTCACATGTGGGGGAGCTCCAATGTTTAGGCACACAGGGGCTCTCCAAACGCAACATGGTGTCCGCTAAAGATTGGAGCTAATTTTTCATTCAAAAAGTCAAATGGCGCTCCTTCCCTTCCGAGCCTTGCCGTGCGCCCAAACAGTGGTTTACCCCCACATGTGAGATATCGGTGTACTCAGGAGAAATTGCCCAACAAATTTTAGCATCCATTTTATCCTGATGCCCATGTGAAAATGGAAAAAATTGAGGCTAAAATAAAATTTCTGTGAAAAAAAAGTACGTTTTCATTTTTATGGATCAATTTGTGAAGCACCTGGGGGTTCAAAGTGCTCAATATGCATCTAGATAAGTTCCTTGGGTGGTCTAGTTTCCAAAATGGGGTCACATGTGGGGGAGCTCTAATGTTTAGGCACACAGGGGCTCTCCAAATGCGACATGGTGTCCGCTAAAGATGGGAGCTAGTTTTTCATTCAAAAAATCAAATGGCGCTCCTTCCCTTCTGAGCCCTGCCGTGCGCCCAAACAGTGGTTCCCCCCCACATATGAGGTTTCAGCGTACTCAGGACAAATTGGACAACAACTTTAGGAGTTGAGTTTCTCCTTTTACCCTTGGGAAAATAAAAAAAATGTTGCTAAAAGATCATTTTTGTGACTAAAAAGTTAAATGTTCATTTTTTCCATCCATGTTGCTTCTGCTGCTGTGAAACACCTGAAGGGTTAATAAACTACTTGAATGTGGTTTTGAGCACCTTGAGGGGTGCAGTTTTTAGAATGGTGTCAATTTTGGGTATTTTCTCTCATATAGACCCCTCAAAGTGACTTCAAATGTGAGGTGGTCCCTAAAAAAAATGGTGTTGTAAATTTTGTTGTAAAAATGAGAAATCGTTGGTCAAATTTTAACCCTTATAACTTCCTAGCAAAAAAAAATTTTGGTTTAAAATTGTGCTGATGTAAAGTAGACATGTGAGAAATGTTATTTATTAACTATTTTGTGTCACATATCTTTCTGGTTTTACAGAATAAAAATTAAAAATTTGAAAATTGTGAAATTTTCAAAATTTTCGCCAAAATTCCGATTTTTTTAGAAATAAACGCAAAAATTATCGGCGTAAATTTACCACTAACATGACAATATGTCACGAAAAAACAATCTCAGAACCGCTAGGATCCGTTGAAGCATTCCTGAGTTATTACCTCATAAAGGGACACTGGTCAGAATTGCAAAAAACGGCAAGGTCTTTAAGGTCAAAATAGCCTGGGTCATGAAGGGGTTAAATAGTTTGTGAGAGCCATTTGCAGAGTCTTAGGTGAAAAAGCAGCAGAAAAACAGGAAAAGGAATCTCATTTTGCAAATTATACACCTCCGCAAATTCATCTGCAATTGAAAGACTATTTTGATCCTATCAGTGTGTTTCAGAAATGGAGCGTATGTTGTAGAGGGAAAATTAAAAACATGTGCGGTGCCCCAGGGTCCTGGTCGTCGTATTGGTATTTCTTTCCTCTCGGGGAGAGTGGTGCTACATTTGGAGGCAATGAAGGATAACTGCATCCAGGTATCACAAACATGCAACACATTTCACATTCCAGGCCACCAGGGGGAGCTTCTGCTCCTATTTATTAGGTCACTCCCCACATAGGTAAAACTGGTCGCCTGTAGGGAAAGTTAGTTAGTTGCTGGCTGAGCTCAGCTCAGTTAGTAGGTCCCTGACAGGGGTGGGATCCTGTCAGTGAAAGAAGAAGAAAGGACACGGAGCTGTGCATGCCCTGAGAGCTGCAGCTCCTAGGAAGAGACATTCAGAAGGCAGAACTGTATTGCAGCGTGTGTGAAGAAAGTCACAGCGAAGGAGAGGATACCAGAAGGGGACCAGTCCTGCACAGGCTGCCACCTTCTGAGGCGCAGAATCCCAGTAGCCGGAACACCAAGGGAGTAAGGACCTTTATGCTTTGCTCTAGAGACCAGCAAGACAGCAAATTGCAAGTTACCTGTCCGCCCTACACCCAGGAGACACGGTGGCAACCCATGGAGGCTGGGGCGTGCTAGAGTCCCTATAAACAGCCTCAAGCCACCAGTCATACGGGTTTGTCGTATCCTATATGGGGGACAGAGGGAAAGACACTACATCTGTGATACCCTTATGTGAAGCCATAGGCAGTAGGGGACTACACCACTGCAGTGCAAGGGAAGGCTTCTAATTTCCACCTGGACAAGGGGACTCTGGACTTGCCTCCAAATTGGCTGGACTCTGCCTGCCCTGTGATCTGGTGCCCTGGACTGTGGATGCTGAAGTCTTCAGTAAAGGTTAAGAGACTGCAACCTTGTGTCCTTGTTCTTCTCTGCACCTTTCACCATCCACCATCTACACACCAGGAAGCCATGGGGATATACTTCACCTGTGGGAAGGTATACCATCTAATTGCCATAACATCACCCCAGCAGACCCCTTAAAGCAGCGTCGGTCACCCTAACCGAATACCACAGGTGGCGTCACGAACATTCCCCTTAAAGACCTTTCCCTTTTACACGGACATCCCAGGACCACGGACCGGGTCAGCCACTGTGACATTTCCCTGTGAACCGCAGGACCCGGTACCGAGTACCCCACGGCCTCATGGGGGCGCTCCATATGCAACTTTAGTACCAAATACATAGTGCCCAGTTTGTGCTTCTGAAGATACAGTCTAAGGGCTCATGCGAGTATAATCCCATTTTTCACTCCTAGCATTCGACTAACATCCGAATTTAGTACGATTGCTATATGATTGCAATGCAATTTTAACATGAGCTTTTACATAGCAAAATGCTATGTTATTTACACATTGTAAGAATATTTTATGTGAAAACTATCACAAACGCACATACAATTGTGCTCAAAAGTTTACATACCATGGCAGAACTTTTGTTTTCTTGACCTTTTTCAGAGAATATGAATGATAACACAAGAACTTTTTCTCCACTCATGGTTAGTGGTTGGGTGAAGCCATTTATTGTGAAACTACTGTGTTTTCTCTTTCAAAATCATAATGACAACCCAAAACATCCAAATGACCCTTATCAAAAGTTCACATACCTTATTTCTTAATACTGTGTCTTGCCCCTCTAACATCAATGACAACTTGAAGTATTTTGTGGTAGTTGTGAATGAGGTTCTTTATTTTCTCAGATGGTAAAGCTGTCCACTCTTCTTGGCAAAAAGCCTCCAATTCCTGTAAATTCCTGGGCTGTCTAGTATGAACTGTATGCTCGAGATCTCCCCAGAGTGGCTCAATGATATTGAGGTCAGGAGACTGAGATGGCCACTCCAGAACCTTCACTTTGTTCTGCTGTAGCAATTCACAGGTCGACTTAGCCTTGTGTTTTGGATCATTGTCATGTTGAAACATCCATGTACATCACATGTGCAGCTTCCAGGCTGATGAGTGCAAATTTTTTGTGGCATATGCGCCATAATGGCTTTCTTCTGGCAAATTGACTATGCAACCCATTTTTCTTCAAGTGCCTCCTTTTTGTGCATCTTGAAACAGCCACAACGCTAGTTTTCAGAGAGTCCCGAACAATTTAGCTGGCAGTTGTGATGACATTTTTGTTAGTCTACCTAACCGTGATTTTGTTTTTATAGAGCCCCTGATGTTCCATTTGTTAACCACAGCATTATCTGGAACATGTGAGTGTGGTTCCTATTAGGATGCGACACCTGGAAGCATTTAACTATGTATGATATTTCTCTTATATTTTGCACAATATCTGATATATGTCATTGTAATAATGATATTTTATGAATGGTCACTTATATATGAACTGAGCACTTTTTATATTTTCTGTATACATTATATACTTTTTAATATTTTGTAACTAATTGATGTACTGAATTGATGAATTGAGCACTCATATATACCTGCACTTTGATAATGTTTATTTCCTGAGAAAGGATTGTATTTGAAGCGTTGCCATGCCATTTGGGTATTAAACATCACTTTTTTGGAACTCTGTTGTGCTGTTTCCCCTTTTTCTTTCATCATCTTAAGGAGCCTTTTGTGACTGCTGGCTGGGGATTAGTGTTGAGCGATACCGTCCGATACTTGAAAGTATCGGTATCGGATAGTATCGGCCGATACCCGAAAAATATCGGATATCGCCGATACCGATATCCGATACCAATACAAGTCAATGGGACATCAAGTATCGGAATGTATCCTCATGGATCCCAGGGTCTGAAGGAGAGGAAACTCTCCTTCAGGCCCTGGGATCCATATTAAAGTGTAAAATAAAGAATTAAAATAAAAAATATTGTTATATTCACCTCTCCGGCGGCCCCTGGACATCAGCGGGAGGATCCGGCGTCCGGCACGGCTTCTTTCTTCAAAATGCGCGCCTTCAGGACCTGTGGAATGACGTCCCGGCTTCTGATTGGTCGCGTGCCGCCCATGTGACCGCCACGCGACCAATCAGAAGCCGCGACGTCATTCCTCAGGTCCTAGAAGGCGCTCATTCTAGGACTTTAGCTGAGGAATGACGTCGCGGCTTCTGATTGGTCGCGTGGCAGTCACATGGGCGGCACGCGACCAATCAGAAGCCGGGACGTCATTCCACAGGTCCTGAAGGCGCGCATTTTGAAGAAAGAAGCCGTGCCGGACGCCGGATCCTCCCGCTGATGTCCAGGGGCCGCCGGAGAGGTGAATATAACAATATTTTTTATTTTAATTCTTTATTTTACACTTCCGATACCGATACCCGATATCACAAAAATATCGGATCTCGGTATCGGAATTCCGATACCGCAAGTATCGGCCGATACCCGATACTTGCGGTATCGGAATGCTCAACACTACTGGGGATGCATGCACATTGTAAAGGTATTTTGTCTAGTGCTGTTCCAAAATTTTTTTCACTATATATATATATATCTACTATATAATTGTCTAAGGGTCACTTCTGTCTGTCATTCTGTCTGTCACGGTTATTCATTCGCTGATTGGTCTCGCCAGCTGCCTGTCATGGCTGCCGCGAACAATCAGCGACGGACACAGTCCGGAACAAAAATGGCCACTCCTTCCTCCCCGCAGTCAGTGCCTGTCGCCCGCATACTCCCCTCCGGTCACCGCTAACACAGGGTTAATGCCGGCGGTAACAGACCACGTTATGCTGCGGGTAACGCACTCCGTTACCGCCGCTATTAACCCTGTGTGTCCCCAACTTTTTACTATTGACGCTACCTATGCGGCATCAATAGTAAAAAATGTAATGTTAAAAATAATAATAAAAAAAAACCTGCTATACTCACCCTCTGTAGTCACTCGTGCCGGCCGCCATCTTCCGTTGCAGGTTCCGGTGGCAAAGATGGTATGGAAGAAGGACCTGCCATGACGTCACAGTCATTTCACTGCGACGTCATCACAGGCCCTGCGCACCTGCGTGAGAAAGACCTGCCATGACGTCATGGTCATGTGACCGCGACGTCATCACAGGCCCTGCACGCCTGCGCTAGAAAGACCTGGCATGACGTCACGGTCATGTGACCGTGACGTCATCACAGGTCCTGGGCTCATACCAACCCTGGGACCGGAAGCTGCCATGGACTACAAGGGGCCCTCGGAAAGGTGAGTATATGTTTATTTTTTATTTTTTAAACTGTGACAAACCTGGCTGGGCAATATACTACGTAGCTGGCCAATATACTACGTGGCGCTGTGCTGTATACTACTTCACTGTGCAATATACTACGTGGCTCTGTGCTGTATACTACGTCACTGGGCAATATACTACGTAACTGGTCAATATACTACGTGGCTGGGCAATATACTACGTAACTGGGCAGGCAATATACTACGTGACTGGCCAATATACCACGTGACTGGGCAATATACTACTGACTGGGCAATATGCTACGTGGCTGGGCAACATACTACATGGCTCTGTGCTGTATACTACGTTGCTGTGCAATATACTACGTGGCTCTGTGCTGTATACTACATCGCTGTGCAATATACTACGTGGCTCTGTGCGGTATACTACGTCACTGGGCAATATACTATGTGGCTCTGTGCTGTATACTACATCACTGTGCAATATACTACGTGGCTCTGTGCTGTATACTACATCACTGGGCAATATACTATGTCACTGGGCAATATACTATGTGGCTGCACAATATACTACGTCACTAGGCAATATACTATGTAACTGGGCAATATACTACGCGGCTGCGCAATATACTACGTCACTAGGCATTATACTACGTAACTGGGCAATATACTACGTGGCTGGGCAATATACTAGGTCAATAAAGGTGGACTTCATTCAAATCCACTTAGCACAGCGACTTTTCGGCTCACACTGAGTCTTTATCACACAGTGCTGTGTTCTGTGGCAATATCCATAGCCCCTTCCTAGGCTATTAATATCAGCCCACAGCTGTCTGCCTAGCCTTTGCTGGTTAATAAATATAGGGGACCCTACATAATTTTTTTTGGGGTGCACCATTTTAATACCATGTAAAGGCTAAGTGTACAGCTGCGAGCTGATATCAAAAGCCTGTGAAGCTCCATGTGTATTACCTCATTCCCAGGCTATAACCATTTGCCCCGAGCCGTCAGCTCTCCTCTACTGGTTAAGAAAATTATGCGGGAGCCCTCAATTTTTTTTTTCAGAAATATAATCTTTTAATAATTATATGCATGTACAGTAATCTGCACACACTAATAATTATATATGTCACTGACATCTATATATCTATCTATTCCATGTATATTTACTGTATGTAATCTATATATTCTATCCTGTAGGCTCCTGCTGTGATTTTACTGTACATACAAGGCTGCTGAATTGCCAGCTTTTTTTCTATATACAGTAGCTATGTAATATATATATATATATATATATATATATATATATATATATATATATATATATACACACACTTATGCTCAAAAGTTTATATACCCAGGCGGAATTGGCCTTATTTTCAGAGAATATGAATGATAACACCAAAACTTTTTCTCCACTCATGGATAGTGGTTGGTTGAAGCCATTTATTGTCAAACCATTGGGTTTTCTCTTTTTAAATCATAATTCTTTCCTGTCAAGCCCCCTATGTGATTTTACTGTATGCAGCAGATGAATTGCCGGCTTTTCAAAGATCAATGTGCTGTGCCATTTTTTGCTGCAATTTTTTTCTAAGTACGATTTCAGCTGGCAAAAAAATCGCAGATCTGATGTAACCCATTGAGCAACATTGGTCAGAGTGCAATCTGACTTCTTATTGGACTGCACTGGTCCGTTGTTCTCACAAATGAGTATTACCCTTAGGCCATCTTCACACGTTCAGTATTTGGTCAGTATTTTACATCAGTATTTGTAAGCCAAAACCAGGAGTGTGGCAATCAGAAGAAAATTGTAAACATGTCACCACTTCTGTATTTTTACCCGTCCTAATTTTGCAGCCTTATAATTGTCTATGCTGCTGTAAGTTTTAGTCAGGAGGACTGGTGTAAGTCCGGGCAATGCAGTTTTTATATGGACCATGAAATACACCTCTCTGAACCCTGACAAACATAGAAATCCTCAAACTTTCAATAGACAGATGATCGACCTGAGTGGAGACTTATTTGTGGAATGGCTGGAAACATTTTGGCATGCATAACATTATTCAATAAATTTTTATTTATATTTTTCTGTAACACAATGAATAAAAAGCAGCAATTCGGGTTTATATAGGCAGTTCATTGTGTGATACAAGTTGCCGACAGATTAGTTCTTCTGTGTCACTATGATTGCAATGATACCAGATTTATATAGGTTTTATGCTTTCTTGCTTTTGGACACTAAAAACTATTTTTTACTACAAATTATTAGTTTTACCATCGCCATATTCTCATAGCAGTATTTTTTTTTGTTATTCTGGCATCAGAGAGGACAGAGGGCATTTTTTGCAATATGAGATAACTTTCTGAGTGATGCCACTTTTTAATGTACAACTTTTTGATCTCTTTTTTCATTATTGTTTTGACCTCTAATGGTGAAAAAGCTGGATTGTTGGCATGTTGTTTTTAAATGGTGATAAATAAATAACGGGGACAAATAATGTGGCCATTTGATAGACGGAGTCATTTCGGATACGCCGTTATAAGATAGAGTGATCAGCATAAATTATTACACACCCTTTGAAAAGTTTAAAATTTGAATCAATATCTCACTGAATACAAGAACAATTTCCAAAATATTGACGAGAAAGAGAAATTTCCAAAATATTGACGAGAAAGAGCTTCATAGAATGTTGCTCTTAAACAATAACATGAAATTAAGAAATTAAGATTAAAAATATAAATTTCATTACAAAATCTTCAGTTTTACTTAATTTGTTGATGCAAATGTGAATAAAGTCCACATCAAAAACTACTACAACTTGTATTTTGCACGACAACCATGAGTTTAAGGTAGCAGCAAGTCTTCTAGGCATGAAATGAAGAACTTGGCGACGTATTGCAACATCTATTTTTTTCCTGTCTTCAAGCTAGACCCCTTTTAGAGCCTTGAGATGATGCTCAACTTGTCTCTTTAGAATTCCCTATAGGTGTTCAATTGGGTTCAGGTCAGGGCCCATACTTGGCCACTGAGTCACTTTTACTCTGTTCTTCAGAAATGCAACAGATGTGTGTTTTGTCTCATTGTCATGTTGGAAAAGTGCATGTCCACCGAGTGCATGGAGTTCTGATAATATCTTCTAGAGCAGAACATCTGTGAATAAATTAATAACATGCATCTCCCGGACATTGGGAAAGCTTATTGAGTCAAACACAGGACACTGCCTCTAGCATGTTTCGCTGTAGGCATCATGCATTTTTCTAAATTCATTTTTGTAAATGAATGATGCCTACAGCAAAATATGGTGGTGGCAGCATCCTTATGTATAGCTGCATGCATTCTCCTGATATCGGGGAGCTACATTTCATTGATTATATCAATTCACTGTATTCTGTCAGCTCAATGTTAGTTTTTGCCATCTACATCAGTGTAGTTGCTTGTGTTTTTAGATCATTGCTCTGTTAACTAGTCTGCAGCAGAGCTCAACAGTAGGGTTAAGCGACTTTTCTTTTTATAGGATCGGGTTAAACAAAACCCGACTTTTTCAAAAGTCGGGTCGAGTGAAATCGGCCGATCCTATAGAAAAGTCGGGGTCGGGGTCGGCCGAAACACGACACCCAATGCAGTGCATTGGGTTCTAATGGTTCCCAGGGTCTGAAGGAGAGGAAACTCTCCTTCAGGCCCTGGGATCCATATTAAAGTGTAAAATAAAGAATTAAAATAAAAAATATTGATATACTTACCCTCGGACGCTCCCTGGTTCTCACCGGCAACCTTCCTTCCTAAGAATGAGCGCCTGAAGGACCTTCGATGACGTCGCAGCTTGTAATTGGTCGCGTGAGTGGTCACATGGGCATCACGCGACCAATCACAAGCCGCGACGTCATCTAAGGTCCTTCAGGCGCTGATTCTTAGGAAGGAAGACTGCGGGTTAGAACCAGGGCGCGTCTGAGGGTGAGTATATACCTATTATGAATATACTCACCCTCGGACGCGCCCTTAGACGCTTCCTTCCTAAGAATTAGCGCCTGAAGGACCTTAGATGACGTCGCGGCTTGTGATTGGTCGCGTGACCGCCCATGTGACCGCTCACGTGACCAATCACAAGCCGCGATGTCATCGAAGGCCCTTCAGACGCTCATTCTTAGGAAGGAAGGCTGCCGGTGAGAAGCAGGGCGCATCCGAGGGTGAGTATATCAATTTTTTTATTTTTATTCTTTATTTTACACTTAAATATGAATTCCTATACCGATTCCCGATATCTTAAACATATCGGAACTCAGTATCGGAATTCCGATTCCAGATCAGAAGATCGCCGATCTCATGGCTGACCCCACACAGCCGGTGACTTCTGAATCTGGCCGACCCGTTTCGCTCAACCCTACTCAACAGTACTGCACTTCGTTCTCTGTCTCCACAATGTAGTAAATTAAAACTAAGCAGTACAGAGCTGAGACATGAATGACTGAGCTTTGATTGATACCTGTAACTGACAAATTAGTCATTTGGAAATGATAATGCTGTAATGCTGCTTTGTTGGTGCATACAGCAGAAGAATATGGATTAAGGAAGTTGGAATTCAACTGCCAAGTCCATACATTCATTTTTTGGGGAGATAAGAATCGTTAGTTAACAACTCTCTCAAAGGCAACATAGGAACGTTCAGCTGAGTTGAGTATTCCTGTATATGGGGGAATCATGAGTGATAGCTCTCTAATGCATATTGAGGACTTTAGTCAAACAGCACAATATTTTTTGTAGCCTTTTTGCATATCAGGAGAAAAGACTTGAAGCCCCATTTCAAATTGCTGTATAACAAAACACATTTTTATTTTTTCTCTTTAAATTTGAGGTCCTCCCAATAACAGGACTAACTAAGGCAGGCAATAAAGATGTGCAAACGACCTTAAACAAGGTCAAGATTAAATTAATTTTGGAATGCATTTTGTTTTGCTAGAATTTAGAACATAGTGTTTAAGTGAATCCTTTTCAAGACATTGAAACTGTTCTAGGCGCAAAATACATGTTTTGCATGCTTATACATTAATTTAATAGAAACAGCAGGTACAAAATCAAAATAGGCCTGCTCTCCTATGATTACAACATTTTCAGAAATCTCTAGCTTGAATCACTGAGCTGGGAATTGAAGAACAAAAACAAGATAAAACAGAAAGTTCCTTTAGCTGTTGCTTGAATATTAAAATGATTTGTTGGGATACTGGTCATATTGCCTTGTATAATTTTAATGCAAAATATGTTTGCTAAATATGTATATTCAGGGAGCAAAGAGTCTTTGAGACATATTAATCAATATAGTTGGGAAAAAAGATGCTCTTTGGATTGCAAAGCAGTTTAACATGTTCTTAGATGCAACCATCCCCCTCTCAAAGCATTTCAAAAAGTGATATTCTCAATTCTAGACATAAAGCTTCTTTTTTTCCTCTTGTTAAAATGGCAGTTGTTTTTCTCACATGAAATCTACTGTGTTAAATTCAATTTACACATTGAAAGAAAAATGGGATTCATTTCATAATTCCATTTTTATACCCACCTGAGCCAATTCTGAACTGTCCAGGTGACCATCAATGTTTATATCCAAATAGTTAAACACATCTTCTACTAGTGCTCGTTTTTGAGAAATGTTATCCTCCAGAGGGCTACTTTCTTGCTTCTTCCGATTAGCCTGAAGATCGAGAAGAATGTTCTTGAGGCGGTTGTAGTCAGCCATGGTGCAAGTGTCCCCTAAGAGAGATGAAGAGAATTCGAGCACTGAAATTAAGTATTTACTTGAATAGTATTACTAAAGCAAGAAAAAAGGGGTTTTAAAAAAAGTGAATAAATTGAGGAAACAGCACAAAATAACAAAAATAATCTGTAAATCAGCTGTCCTTGGTGCTCCCTGCTGGTCTATGTTGTTCTTGACAACTGTAGCAAATCACTGGATTAACATGACTAAGACATCATAACTATAGTACAGTAAGCAAACACAGGGGGAATCACAAGCCAAAGTGCTATGCTGCAACCAAGGATTTATCATGGAAGCATAGGTTTATTTTACGCCATTTTCTCCCATGAGATCAATTTTCTCCCCCACCTTCCAATAGGTGGTACTAGAGTTCTAATTCTCTTCCTCTCTGAATAGACAATTTGTATAATTAGCATATTTCCCAGAGGAGTATTGCGGCTTTAAGTCTCCTCATCTCGGCATGCTTAGCATGTCAATCTTCACAAGGAGAAATGCTACTTCATGGATATCTCCCCCTCCTGGAAAACCCATTTGGTCTCGATCTGGGTAACTTAATGTAGGAGACAATTTGGCCACAGCTATCACAGGTACTCAGAATTTGAATAATTGGGATGGACAGGAGGTGTGGTATCTTTCACACCTATCAGTTCTGCTTCCCCTGTCTGTAGGCTCCCTTTACATGTTTTGAAGACTCTTTGTAGAAAAATGTTTCTAGTATAAATTAGTAAGCATTTGGGAAGAGAAGGAACATCACACTATTTCTTTCATAGTGTACATGTTAGACTAATTTAAAGTAGAGGGGGCGTGGTCATGTTACAGGCTCCCTATATTAGTGTGCACCTTTTGTATCTTTTGCAATAAAAAAATTACAACTAATGTTAATGGAGAAGGAGGACACTGCAGCATTATCTCTTCAATGGTGTCTGAAAAGAATCATGCTGTAAAAGAGAATGGGGGAATCATGTTAAAGTTTTTTTTTTCATCATTTTAAAACATATATTGTGAGAGAGTACGCAAAATTTTGGACAGAGCTAAAGCACAGCTCTATAAAAATACAATTTAAAAATGGTGCAAGGCTCAGATTGAAAATTAATTACTGCACAATGTATCAGTCAAAAGGGAAATTGAGATTTTTTTAAATAATAGATCCTGTTGCATATAACTGTCATAATTCCACTGTTCAATGTATCTTGGATGCATTGATTTACAGCTCAGTCATCCAATCTGGTGCAGGGGCATGCTGAGCTGTTGATAGTTTGAGTGACAACTCAGTCAACCAATCTGAGACTGGGAGGTGCTCAGCTCATGTCAAATGCTCCCTGTTCCCTTGATTCCTGAGTTACTTAACTGAGATGTCTGACCCATATAGCTGCTAGTTGTAGACTTCAGCTCTGTGCGGCTTGTTCCTCTGTGTCTTGTTCTCAGCATTCTGACTTTCTGATACTTTGGTGCTGGACACTGGACTTTCCTGTTGACTGCAAGTTTATATGGCCCCTTTTGCTATGATCTGCTATCTTCCTGGTATTCTGACCTCGAATTGTTGCCTATCTACTCCGTTGATTCTTCCTTCTGTTTATGACGTACCCTCCTGGTTCTTGACCTTGGACTCCTTGACTTCCCTAACTCTCAGATTGTCAGTGAGAAGTGACTCAGTGTCACAATAACACTTTAAATATTACATTGTTTTATCTGATAGAACAGTGAAACTGCAGCCAATCAGTAGCTGCTGATCATCAAATCATTTAAACCCTTCATGACCTTGGGATTTTCCGTTTTTCCGTGTTTGTTTTTCGCTCCCCTCCTTCCCAGAGCCAAAACTTTTTTATTTTTCCATCAATATGGCCATTTGAGGGCTTATTTTTTGCGTGACGAGTTGTACTTTTGAGTGACATAATTGGTTTTACCATGTTTTGTACTAGAAAATGGGAAAAAATTCCAAGTGCGGTGAAATTGCAAACAAAGTGCAATCCCACACTTGTTTTTTGCTTGGCTTTTTTGCTAGGTTCGCTAAATGCTAAAACTGACCTGACATTATGATTCTCCAGGTCAATATGAGTCCAAAGACACCTAACATGACCATATTATTTTTATCTAAGTGGTGAAAAAAAAATCCAAACTTTGCTAAAAAAAAAAAAAAAAGTGCCATATTCCGATACTCGTAGCGTCTCCACATTTTTCGTGATCTGGGGTCAGGTGAGGGCTTATTTTTTGCGTGCCGAGCTGGCGTTTTTAATGATAGCATTTTGATGCAGATACGTTCTTTTGATCGCCCGTTATTGCATTTTAATTCAATGTCGCAGCGACCAAAAAACATAATTCTAGCGTTTTGATTTTTTTTCTCGCTACGCCGTTTAGTGATCAGGATAATGCTTTTTTTATTTGATAGATCAGGCAATTCTGAACGCGGCGATACCAAATATGTGTAGGTTTGATTTTTTTTTTTATTGATTTATTTTGAATGGGGCGAAAGGGGGGTGATTTAAACTTTTATATTTTTTTTATTTTTTTCACATTTTTTTTAACTTTTTTTTTAACTTCTGCCATGCTTTAATAGCCTCCATGGGAGGCTAGAAGCAGGCACAATGCGATCGCCTCTGCTACATAGCAGCGATCTTATGTTCGCTGCTATGTAGCAGAAAATCAGGTGTGCTGTGAGCGCCGACCACAGGGTGGCGCTCACAGCTACCGGCGATCAGTAACCATAGAGGTCTCAAGAACCTCTATTGTTACTATTCAGAAGCGTCGCCGACCTCCGATCACGTGACGGGGGTCGGCGATGCAATCATTTTCGGCCGCCCGGACGGAAGCGGTAGTTAAATGCCGCTGTCTGCGTTTGACAGCGGCATTTAACTAGTTAATAGGCGCGGGCACATCGCAATTCTGCCCGCGCCTATTACGGGCACATGTCGGCTCTTCAAAACAGCTGACATGTCCTGGCTTTCATGCGGGCTCACTGCTGGAGCCCACATCAAAGCGGGGCTTCTGACCTCGGACGTACTATCACGTCCAAGGTCAGAAAGGTGTTAAAGGGTTTATTAGGGTCTATATTTTCTATGGGGCTAAGCATTTGCTAACTATCTGCCTGTTCTTCAGTGCAATGATCTCTCTCAGGCTAGATTGGTCATGTACCACTCTCGGCAGTGCTTCTCCCACTTTCTGTGACATCATATAGACAGTTCCCTCTCTTCCCCTCTGCTCTGTTGGAGTGTCACTGTTAATGTCTTGTTGATTGACAACTGGCCCAGCCTAAAGCATTAGGAGCCAGCTGTCAATCAACATGATGTCAGCAGCGATGCCCCATCAATAGAGTGTATTTGAAGGAACTGTTCTGTCAATCTGATGTCACAGAAAGTAGGAGAATCACCGGTACATGACCAGTTGGGAGATAGTGTCTCATGGCACATCAGGCAGGAAGTTAGCAACTACCTTCCAATAAGTGCTTAGCCCATTTAAAAAAAGGCCCAGATAACCCCTTTAAGTCCAAAAATAAAAGATAACTATGTTACCAGTGAGGAGCAAACATTTATATATTAGCATTTATTACCTAGGTTAGATTTTTTATAGATATTTTTCCGCCATGCTCTAATTTCTGGTTTTGCACCTAGTTGTTTAATAAGTCAAATTCTACTGGGGAATTAATACCACATATTCTGTAACAACTGATGGATCTGTTAAAGAATAGTGTTAAATCAGTAATTAGTATGCATTACCACTATCCTGCAGAGGAAAAAAATGTATGAACAGGAGCCCATATTTTACTAAGAATGAAATGCAATTCCAGGAGGGAAATCATATTTGCAGGCATCATAGAGTGACTACTATGTTTTTTCTGGTATGAGAAGGGCTTAGTGATCAGTACACAAAAATGTCTTCATCCAATCTTTGTCATTTTAATAGCGTTCTTATTGTATGAAAGAAAAGGCAAGGTGACATTGAATTTTACTTGAGTATTATTCTAAAAATTAAAATATATTTTAACTCCTTCACGACCAATGACATACATGTATATCATGGTCCATATCTTGTCTTTGATGAGAGCTCACACGCTAAACCCACATTTTTCCCCATGCGATCACGGGACGTGGCGACCCTTAAAGGTGTACTACCAATGTATTGTTCTACTTCCTTCCTGCATGCAGCACTTTAATTATTATTGGATTTTTTGGATGTGGTGACCACATAATGGTCAGCAGTATTTCTTGCCTTGCACTTTGCACTTTTTTTCGGCTCATTCTTGTGATTTTTATCCTACATGTTAAACCACATTGATTGGACTTTCTTTATATATTATTTGCGCAGTTTATCATTTTTTACCACGATGAATTGCACAATGGGGAAATATATTTGTAAATTATCGGGTCTGCCGTTATGATCTGGCTTTTTCATATATTTATACGTGTTTTTTTGTCCTGATGCGCGCACATTTGTATTTTATATTTTTTCTGCCATTTTTACCTAATAAAGGCATTTTTTATAATCTACTTCCTGCTTGATATTTTCTTGGCCTGTCCGTGTTCCTTGTTGTTTTGGTTGTTCTCCAAATTTTGAGGCACAGTGCAAAGCTCAAAAGGGAAGGAACACTACATTGTAGTTCTGATATTGCTGGAATAATTCGAGGGTACTCTGCCACATTGATAGAGCCCCTGAGGTGCCAGATCAGCAGAACTCCCCAATATACAAACTACATCTTTCAATTAATTCATCTATGGGTGTAGTGGTTAAATTGACACTACAGGTGTGTCACAGAACTTTATATATAAAATATATTGTAATTGCATTTTGTACCAAAAAAATGTTTTAGCTCCATATTTTACATTTTCACATCGGGAAATGGGGAAAAATGGCATAAAAATTGTCACATAAATTTTGATGAATGTGACAATACCTCATATGTGGCTGTACAGTACTGCTTAGCCACACGGCGACGCTCGAAATGGACAAAGTGATTTTTGACTCTTGGAGAACAAATTATAGTAAAATACTTTGCTGACTCCATATATAGAGACCCTAAGTGCCAGAGGAGAAAAATCCCCCTCCAAGTAACCCCATTTTGGAAATTACATCCCTCTGGGATTTTATCTATAAGTATAATGATGAATTTGACTTCATAGTTGTTTGCCAAAAACAAGCAGCAAATCTGCCACTGTAGTGCCATTACATTGTAATGCCCTTACATTGTATCGACGACACATTGTGCCCAGCTGGTGCTTCTGTAGGCATGAACCCAATAAATTAAGCAGGCTCTCATCACTATAGAGTTGCTGAACATGTGGATGCTAGGGCTCAGAAGGGAGGGGGGCAATGGGATTTGGGAACTTAGAATTTGCTGGATTTCCTTTAGGGGTTGAGCAGCCGTAGTGCTTTTCCAGAGCCTTTGTGCTACCAGTGATGTAAAAGCTGTAACAGAAAGCACAATAAGGTCTTGTCTTAGCTTGTTGAAATAGGCTGCTGATCTACCAGAAATGAAAAGATGCAACCTTGGAGAGAAAGTGGATGTAAATCAGCTCTGCCAAAGGTCCAACATTCCATAGTAGACCAAGAAAGTTTACATGCAGTTTTTATTTGTCAACACATTTTGAGGTATTCAGAATTGTTCATCAGGACAAAACACAATGGGGTTTGTCCTGAAGAAGAAGTATGAATACTTTGAAATGTGTTGACAAATAAAAGCCACATCTAAATTTTATTTGTCTCCTATCACATGTTGGACCTTTGGCAGCGAGCTTTTACATACACTTTTCCTTCAAGCTTCCATCTTTGTGCTACCAGTAACATGAAAGCCCCCTATATTTCCATTGACTGACCTGAGTAAGAACTTGCTTTTTTTGAGGATTGAGTTAAAAATTTTATTGGGAACTTATTACGTAACATTTTGATCACATTTATCTTGTGCTCTACACTTAGCACTTAAATTGGGGTTTCCATCTACATCTCTGAATGACATGAGTTAAATGAAACCTTTAAGAGGTCCATTCATTATATTGAGGCAGAGTTCCTCCGACATTCATCTGGTCTTTGTTCAGCTTTGTCCTTTTCAGAGGTGCCCAAAATTGGGTTCAACAACGCTTTTATGCACACTTAAAAAACGAACACCTCTGGATAATAGGACAGATGTCATCCAGTTTTTCTATCTGCCATATTATAGGGTATCTTCCACCAAGAGTCCAGTCTGAATCACATATTTCAGAGATTTACAAGTAAATCTTGGTGTAAGCGCTCAGGAGGATAAAGGTGAGCTGATCATTACTGTGATCTTTGTGAGGCAGAGTACACAAATCGACAACACTTCAATAATTGTTTTAACTTATTTTTTAAGCCAGTCACCATGTGGTATAAATGATTTTACTGTTTTATTCTAGTGGTCGGTACAATTACAGTAATGCCAGATTTAAATTATTTTTATTTGTTTGGCTTCTATCACACGCTAAAAAGATAATTTTTTTTTTTACAAAGTTTTGCATCGCCATATTTTGAGAGCAATAATTTTTATTTATTTCCATCTGTAGAGTCATGTCAGGGCTTCTTTTTTTACAGGATAAGTTGATGATTTTATTGGCACCATTTTATGTCATATAAAAATTTTTGATCACTTTCCATTCTGATTTTTGTGAGCCTGAATGAACTAAAGCTAGAATTCAGGAATTTTCTTTTATATTGTTCACTGTGTGGTAAAAGTAATAAGTTACATTCATTTTTCCAGTCAGTGTGATTACAGTGATACCACATTTATATAATTTTTGTAATGTTTTGCCTCTTTTAAAAAATAAAGACAATTTTATTAAAAAAAATGTTTTTCTATAGCTGTAGTCTGAGACCTATAGCTTTTTTATTTTTCTACTAATGGAGCTATATGGTGGATTGTTTTTTGCAAAATGACATTTTCAGTGATACAATTTTTATTTACATTCAACTGTATGATCATATTTTATTCCACTTTTTATCCAGCAGTACAATGAAAAAGCATTGTTTTTATTTTTTATGATGTTCACTGAAGGGGTTAGCTAGTGTGAAAGTTTTAGTGGGATCAGGTCTTTTCGGATGTGGCAATATCAAATATGTGTACTTACCGTATATACGCGAGTATAAGCCGAGATTTTCAGCCCATTTTTTGGTCGGCAGGGGAGGGGGAGCGTGGGCTGTCTAGTTATACTTACTTGCTCCGGCGCGGTCCCTGCAGTCCCTGCTTCTCCCGGCGCTGCATCTTCTTCCTGTATTGAGCGGTCACATGGTACCGGCTCATTACAGTCATGAATATGCGGCTCCACCTCCCATAGAGGTGGAGCCACATATTCATGACTGAAATTTAGCGGTAACTGTGACCGCTCAATACAGGAAGAAGATGCAGCGCCGGGACTGCAGGGACCTCGCCGGGAGCAGGTAAGTATACGGGGAGGGGAGTGCTGCGCGATATTTACCTGCTCCTCGCTCTGGTGCGGCTCCATCCCCAACGTCCTCTGGCTGTGATGCTCAGTTCGGAGGCCGCGGTGATGTGGTCAGTGCGCACCCTCTGCTGAGCGTCAGTGCTGTAGACGGAGCCGCACGAGGATCAGGTAAATATTGAAAGCGCCGGCGTCCTGAGCAAGAGAGGTGAGTATGTGACTTTTTTTTTTATTGCAGCAGCAGCATTATATATGGCACAGCTTTATATGGAGCATCTATGGGGCAATAATCAATGGTGCAGAGCATTGTATATGGCACAGCTTTCTATGGAGCATCCATGAGGCCATAATGAACGGTGAAGAGCATTCTATATGGGGCACAGCTTTATGTGGAGCATCAGTGGGGCCATAATGAACAGTGCAGAGCATTCCATATGGCACAGCTTTATGTGTAGCATCTATGGGGCCATAATGAACGGTGCAGAGTAGGGTTGAGCGACTTTTCTTTTTATAGGATCGTGTCAGGTTTCACGAAACACGACTTTTTCAAAAGTCGGGTCGAGTGAAATCGGCCAATCCTATAGAAAAGTCGGGGTCGGCCGAAACACGAAACCCAATGCAGTGCATTGGGTTTCTAATGGTTCTCAGGGTCTGAAGGAGAGGAAACTCTCCTTCAGGCCCTGGGATCCATATTTAAGTGTAAAATAAAGAATCAAAATAAAAAATATTGATATACTTACCCTCGGACGCGCCCTGCTTCTCACCGGCAGCCTTCCTTCCTAAGAATGAGCGCCTGAAGGACCTTCGATGACGTTGCGGCTTGTGATTGGTCGTGTGAGCGGTCACATGGGCGTCACACGACCAATCACAAGCCGCGACGTCATCTAAGGTCCTTCAGGCGCTGATTCTTAGGAAGGAAGGCTGCGGGTTAGAACCAGGGCATGTCCGAGGGTGAGTATATACCTATTAGGAATATACTCACCCTCGGACACGCCCTCGGACGCTTCCTTCCTAAGAATTAGCGCCTGAAGGACCTTAGATGACGTCGCGGCTTGTGATTGGTCGTGTGACCGCCCATGTGACCGCTCACGTGACCAATCACAAGCCACCACGTCATCGAAGGCCCTTCAGGCGCTCATTCTTAGGAAGGAAGGCTGCCGGTGAGAACCAGGGCGCGTCCGAGGGTGAGTATATCAATATTTTTTTATTTTTATTCTTTATTTTACACTTAAATATGAATTCCGATACCGATTCCCGATATCTTAAACATATCGGAACTCGGTATCGGAATTCCGATTCCAGATCAGAAGATCGCCGACCTCATGGCCGACCCCACATAGGGGTCGGGTCGGGTTTCATGAAACCTGACTTTGCCAAAAGTTGGCGACTTCTGAATCTGGCCGACCCATTTCGCTCAACCCTAGTGCAGAGCATTATATATGGCATAGCTTTATATGGAGCATCTATGGGGCCATAATGAACGGTGCAGAGCATTCTATATGGCACAGCTTTATGCATCTATGGGGCCATAATGAACGGTGCAGAGCATTCTATATGGCACAGCTTCATTATGGCCCCATAGATGCTCCATATAAACGGTGCAGAACAATCTACATGGCACAGTTTTATATGGAGCATCTATGGGGCCATAATGAACGGTGCAGAGCATTATATGTGGCACAGCTTTATGTGGAGCATCTATGGGGCAATAATGAACGGTGCAGAGCATTCTACATGGCACAGCTTTCTATGGAACATCTATGGGGCCATAATGAACGGTGCAGAGCATTATATGGGGCACAGCTTTATATGGAGCATCTATGGGGCAATAATGAACGGTATGGAGCATCTATTTTTATTTTTGAATTTCACTGGTAGCTGCTGCATTTCCTACCCTAGGCTTATACTCGAGTCAATAAGTTTTCCCAGTTTTTTGTGGCAAAATTAGGGGGGTCGGCTTATACTCGGGTCGGCTTATACTCGAGTATATACGGTAATTTGCTGATGTTTTGTATTTATTTAAATATCCTTTACGTATTTATTGGATTAATATATTTTTTGTTCTTTATTTTGTGATTTTTTTTAGATTTAAACATTTTTTTTTACATTTTATTTCTTTTTTCACCCTGTCCCAGGATAGGACATCAACTTCCCTGCCCTGATCTAATACTCTGTAATTCTTATGCATTGAAAAGTATTACAGTAAAATGTGGGCACACCTGGTTAAAATTACCGGTATTGTGAATAATTAAGCAAATAGAAGATTAAATTAACTCTGAAAGTGCTAAAGTTAAAGATGATAAATTTCCATTGCATTTTAGGCAAAAAAAGTATCGTAATTTTTTACATTTTAGATATTACAAAGAGGAAAATGTGATGATGCAAAAGCTTTGGCACCCTAGGAGATTGGTGTGCTGCGATAACTTTGACAAAGGTTTAAGACCTTTATTAGCTTGTTAGGGTTATGACTAGTGTTGAGCGATACCGTCCGATACTTGAAAGTATCGGTATCGGATAGTATCGGCCGATACCCGAAAAATATCGGATATCGCCGATACCGATATCCGATACCAATACAAGTCAATGGGACATCAAGTATCGGAAGGTATTCTCATGGTTCCCAGGGTCTGAAGGAGAGGAAACTCTCCTTCAGGCCCTGGGATCCATAGGGATGTGTAAAATAAAGAATTAAAATAAAAAATATTGATATATTTACCTCTCCGGCGGCCCCTGAACTCAGCGCGGGTAACCGGCAGGCTTCTTTGTTCAAAATCAGCGCTTTTAGGACCTGAGAATCACGTCCCGGCTTCTGATTGGTCGCGGGCCGCCCATGTGACCGCCACGCGACCAATCACAAGCCGCGACGTCACCGCAAGCTATTAACGCGCTCATTTTTAAAAATGAGCGCGTTAATGACTTTCAAAGACGTAGCGGCTTGTGATTGGTCGCGTGGCCGCGACCAATCACAACCCGCTACATCTTTGAAAGCCATTAACGCGCTCATTTTTAAAAATGAGCGCGTTAATAGCGTGCGGTGACGTCGCGGCTAGTGATTGGTCGCGGCCACGCGACCAATCACAAGCCGCTACGTCTTTGAAAGCCATTAACGCGCTCATTTTTAAAAATGAGCGCGTTAATAGCATGCGGTGACGTCGCGGCTTGTGATTGGTCGCGGCCACGCGACCAATCATAAGCCGCTACGTCTTTGAAAGCCATTAACGCACTCATTTTTAAAAATGAGCGCGTTAATAGCTTGCGGTGACGTCGCGGCTTGTGATTGGTCGCGGCCGCGACCAATCACAACCCGCTACGTCTTTGAAAGCCATTAACGCGCTCATTTTTAAAAATGAGCGCGTTAATAGCTTGCGGTGACGTCGCGGCTTGTGATTGGTCGCGTGGCCGCGACCAATCACAAGCCGCTACGTCTTTGAAAGTCATTAACGCGCTCATTTTTCAAAAATGAGCGCGCTAATAGCTTGCGGTGACGTCGCGGCTTGTGATTGGTCGCGTGGCGGTCACATGGGCGGCCCGCGACCAATCAGAAGCCGGGACGTGATTCTCAGGTCCTAAAAGCGCTGATTTTGAACAACGAAGCCTGCCGGTTACCCGCGGACTCACCAGGGGCCGCCGGAGAGGTAAATATATCAATATTTTTTATTTTAATTCTTTATTTTACACATCTCTATGTATCCGATACCGATACCCGATACCACAAAAGTATCGGATCTCGGTATCGGAATTCCGATACCGCAAGTATCGGCCGATACCCGATACTTGCGGTATCGGAATGCTCAACACTAGTTATGACTTATTCGCTATCATCGTTAGGAAAGGCCAGGTGATGCTAATTTCTCAGCTTTATAAAAACTAAGCCACCTTTAACCTTGTGCCAAAAACAGCACCAATGGGTTTTTCTAAGCAACGGCCTAGCACTCCGAATATGAAAATTGTGGAGGTTCGCAAAGCAGGAAAAGGCTATAAAAAAAGAGAAACACATTTTTAAGTTGCTCTTTCCTCAGTTTAACATATAATTAATAAATGGCAATTAACAGGAACAGTAGACGTTAAGATCCAGTCTGGAAGACCAAGCTAAATTTCAGTGAGAGTTGGAAGACCAAGCAAAATTTCAGTGAGAGTTGCTTGCTGGATTGCTAGAGATGCAAATCAGAACCCCTGTTCGTCTGCAAAACACCTTCAGAATGATTTATCAGACTATGGAGTTGTGGTAAATTGTTCAAATGTTAAGAGACACCTGCACAAATCTGGTTTGTAGGGAAGAGTCATCAGAAGAAAACCGCTCCTGCATCCTAATCTTAACATTCTGAGGCAGAAGTATGCAAAAAAAATCTAAACAAGGCTGATGCATTTTAGAAACAAGGTATGTGGACCGATGAGGCTAAAATAGAACTCTTCAGCCCCAATGATCAAGGGAGGAGTTAAAACGGCACAGAATTTCAGGAAACAAACATATTACCAACCATTCAACTTTGGGGGTGGATTAATTATGCTTTGTGGCTTTATTGCAGCCAATGGCACAGATAAACATGCCATGGGTAGAGGAAAGAATGAAATTTCAACAAGTTCTTGATGCAAACATAACACTATCTGTAAAAAAGCTGATGTTGAAAATAGGATGGCTTCTACAAATGGAAAATGCTCCTAAACACACATCAACATCCATAATAGACTACCGCAAAAGGCATAAGCTGAATGATTTTCAATGGCCCTCACAGTCCCCTGATCTGATCATCATTGAAAATCTGTGGCTAGAACTCAAAATAGCAGTGCACGCAAGACAATCCAGTAATCTCACACAGCTGGAAGAATTTTCCAAAGTCTCTTAGCTGGCTGGAAAAAGCGTTTACAAGCTGTGATAGGGGGTGCTACTAGGTACTAATCATTTTAAACAACATAATGAGAACAAAAACCATAATATGTATAAAAAAGGAGGCCTAATTGCCTAGCAGGTCAACAATCATGAGTTGACTGAACACTCCAAACATAGAATATAATACTAAAAACAGGAAGTCAAATAGTCCATCAGTAAAAGGTAGGTATATCTTTATTAACTCTTAATCACAGACAAAGCTATACCATGCAGTAAATATGTATAGACAAGATAATTAGCAAAAAAAGACTCAATTATGAAGGTATGGGGTCAACACATTACAATAAGGACTGGGAGAATGAATCACCTGGGAACACTAGCAGTTACATCAAACTGGGCAAATATTATAGACCCAGATTATTTTCACGAATGTAGGAATGAAGAGAAGCAGTCAGCATATCTATAATCAGTATACCTTAATCACACCTGCAAAGTACCATGCATGGTGTCAAAACCTTTGCATCTGCCCATTTTCCTTTTTGAACATTTTAAAATATAAAGGATCAAAATATATAATTTTTGGCCTAAATCATATCATCTTTAACCTTAAGCCTTTTAGAGATCATTTCATCTTCAACTTGCTTAAGTGTTCACAATAACAGTAAATTTGACCAGGGGTGCCCAAACTTTTACATCTCACTATACATCTGTTTATCGCACACAGGTAGGAGGCATGTCAGCTCCTGCTCTGAGCAGTTGCTTACCAGCCTCAATACCTCGGTGAGCACCATGGAGACAATTGGCACCACGCTCCCTCCCTCTGCACACCGATCAACGTCGCTATCACTATTGACAGCGGCCTCAGAGGGGTTAAGATCCTGCGAATGGCTCTAGCATCAAAAGTGGGCATTACCGCAAGGTGTCAGAAGTCGTATAGGACTGACAATCTGCTTTTTGTTGTGCCGGTGACCGGAGTGAGCCTGCATGATCGTCACGCTGTATGTTTTGTGGTTTGCGGGAACGCATCTCCCACAGCCCGTTACATGTATGGTGGATCCTGTGAAGGGGATAAAATCAATGAGTCATCCATGTAATGATTAGATGTGCTAACTCATATAGAAAGAGAAAGTCCAAATAATTGCTACATTATACATGAATGGCCTATGGGTTATCTAAAACAGGTTTTCTACATCAGTTAACAACTTTAAAATAAATTCAGTAGCCTAAAATAATATTAAAATCTCCATGAAGTGGAATAAAGCCTCCTAGTACGGTATCTCAAGTACCCTTCGAGTCCTTTATAATTTGACTCCCAGACTTGGGAAAATGCTGCTCTTACACCATATCTAACCTGCACTAAATTATATACAGGTGGTTATCATTGAATGGGGATGAATTGCAGCACTCGGCGGTGGCCACTAGTCAATGTGTAGTGATGTGGTGCTAGAGCAGATAGCGGATTGGTTGAGGTATGAGTTTTTGACCTCCATATGTCCAATGTGGAGGTAAGATATTTGTTAACCCCTTTAGATTTAACCAACATCCTGACACCTCATCATAATATTTAATTCAGTTAATATAAATTCATTTAAAGCTACAGTAAATTGTCCGCATGCTGAAATCACACAGTTGGAAGAACTGAATTAGGCAAGAACCAAAGTTCCCTTTTCCTAGATTTATAGTAATTGGATCTGCGGTATAACTTAAAGCTCCTGGGCCCCAACATAATATCTGTGACAAATACCTTACCTACAATGTGCCATACATCATACTAGTTAATTCGGATGTGGCAGTAAGACTTTGGGCGACTGCCACCTCAGCACCCTCTTTCAGCTTTGCCTCTGGATTCAATGTCAAAAATTCCACAAACCCAAGAAAATCTATTAATTCAGCCTGTCTGCGCCATATTAATGACATTTTATAGCTTTGCTAATTTCCTTATTAAAAAGCCATTGTGGGTTTATTATAAGTGATATATGTCAGCTCATTTACAGTTCTGCATAGTGTTAGTGTAAATGAGGTTAAAAATTTATATCTAGGTGACATAAAATTGCCATAACTCATAAAACAGAATATTTCTATTCCAGCTATAAAAGGGGATACAATGAAGGACAATGGAAGTATAAATGCGTGATTTCAGCTGTACTTCGCTGCACAGAAACTTATTTAAAAATAATGGATTCCCAGTTTATAGTGATATGGATGGGTTTATTAAAATCCAGTCATATATTCTCTATTTACTGTTAAAGAACGATCACGGAACGGAGCCACTGATATTTGTTTGGTCTCCAGAACCATTATTATTCTTGATAAAAGAAAATCTTGCTTTCAGTCTCTGCAGTCCTTCTCTGCAGATTACATTTAAGTCAATAGTGTTTTACTAAATGAACCATGACATAGACAGTGACAGTAAGTATTTCAGCTCGGTTGCAGTACTGTACACCTTAAATGACGTGGAAATGGATAGATTGGTCATGGTAACAAAAAAAAGTACAAGGAAATGAATATCGGAGAAGTTGCAGCAGAGGATGAACTTGGAGAAAGCCCAATAAGAGCACAAGAACTGCATGGTCCATTTAAAACAAAATGTTCACACAAAATTGCAAATTGTAGCATTAATTGGGATCATATAGTCCAAACATGTTATGCATAAAAGCAGATAGGTGAGTGTACTTTCATTCCTCATCCGGGAATACATCAGAAATCTCACAAAAAACAGGGTCCGGATGTATGCCTGACTGTTAGGTCCCTTGTCCACTTTGTCTGACCTTGATTCAGTGTTGTTTCCATACCTATCCTGTCTGTTACCCAGAGCCGTACACTCTGCACCAGTACCAGGGGAAGTCCTGACTGATCCCCAGAGCCGTACACTCTGCACCAGTACCAGTGACCATCCTGTCTGTTACCCAGAGCCGCACAGTCTGTACCAGTACCAGTGGAAGTCATGACTGATCCCCAGAGCCGCACAGTCTGTACCAGTACCAGTGGAAGTCATGACTGATCCCCAGAGCCGCACAGTCTGTACCAGTACCAGTGGAAGTCATGACTGATCCCCAGAGCCGCACAGTCTGTACCAGTACCAGTGGAAGTCATGACTGATCCCCAGAGCCGCACAGTCTGTACCAGTACCAGTGGAAGTCATGACTGATCCCCAGAGCCGCACAGTCTGTACCAGTACCAGTGGAAGTCATGACTGATCCCCAGAGCAGCACAGTCTGTACCAGTACCAGTGGAAGTCATGACTGATCCCCAGAGCAGCACAGTCTGTACCAGTACCAGTGACCATCCTGTCTGTTACCCAGAGCCGCACAGTCTGTACCAGTACCAGTGGCCATCCTGTCTGCTACCCAGAGCCGCACAGTCTGCACCAGTACCAGTGGAAGTCGTGACTGATCCCCAGAGCAGCACAGTCTGTACCAGTACCAGTGACCATCCTGTCTGTTACCCAGAGCCGCACAGTCTGTACCAGTACCAGTGGCCATCCTGTCTGCTACCCAGAGCCGTACACTCTGCACCAGTACCAGTAGAAGTCCTGACTGATCCCCAGAGCAGCACAGTCTGTACCAGTACCAGTGACCATCCTGTCTGTTACCCAGAGCCGCACAGTCTGTACCAGTACCAGTGGAAGTCATGACTGATCCCCAGAGCAGCACAGTCTGTACCAGTACCAGTGACCATCCTGTCTGTTACCCAGAGCCGCACAGTCTGTACCAGTACCAGTGGCCATCCTGTCTGCTACCCAGAGCCGCACAGTCTGCACCAGTACCAGTGGAAGTCGTGACTGATCCCCAGAGCAGCACAGTCTGTACCAGTACCAGTGACCATCCTGTCTGTTACCCAGAGCCGCACAGTCTGTACCAGTACCAGTGGCCATCCTGTCTGCTACCCAAAGCCGCACAGTCTGTACCAGTACCAGTGGTCATCCTGACTGATCCCCAGAGCCGCACAGTCTGTACCAGTACCAGTGGTCATCCTGACTGATCCCCAGAGCCGCACAGTCTGTACCAGTACCAGTGACCATCCTGTCTGCTACCCAGAGCCGTACACTCTGCACCAGTACCAGTAGAAGTCCTGACTGATCCCCAGAGCAGCACAGTCTGTACCAGTACCAGTGACCATCCTGTCTGTTACCCAGAGCCGCACAGTCTGTACCAGTACCAGTGGAAGTCATGACTGATCCCCAGAGCAGCACAGTCTGTACCAGTACCAGTGACCATCCTGTCTGTTACCCAGAGCCGCACAGTCTGTACCAGTACCAGTGGCCATCCTGTCTGCTACCCAGAGCCGCACAGTCTGTACCAGTACCAGTGGTCATCCTGACTGATCCCCAGAGCCGCACAGTCTGTACCAGTACCAGTGGTCATCCTGACTGATCCCCAGAGCCGCACAGTCTGTACCAGTACCAGTGGCCATCCTATCTGCTACCCAGAGCCACAAAGTCTGTACCAGTACCAGAGGTAACCTTGTCTGCTACCCAGAGCCGCACAGTTTGTATCAGTACCAGTGCTCCCCATGTCTGCTACCCAGAGCCGCACAGTCTGTACCAGTACCAGTGGTTATCCTGTCTGCTACCCTGAGCCGCACAGTCTGTACCAGTACCAGTGACCATCCTGTCTGCTACCCTGAGCCGCACAGTCTGTACCAGTACCAGTGGCCATCCTATCTGCTACCCAGAGCCGCACAGTCTGTACCAGTACCAGAGGTAACCTTGTCTGCTACCCAGAGCCGCACAGTCTGTACCAGTACCAGTGGTCATCCTGACTGATCCCCAGAGCCGCACAGTCTGTACCAGTACCAGTGGTTATCCTGTCTGCTACCCAGAGCCGCACAGTTTGTATCAGTACCAGTGCTCACCATGTCTGTTACCCTGAGCCGCACAGTCTGTACCAGTACCAGTGGTAATCCTGTCTGCTATCCAGAGTCGCACAGTTTGTACCAGTACCAGTGGCTGTCCTGACTGATCCCCAGAGCCACACTGTCAGTACCAGTTACAGTGGTCATCCTGTCTGTTACCCAGAGCCGCACACTCTGTACCAATACCAGTGGCCATCCTGACTGATCCCCCAAGCCGCACAGTCTGTACGAGTACCAGTGGTCATCCTGACTGATCCCCAGAGCCGCACAGTCTGTACCAGTACCAGTGGTTATCCTGTCTGCTACCCAGAGCTGCACAGTCTGTACCAGTACCAGAGGTAACCTTGTCTGCTACCCAGAGCCTCACAGTTTGTATCAGTACCAGTGCTCACCATGTCTGTTACCCTGAGCCGCACAGTCTGTACCAGTACCAGTGGCCATCCTGTCTGCTATCCAGAGTTGCACAGTCTGTACCAGTACCAGTGGCTGTCCTGACTGATCCCCAGAGCCACACTGTCAGTACCAGTTCCAGTGGCCATCCTGTCTGCTCCCCAGAGACGCACAGTCTGTACCAGTACCAGTGGTCATCCTGATTGATCCCCATAGCCGCAAAGTTTGTACCAGTACCATTGGTCATCCTGATTGATCTCCTGATCCGCACAGTCTGTACCAGTACCAATGTTCATCCTGCTTGTTACCCAGAGCCACACAGTCTGTAACAGTACCAGTGGCCATCCTGTCTGCTATCTAGAGCCACACAGATAGTACCAGTGGTAACCTTGTCTGCTATCTAGAGCCACACAGTCAGACCCAGTTCCAGTGACCATCCTAACTAATCCCGAGAGCCACTCAGTACCATTTCCAGTGGTCACCTTGTCTGCGATCCAGAGCCGCACAGTCTGTAACAGTACCAGTGACTATCCTGTCTGTTACCCAGAGCCGCACAGTCAGTACCAGTTCCAATGGCTGTCCTGTCTACAACCAAGAGCCGCACAGTCTGAACCCGCACCACTGGCCTATGTGGGACACTCTATCTGATTCAGTGTCTCTGACCCTTGGGGTGAGCTGCTACTGTTCAGGACACTGCCCTGGAGTGGTATGTGGCAGCTACCTGCCGCACAAGCCTGACCTCACCATCAAGGGCTCCAGTGAAAACCAGGTAGCTGTTTAGTTACACTCCTTCAGGGTAAGCCCGGCCTGTAGCGCAGTGGGTTCACGATCCACAAACATTACAGATATTAGTATGCACCCAGCTTCAGAGGTCATTGTGTGTAGCCATTCAGAGACAACAAGGTGGCGCTCTGTATTATTGTATTTAGTGACATAGATAAAAGAGCCATTAAAGTCATATTCAAATTCAAATTTTGGGAAGATAGCCCATTTACTTATTTCTTTACTTTACTCCCAGACATAACGCCATTAATTTGACATCACTTTACAGACATCACTGTCCCCATTGGGGTTCACAATCTAAATTCCATATTAGTATGCCTTTGGAGTGTGGGAGGAAACCGAATTACAAGGAGGAAACCCACGCAAACACGAGAGGGACATACAAACTCCTTGCAGATGTTGTCCTTTGTGGGATTTGAACTCCTACAAGATACAGTAAGTACCTATGTTGGCTTCATCATCTAATATTTATTTAGACTTCAAGCATTGGATCATTTTTTGGCTCTTTTAATTTTGTATGTTTTACAGAGATATTGGTCCCTATATCTTGAGACCAACGTAAATAGTGATCAATGGAAAACTCTATTATCTTATACTGATATAAGGAGGTCTGCCAAAGAACATATGATCAGCTCACCAAGAGCACATGTATTCTGGATATGAATATAATGAAAAAAAACCTGTTGGTGTATTATAAGATGTATTGATGGTTAGTAAAAAGCGTAATGTGTAACCGTCATTTTCGGTTTTATTTAACACATAAATAGTACATTTATGTGGCAAAGTTGCTTATTTTTATCAGATAAATCTGTGGCTTTCTCTTCCTGAATTGATATTTAACACTTAATTCATGGCTCTCATTACTCAGATACAAGATGACAGTTGGTGCTTATAAGAGTCTATGGTAAAGGGGAAGGATCACAGACCCAGCTGATTTCCTGCAAGTGATCTTGAAATGACACTTACTGTTCTCCATAGAACATCGAGCATCAACTGTCATCTCAGTAGTGGGAAAGTGTGTTCACTAAAGACAGATTTTACCCATGAATTAAGTATTTTGGAAATTAATAATCTGTCCAGGAGGAGAAAGAAGTGGATTTCTCTAACTATTGAATAGTTTATTTTTTTTCTCATATATTGATTTATGAAGAAAAATTACAAGAATGGTACCTCTTTAATGATTAGAAGAGCAATTAGATCACTGATGAAATCAGTTTAGAGGCCCTATATGGCTGCAATAGGAGCAATGTAAAGGTTAAGTAGCATTTGCTCATATTTGACGACAGAGGTTGTGATCAGGACGTCACCCTATGGTTACTTGTATTTATAGCTTCTTGCCTCCACAGATTGTGAAAGCAACAGCATAACTTTCCTTTACTGTAAGATAGTTTGGTCAATAAGCTAATGCAGGTACTATATTGGAGCTCTAAGTCTGAAGTAAACAAGTAGACATTTCAGTAATAGAAGCAAAACCTCGATGACAGCTGAACTCATACATCGGACCCTGCACTCGCGCACTGGGTTCATCCCGGGTTTGAACTACATATATATTACACTACTTAGAAAGTCTTCTGCTTATGAATCATTGATTCAGCCTCTATTAATGATTCATGTGTATTGAACGTTTCAACTAAATAATACTCTGTATACTACTGGCTATGGCGCAAACTCCTAAAACTGCAAAAGTTAACAGGAGAACACAGTTTGCGAATATATGCAGCTATATGTAGATAGATACTGTACAAATAACTGTGAATTATATACATTATGAAGACAAAAGTATGGGGGACACCTCTCAATTAGAGATGGGTGAATCCGAAGAGTAAAGTTAGGCATCCATACCAAACACATACTGCACGGACACCGAACATGGACTTCACCAGGAAGCCCATGTTACTATTCGAGTTCAGCCCCTCGAATACTGGGAGTTTGTCGCACTGCCATGTGCATGAGAGCGTGTCAAACACTGCTTCTGATCGGTGGTAAAATTATCACCGCTGGTCAAACATCCATGGTTTCACACTGTCAAATTACAGCGTGAACCAGCATCTGTGATCGGTGGTATAAAATTTACCTCCAATCACTGGTGTCAGCTGATGGGACTACTGCTCCCATCAGCCGACGCATGCTGCCACTAATAACAGTGAGAGCAGGAGCAGCTGATGGTAGTATTCAACATCCAGCACCTGCACTGTAAATAAATAATTAAAAAAATGCGTGGTTCCCCAGTATTTTTGATAACCAGCCAGGCGAAACATTGCTCTGGGCTGCAACCCTCACCTGTCATTTTCAGCAGGCTATCAAGAATAGAGGAGTCCCTATGCCAATTTTTTTACTATTTAAATGAATAATTTTAAAAAATGGTGTGTTATTCCCACCATTTTTGACAACCAGCCTTGCTAAAGTTGACAGCTGGGGGCTGGTATTCTCAGGCTGGTAAGGGGCCATGGATATTGGCCCCTCCAGCCTACAAATACACATTTCCAGGCTCTTCCCACTTGCCCTGTTGCAGTGGCAAGTTGGGTTCATATTTATGGGGTTGATGTCACCATGTTGTTGGGTGACATCAAGCCCACGGCTTCGTAATGGAGAGGCGTCTATAAGACACCTATCCATTATTAATCAAATAGTTATGTGGTAAATAAAGACAAAGTCAGAATAAAGTCTTTTATTTTAATTAAAAACACATTTTACTTTTTTATTTAAAAATAACAAACACAGTTATACTCATCTAACACCCATTCCACTTAATCCCTCATCTCCTGTAATAAAACAAAAATAAAAAGACCATATCCCACACCTGTCCGTCTTTCTGTCTCAAATTGTAATCAATGTCTGGGGGATAAACAGTTTTCAACCTGGACAGTGCCAAGATGTGACCGTCCAAGCTGGGAACCACTTGGGAAATGAACTGCTGCGAGTGCAGCATCAATGAGCGGTGGTGACGTCAAAGTTAACGCAAGTCATTGAGGTGGCGTTACCAGCTGGGTTGAACTGTGATGACCTTAATGAGATCACCCACTAGCACAGTGCAAAAAAGTGAAATTTTCCCAGTGAACTGCAGGAACTCGCCTCTGCACCGTGAGACTTTTTCTCACTGTGCTGTGATTTGACCGAGGTCATTGCAGTTCAACCCGGCTGGGAACAAAGCCACTGTGACTGAAGGTAACCTTGATGATGTCACCGCTGCTCTTTGATGCTGCTCTCGCAGCAGCTCCTTCATCAGTTGAACTCAGCCTGGACGGTCACATCTTGGCACTGTCCATGTTGAAAACTGTTTATCCCCAGACATGGATTAGGTGAGTATAACTGTGTTTGGTCTTTTTAAATAACAAATGAAAAGTATGTTTTGTTTTCTTTTATTTCAAATAAAATACTTTATTCTGGCTGTGTGTTTATTTACGGGTGTCTCCTAGATGCCTCTCCATTACTAAACCATGGGCTTGATGTTACCTGACAATACAAAGGTGACATCAACCACACAAACATGAACCCCACTTGCCACCGCTACAGAGCAAGTGGGAAGAGCCTGGCAAAGTGCCAGATTTGGGGCCTCTAATAGATGCGCCTTTTCTGGGTGGCTGTGGGCTGCTATTTTTAGTTTGGAGTGGGCCAATATCAATGGCCCCTTACCAGCCCAAGAATACCAGCCCCTAGCTGCCAATTTTAGCAAGGCTGGTTGTCAAAAATGGGCAGAACCTTATGCCAGTTTTTAAAATTATTTATTTAAATAACAAACGCGGCTTAGATACCTCTCTATTCTTGATAACCAGCCTTTGTGAAGTTGACAGATGAGGCTTGCTGTATCACTCATCAAACAAAGAATTAGCCAAAGATATAAATACAGAGATGGAGGTGGGAAAGCCTGTCCGGTATAAAGATTTCAATAGTCAAACTGAAACTTGATGTTGTATATAATGTGTCAAATACATACAGGTAGAAGACCAATATGAAGAGGTTAAAATCAGAGGCACAACATAGTACCTGTATGGGCAGCCTGGCAGGGGCTCTCCGAGTGCATGTGTCTGCTCCAACATGTGTTTCATATGCTGTTCCTTCATCAGGATATATCCGTATGAAGGAAAAGCATCCAAAACGAGCATTGTGGAGGACACACGAGCGATGCCCACCAGGGTCATGGGGTACTTGGAACCGAGTCGGACACTTCTTTGGGGAAGTCATGGGGACATGACCCTACACCGTGGCCCTGGGCATGCAATAAAAATGATGCCAGGGGGAAAAGTTATGTGGTATTGGTTTGTGACGCCACCTGTGATGTTCACTGCGGTTCAGGTCACAGGGGCTGATGATGACGCAGCAAAGTTGTTGCAGCTCTCCACGGGTAGAGCGGGCCCCAGGGCAGTTATAGGGTAAATTAAATTATTGTAACTGTTGTAGTACTAGGCAGGTGACGCAGCAAATAACATTGAGGACATAGCAGGGTGCAGTCTTCACACTTTTATTCACAGTCTGTTGGTTACAATCACCAGCCTGGTGCTGTGTCCTCCGGGTTGTGGTCCAGGCAGCTCTCAGGTAATTTGGGTGCACTTTTCCGGTATCCCCTTTATGTGTACCTTTCCAGGTCGTCTCTCTGCACTGGCCCTCGTCTTCCTGCCTTGCGCATTACAGACGGTTTCCCAAGCCAGCAACCTCAGGTCCTGTCAGGTGACATCCTCTTGGTCCCCTTGAAGCTATGTGGTTACCTTTTTAGCAATTATTTGTAGATTTGGCTGTGGCATATAGAGAAACCACAGCCTCCGGTATGGTAGCCAAGTCCTACAGTCTCTCCACTAGTCTGGGGCCGGTCCCCCACTGCGTCCTGGTCCCTCCACCTGACTACTACATTTGCATGCATTCTGGCGCCACGGGTGGATTCTTCACTTCCCTGGCCCCTAGGACCTCTTCTCTCTGGAGCTCCTCTCAGACACCTCCATACTCCTCTCTCTCTCTAACTGACTAACTCCTCCTCCCGTTTCCATGACAACACTTCACTCCCAACTGTCACTCTACCTCAGGTCTCCTACCCATGTCTACTTCTTCCACCCACACCCTCTACCTAGTTCCCTCCTCCAGCCTGAGATGGGACCCTTCCTAAATAGGTTCTGCCTGTAGTGGTGTGGTAAACACCACAAAGAAATGAAGTATACTACCTCAGATTAATCCATAAAACCATCATTTTATTTCAAATGTTTGAAAAGAACAACTATAGTTCAGACAGTAAAGATATAAATACAGAGATATCTGAATATAAGGAAAGGGTGCACCACAACACCCACTATCACATCAAAGGAGAGATGGAGGACATGAATTCTAAAGAGGATGCTAGTCAGTCCCTGTAGAAACTAATTGGAATCTAAAGTGCCAGTGCTCAAAAATCCCTCAGGGCATTTACAGACTACTATTAATGCTGCATACAAATATCAGGGGAGACTCCCAAGATCTAGTGACCCATCGTCCCCATATGTGCAGCTAAACTCCTCCACATGTCACAATCTTACCCTTCTCCATCTCCATAGATGATAAAACACGCCTGTAGTGGTGTGGTGTTGGATGCTAGTATGCGGGTACCGGGTAGTGCCTCCTCCTTACCCGAGAGTGGGATACCACACCTCTGGCTGAGGTGCAGTACCTCTATGGCGACTGGACCCTCAGGGGCGCCACACATGCACCTGGTGAGCCCCTGCCAGCCTGGCCATACAGGTACTATGTTATGCCTCTGAGTTTAACCTCTTCATATTGGTCATCTACCTGTATGTATTTTACGCCCAATATACTGTACAACATCCAGTTTCAGTTTGACTGTTGAACTCTTTTTACATGACAGGCTTTCCCACCTCCGTCTCTGTATTTATATCTTTGGCTAATTAATTTTTTGATGAGTGATACAATTATGTCTACAGTGTGGGATTTTATTGTCTTACCGGTTTCCATGCATCCTTCTATATTTGTGCACCCAATTCTATGTGGAATTGTTCCATGTTTTGCCATACAAGTTTAGCTGCATTGTGTATAATAAAGTTATTAAGTTTCATACTTGCAATGGACTTTTCAGTCATTTTTGGTGTTTCCACACCCTCTTCCTATCTTCCTATCTTTATGTTTGACTACCAGTCTGTATTGTTGTCCATTAGCTATTTCAGCAGAATTTGAGTTACATTTTAGACATAAAATTATACACTCATATGCTGCATTCTTACATGAGTTCCCTCTATTACTCCGGTAATAATGTATGTTTGTCTGGTATGAAAAAAATAATTCAGCGACAGTACTATGGTACTTGGTCTTGCTATGGCATCATGATCTGTTTAAGGGTGGTTTCACATTTGCGTCTCTGTGCGCAGCGCTTTATCTGCACAGATTACCATGCGTCGTTTCTCGGTGTGCAGCGGGGTCCGGTGAATGCAACATGTTGCATTTTTGGAAGAGTCAAAAATCTGTCAAATATGCTCAGGCATGCGCATGTGGATTAGTGTGTTAAAAAAATGCATTAATGTCTATGGGAATGCATGCGTACGCATGTCCTTGAGTATGCATACGTTCACTTCGCTTGCGTACTTTGGACTTCGCATGTCCAGGAACTGATTGAAACTCGCCCATTGAGAAACGCCCTCCTGAAAATATCGAACGCATAAGAATAAAAGAGGAAAACGCCGGCTACAAACGCATACAAACGCAAGCACTCGCCTAATTTTTGTGCCGTCATGCGTAAGCTGATGCAGATAAAAATGATGCGTAAACATGCGTTCGCACATGCAGATGATATGCTGTGCACACATACGCAGATGTGAACTTACCCTAATTGACAAAAACTATCTATATCAATGTATTTGTAGTCAATCATTATTATGTGATAGTAAGGACGTATTTTTTGGTCACTGCCACATTGTTTTGTCCTTGAAATCTGATATTTTGTGTTACTCTACAAATGTAATTTAGAGGTATGCCATATTCTTCAGTGAGAGGTAGATGAGAGGTTGACATCTAAGTGACCACGTTGCTCTGTATAAAGAGTAGTTTCACGTTTGTAGTTGTGCTTCAAGTAGTTTTTACTACGTGTTTCAGGTCCACACTGAACCATTTCTCAAAACTACATGTATGTAGTTTTGTTTGAGAAATGGTTCAGGACGGACCTGAAATGTGTAATAAAGAGTGCATAAAACACAACTACAAGCGTAAAACTACTCTTTCTACAGAGCAGTGTGGTCACTTAGACGTCAACCTCTCATCTACCTCTCAACTTTACATGCAGAAGAAGAATCTCTTCTATCCACAGACAAGATTCCAGCAGATTGTTATGCTATGGGCATTTTTTGATGTTTTGACATGCACAACCCAACCAGGTGAACATCACCCTTACCCCCTATCTACTCACAACAAGTGGTAATACCCTGTGTATGCAAGTCTCTCTTCTTTATTTATATTCTTCAATGAGACAACTTGTCCATAACTTGCCCTTCCCTTGGTTAAATATCGTTCCCCATTGTACCCGTGTGATTTTAGAGTTTATCTCCACTAGGTCCTTTGGTTTAAGCAAACCATCTGAAAACATATTAATGTTAGTAGGCTTAACAAATAAATTGTCTCCAGACTCTAGAGTGTGTGTGGTTGAGATAAGGAGATTAGACTGTGAAACCTATTGAGGACTTAGGATATTACGGAGCATTCCTAATATGGCTTTCCAGTAGTACAGCAATTATTATTATTCTTGGTCATCTGTTTGACACTTCAGATTCTGTAATCTTGCGAAATTTCAGCATTTTATGAAAACATGTTCCATCCCCGTGAAATCATCTCTATAGTGTGATGAATAGCATCTCTGAAATTCAGACCTTAGTGATTGAGCGTGTCCTCCTATTATGGATGTGAGACGTTAATGTGAGATGTTAAATCTAAACATATACAGCAAGCCATAGGAAGCGACGGCAGCTGCAGGAAAAGCGGCCGGTGTGATTTTTGACATTTACACACTTCAGCAACTTTAGAAATAGCTAAACTCCAATATCCATTACGAAGAATACAATAGCTAACAAAAATGAAGAGGTTTTCTCCATTCAGCAATCTAGAACAACATTGAATTTTTCTGTGAGCTGCAGTAGCACAAACTATGTGACTTAAAAATGCATTATAGGAGCTTTGAGCCCACTCATGTCTCTCATAACACAACGTAGATCGAAAACAAAAAGTGATCCAAATGTTTCCGCACCATAAATCTTTAGCCCAATGACACGAATGATATTAGCTCACATTGAATATAAATACACATTCTATGGTCTCCAAATTACACTTAAAACATAATTATTTAGAATTCACACTAATAGATCTCTGCCACTGTTGAAGCCCCCGCTAGAGTTTACGTGAAGATGTATTGTCCATTTGGAGCAAAAGTTGAACGAAAACTAGCAAGTCATAAGGAATTATGGATGACTTATCACTACACAGCTTTAACCAAATCATTATGTCATGTCATCATACCGTCTTGTGAATGTCTATTGGTGGAACTACTCCGTGAAACCAAGAAATAATTCTAAAGGCAACCTATAATACATGTATGGAAACAGGAACACATGGGCTACTTGCACAGTGAACAAGTCTGTATGATCATGTTCACACACCACCAAGAAACCTGAAGACACAAAAGAGAATAGTAAAACCAAAAACACTCAGTTTGAAAAAATGTTGCAGTAATCCGCAAGTGCTAGTAAAAGATGTAAAAAACAGGGTATTTGGTTGATACGTTTTTTGCAAAAAATGTATACTAAGCTGCTCTACCAATCTTCACGGTATACCCTTATCAGAGCAGTCCTAACTAATGTATGCAATCCCTATCTGATGTATTTAAAAACCTGATCATCTGTATATAACCTGTGTGAACAGGGTTCAGAGAGGAAAAATCCATGTGTGCATACAGGGTAGAACAGCTATTATGCAGATAGCCCAAGAGGAGTGGTGGAACTCCCCAGTCTTGTAGACACAAGAGAACAATTATGGAAACAGGAACACATGGGCTACTTGCACAGTGAACAAGTCTGTATGATCATGTTCACACACCACCAAGAAACCTGAAGACACAAAAGAGAATAGTAAAACCAAAAACACTCAGTTTGAAAAAATGTTGCAGTAATCCGCAAGTGCTAGTAAAAGATGTAAAAAACAGGGTATTTGGTTGATACGTTTTTTGCAAAAAATGTATACTAAGCTGCTCTACCAATCTTCACGGTATACCCTTATCAGAGCAGTCCTAACTAATGTATGCAATCCCTATCTGATGTATTTAAAAACCTGATCATCTGTATATAACCTGTGTGAACAGGGTTCAGAGAGGAAAAATCCATGTGTGCATACAGGGTAGAACAGCTATTATGCAGATAGCCCAAGAGGAGTGGTGGAACTCCCCAGTCTTGTAGACACAAGAGAACAATTATGGAAACAGGAACACATGGGCTACTTGCACAGTGAACAAGTCTGTATGATCATGTTCACACACCACCAAGAAACCTGAAGACACAAAAGAGAATAGTAAAACCAAAAACACTCAGTTTGAAAAAATGTTGCAGTAATCCGCAAGTGCTAGTAAAAGATGTAAAAAACAGGGTATTTGGTTGATACGTTTTTTGCAAAAAATGTATACTAAGCTGCTCTACCAATCTTCACGGTATACCCTTATCAGAGCAGTCCTAACTAATGTATGCAATCCCTATCTGATGTATTTAAAAACCTGATCATCTGTATATAACCTGTGTGAACAGGGTTCAGAGAGGAAAAATCCATGTGTGCATACAGGGTAGAACAGCTATTATGCAGATAGCCCAAGAGGAGTGGTGGAACTCCCCAGTCTTGTAGACACAAGAGAACAATTATGGAAACAGGAACACATGGGCTACTTGCACAGTGAACAAGTCTGTATGATCATGTTCACACACCACCAAGAAACCTGAAGACACAAAAGAGAATAGTAAAACCAAAAACACTCAGTTTGAAAAAATGTTGCAGTAATCCGCAAGTGCTAGTAAAAGATGTAAAAAACAGGGTATTTGGTTGATACGTTTTTTGCAAAAAATGTATACTAAGCTGCTCTACCAATCTTCACGGTATACCCTTATCAGAGCAGTCCTAACTAATGTATGCAATCCCTATCTGATGTATTTAAAAACCTGATCATCTGTATATAACCTGTGTGAACAGGGTTCAGAGAGGAAAAATCCATGTGTGCATACAGGGTAGAACAGCTATTATGCAGATAGCCCAAGAGGAGTGGTGGAACTCCCCAGTCTTGTAGACACAAGAGAACAATTATGGAAACAGGAACACATGGGCTACTTGCACAGTGAACAAGTCTGTATGATCATGTTCACACACCACCAAGAAACCTGAAGACACAAAAGAGAATAGTAAAACCAAAAACACTCAGTTTGAAAAAATGTTGCAGTAATCCGCAAGTGCTAGTAAAAGATGTAAAAAACAGGGTATTTGGTTGATACGTTTTTTGCAAAAAATGTATACTAAGCTGCTCTACCAATCTTCACGGTATACCCTTATCAGAGCAGTCCTAACTAATGTATGCAATCCCTATCTGATGTATTTAAAAACCTGATCATCTGTATATAACCTGTGTGAACAGGGTTCAGAGAGGAAAAATCCATGTGTGCATACAGGGTAGAACAGCTATTATGCAGATAGCCCAAGAGGAGTGGTGGAACTCCCCAGTCTTGTAGACACAAGAGAACAATTATGGAAACAGGAACACATGGGCTACTTGCACAGTGAACAAGTCTGTATGATCATGTTCACACACCACCAAGAAACCTGAAGACACAAAAGAGAATAGTAAAACCAAAAACACTCAGTTTGAAAAAATGTTGCAGTAATCCGCAAGTGCTAGTAAAAGATGTAAAAAACAGGGTATTTGGTTGATACGTTTTTTGCAAAAAATGTATACTAAGCTGCTCTACCAATCTTCACGGTATACCCTTATCAGAGCAGTCCTAACTAATGTATGCAATCCCTATCTGATGTATTTAAAAACCTGATCATCTGTATATAACCTGTGTGAACAGGGTTCAGAGAGGAAAAATCCATGTGTGCATACAGGGTAGAACAGCTATTATGCAGATAGCCCAAGAGGAGTGGTGGAACTCCCCAGTCTTGTAGACACAAGAGAACAATTATGGAAACAGGAACACATGGGCTACTTGCACAGTGAACAAGTCTGTATGATCATGTTCACACACCACCAAGAAACCTGAAGACACAAAAGAGAATAGTAAAACCAAAAACACTCAGTTTGAAAAAATGTTGCAGTAATCCGCAAGTGCTAGTAAAAGATGTAAAAAACAGGGTATTTGGTTGATACGTTTTTTGCAAAAAATGTATACTAAGCTGCTCTACCAATCTTCACGGTATACCCTTATCAGAGCAGTCCTAACTAATGTATGCAATCCCTATCTGATGTATTTAAAAACCTGATCATCTGTATATAACCTGTGTGAACAGGGTTCAGAGAGGAAAAATCCATGTGTGCATACAGGGTAGAACAGCTATTATGCAGATAGCCCAAGAGGAGTGGTGGAACTCCCCAGTCTTGTAGACACAAGAGAACAATTATGGAAACAGGAACACATGGGCTACTTGCACAGTGAACAAGTCTGTATGATCATGTTCACACACCACCAAGAAACCTGAAGACACAAAAGAGAATAGTAAAACCAAAAACACTCAGTTTGAAAAAATGTTGCAGTAATCCGCAAGTGCTAGTAAAAGATGTAAAAAACAGGGTATTTGGTTGATACGTTTTTTGCAAAAAATGTATACTAAGCTGCTCTACCAATCTTCACGGTATACCCTTATCAGAGCAGTCCTAACTAATGTATGCAATCCCTATCTGATGTATTTAAAAACCTGATCATCTGTATATAACCTGTGTGAACAGGGTTCAGAGAGGAAAAATCCATGTGTGCATACAGGGTAGAACAGCTATTATGCAGATAGCCCAAGAGGAGTGGTGGAACTCCCCAGTCTTGTAGACACAAGAGAACAATTATGGAAACAGGAACACATGGGCTACTTGCACAGTGAACAAGTCTGTATGATCATGTTCACACACCACCAAGAAACCTGAAGACACAAAAGAGAATAGTAAAACCAAAAACACTCAGTTTGAAAAAATGTTGCAGTAATCCGCAAGTGCTAGTAAAAGATGTAAAAAACAGGGTATTTGGTTGATACGTTTTTTGCAAAAAATGTATACTAAGCTGCTCTACCAATCTTCACGGTATACCCTTATCAGAGCAGTCCTAACTAATGTATGCAATCCCTATCTGATGTATTTAAAAACCTGATCATCTGTATATAACCTGTGTGAACAGGGTTCAGAGAGGAAAAATCCATGTGTGCATACAGGGTAGAACAGCTATTATGCAGATAGCCCAAGAGGAGTGGTGGAACTCCCCAGTCTTGTAGACACAAGAGAACAATTATGGAAACAGGAACACATGGGCTACTTGCACAGTGAACAAGTCTGTATGATCATGTTCACACACCACCAAGAAACCTGAAGACACAAAAGAGAATAGTAAAACCAAAAACACTCAGTTTGAAAAAATGTTGCAGTAATCCGCAAGTGCTAGTAAAAGATGTAAAAAACAGGGTATTTGGTTGATACGTTTTTTGCAAAAAATGTATACTAAGCTGCTCTACCAATCTTCACGGTATACCCTTATCAGAGCAGTCCTAACTAATGTATGCAATCCCTATCTGATGTATTTAAAAACCTGATCATCTGTATATAACCTGTGTGAACAGGGTTCAGAGAGGAAAAATCCATGTGTGCATACAGGGTAGAACAGCTATTATGCAGATAGCCCAAGAGGAGTGGTGGAACTCCCCAGTCTTGTAGACACAAGAGAACAATTATGGAAACAGGAACACATGGGCTACTTGCACAGTGAACAAGTCTGTATGATCATGTTCACACACCACCAAGAAACCTGAAGACACAAAAGAGAATAGTAAAACCAAAAACACTCAGTTTGAAAAAATGTTGCAGTAATCCGCAAGTGCTAGTAAAAGATGTAAAAAACAGGGTATTTGGTTGATACGTTTTTTGCAAAAAATGTATACTAAGCTGCTCTACCAATCTTCACGGTATACCCTTATCAGAGCAGTCCTAACTAATGTATGCAATCCCTATCTGATGTATTTAAAAACCTGATCATCTGTATATAACCTGTGTGAACAGGGTTCAGAGAGGAAAAATCCATGTGTGCATACAGGGTAGAACAGCTATTATGCAGATAGCCCAAGAGGAGTGGTGGAACTCCCCAGTCTTGTAGACACAAGAGAACAATTATGGAAACAGGAACACATGGGCTACTTGCACAGTGAACAAGTCTGTATGATCATGTTCACACACCACCAAGAAACCTGAAGACACAAAAGAGAATAGTAAAACCAAAAACACTCAGTTTGAAAAAATGTTGCAGTAATCCGCAAGTGCTAGTAAAAGATGTAAAAAACAGGGTATTTGGTTGATACGTTTTTTGCAAAAAATGTATACTAAGCTGCTCTACCAATCTTCACGGTATACCCTTATCAGAGCAGTCCTAACTAATGTATGCAATCCCTATCTGATGTATTTAAAAACCTGATCATCTGTATATAACCTGTGTGAACAGGGTTCAGAGAGGAAAAATCCATGTGTGCATACAGGGTAGAACAGCTATTATGCAGATAGCCCAAGAGGAGTGGTGGAACTCCCCAGTCTTGTAGACACAAGAGAACAATTATGGAAACAGGAACACATGGGCTACTTGCACAGTGAACAAGTCTGTATGATCATGTTCACACACCACCAAGAAACCTGAAGACACAAAAGAGAATAGTAAAACCAAAAACACTCAGTTTGAAAAAATGTTGCAGTAATCCGCAAGTGCTAGTAAAAGATGTAAAAAACAGGGTATTTGGTTGATACGTTTTTTGCAAAAAATGTATACTAAGCTGCTCTACCAATCTTCACGGTATACCCTTATCAGAGCAGTCCTAACTAATGTATGCAATCCCTATCTGATGTATTTAAAAACCTGATCATCTGTATATAACCTGTGTGAACAGGGTTCAGAGAGGAAAAATCCATGTGTGCATACAGGGTAGAACAGCTATTATGCAGATAGCCCAAGAGGAGTGGTGGAACTCCCCAGTCTTGTAGACACAAGAGAACAATTATGGAAACAGGAACACATGGGCTACTTGCACAGTGAACAAGTCTGTATGATCATGTTCACACACCACCAAGAAACCTGAAGACACAAAAGAGAATAGTAAAACCAAAAACACTCAGTTTGAAAAAATGTTGCAGTAATCCGCAAGTGCTAGTAAAAGATGTAAAAAACAGGGTATTTGGTTGATACGTTTTTTGCAAAAAATGTATACTAAGCTGCTCTACCAATCTTCACGGTATACCCTTATCAGAGCAGTCCTAACTAATGTATGCAATCCCTATCTGATGTATTTAAAAACCTGATCATCTGTATATAACCTGTGTGAACAGGGTTCAGAGAGGAAAAATCCATGTGTGCATACAGGGTAGAACAGCTATTATGCAGATAGCCCAAGAGGAGTGGTGGAACTCCCCAGTCTTGTAGACACAAGAGAACAATTATGGAAACAGGAACACATGGGCTACTTGCACAGTGAACAAGTCTGTATGATCATGTTCACACACCACCAAGAAACCTGAAGACACAAAAGAGAATAGTAAAACCAAAAACACTCAGTTTGAAAAAATGTTGCAGTAATCCGCAAGTGCTAGTAAAAGATGTAAAAAACAGGGTATTTGGTTGATACGTTTTTTGCAAAAAATGTATACTAAGCTGCTCTACCAATCTTCACGGTATACCCTTATCAGAGCAGTCCTAACTAATGTATGCAATCCCTATCTGATGTATTTAAAAACCTGATCATCTGTATATAACCTGTGTGAACAGGGTTCAGAGAGGAAAAATCCATGTGTGCATACAGGGTAGAACAGCTATTATGCAGATAGCCCAAGAGGAGTGGTGGAACTCCCCAGTCTTGTAGACACAAGAGAACAATTATGGAAACAGGAACACATGGGCTACTTGCACAGTGAACAAGTCTGTATGATCATGTTCACACACCACCAAGAAACCTGAAGACACAAAAGAGAATAGTAAAACCAAAAACACTCAGTTTGAAAAAATGTTGCAGTAATCCGCAAGTGCTAGTAAAAGATGTAAAAAACAGGGTATTTGGTTGATACGTTTTTTGCAAAAAATGTATACTAAGCTGCTCTACCAATCTTCACGGTATACCCTTATCAGAGCAGTCCTAACTAATGTATGCAATCCCTATCTGATGTATTTAAAAACCTGATCATCTGTATATAACCTGTGTGAACAGGGTTCAGAGAGGAAAAATCCATGTGTGCATACAGGGTAGAACAGCTATTATGCAGATAGCCCAAGAGGAGTGGTGGAACTCCCCAGTCTTGTAGACACAAGAGAACAATTATGGAAACAGGAACACATGGGCTACTTGCACAGTGAACAAGTCTGTATGATCATGTTCACACACCACCAAGAAACCTGAAGACACAAAAGAGAATAGTAAAACCAAAAACACTCAGTTTGAAAAAATGTTGCAGTAATCCGCAAGTGCTAGTAAAAGATGTAAAAAACAGGGTATTTGGTTGATACGTTTTTTGCAAAAAATGTATACTAAGCTGCTCTACCAATCTTCACGGTATACCCTTATCAGAGCAGTCCTAACTAATGTATGCAATCCCTATCTGATGTATTTAAAAACCTGATCATCTGTATATAACCTGTGTGAACAGGGTTCAGAGAGGAAAAATCCATGTGTGCATACAGGGTAGAACAGCTATTATGCAGATAGCCCAAGAGGAGTGGTGGAACTCCCCAGTCTTGTAGACACAAGAGAACAATTATGGAAACAGGAACACATGGGCTACTTGCACAGTGAACAAGTCTGTATGATCATGTTCACACACCACCAAGAAACCTGAAGACACAAAAGAGAATAGTAAAACCAAAAACACTCAGTTTGAAAAAATGTTGCAGTAATCCGCAAGTGCTAGTAAAAGATGTAAAAAACAGGGTATTTGGTTGATACGTTTTTTGCAAAAAATGTATACTAAGCTGCTCTACCAATCTTCACGGTATACCCTTATCAGAGCAGTCCTAACTAATGTATGCAATCCCTATCTGATGTATTTAAAAACCTGATCATCTGTATATAACCTGTGTGAACAGGGTTCAGAGAGGAAAAATCCATGTGTGCATACAGGGTAGAACAGCTATTATGCAGATAGCCCAAGAGGAGTGGTGGAACTCCCCAGTCTTGTAGACACAAGAGAACAATTATGGAAACAGGAACACATGGGCTACTTGCACAGTGAACAAGTCTGTATGATCATGTTCACACACCACCAAGAAACCTGAAGACACAAAAGAGAATAGTAAAACCAAAAACACTCAGTTTGAAAAAATGTTGCAGTAATCCGCAAGTGCTAGTAAAAGATGTAAAAAACAGGGTATTTGGTTGATACGTTTTTTGCAAAAAATGTATACTAAGCTGCTCTACCAATCTTCACGGTATACCCTTATCAGAGCAGTCCTAACTAATGTATGCAATCCCTATCTGATGTATTTAAAAACCTGATCATCTGTATATAACCTGTGTGAACAGGGTTCAGAGAGGAAAAATCCATGTGTGCATACAGGGTAGAACAGCTATTATGCAGATAGCCCAAGAGGAGTGGTGGAACTCCCCAGTCTTGTAGACACAAGAGAACAATTATGGAAACAGGAACACATGGGCTACTTGCACAGTGAACAAGTCTGTATGATCATGTTCACACACCACCAAGAAACCTGAAGACACAAAAGAGAATAGTAAAACCAAAAACACTCAGTTTGAAAAAATGTTGCAGTAATCCGCAAGTGCTAGTAAAAGATGTAAAAAACAGGGTATTTGGTTGATACGTTTTTTGCAAAAAATGTATACTAAGCTGCTCTACCAATCTTCACGGTATACCCTTATCAGAGCAGTCCTAACTAATGTATGCAATCCCTATCTGATGTATTTAAAAACCTGATCATCTGTATATAACCTGTGTGAACAGGGTTCAGAGAGGAAAAATCCATGTGTGCATACAGGGTAGAACAGCTATTATGCAGATAGCCCAAGAGGAGTGGTGGAACTCCCCAGTCTTGTAGACACAAGAGAACAATTATGGAAACAGGAACACATGGGCTACTTGCACAGTGAACAAGTCTGTATGATCATGTTCACACACCACCAAGAAACCTGAAGACACAAAAGAGAATAGTAAAACCAAAAACACTCAGTTTGAAAAAATGTTGCAGTAATCCGCAAGTGCTAGTAAAAGATGTAAAAAACAGGGTATTTGGTTGATACGTTTTTTGCAAAAAATGTATACTAAGCTGCTCTACCAATCTTCACGGTATACCCTTATCAGAGCAGTCCTAACTAATGTATGCAATCCCTATCTGATGTATTTAAAAACCTGATCATCTGTATATAACCTGTGTGAACAGGGTTCAGAGAGGAAAAATCCATGTGTGCATACAGGGTAGAACAGCTATTATGCAGATAGCCCAAGAGGAGTGGTGGAACTCCCCAGTCTTGTAGACACAAGAGAACAATTATGGAAACAGGAACACATGGGCTACTTGCACAGTGAACAAGTCTGTATGATCATGTTCACACACCACCAAGAAACCTGAAGACACAAAAGAGAATAGTAAAACCAAAAACACTCAGTTTGAAAAAATGTTGCAGTAATCCGCAAGTGCTAGTAAAAGATGTAAAAAACAGGGTATTTGGTTGATACGTTTTTTGCAAAAAATGTATACTAAGCTGCTCTACCAATCTTCACGGTATACCCTTATCAGAGCAGTCCTAACTAATGTATAGCAGCTTAGTATACATTTTTTGCAAAAAACGTATCAACCAAATACCCTGTTTTTTACATCTTTTACTAGCACTTGCGGATTACTGCAACATTTTTTCAAACTGAGTGTTTTTGGTTTTACTATTCTCTTTTGTGTCTTCAGGTTTCTTGGTGGTGTGTGAACATGATCATACAGACTTGTTCACTGTGCAAGTAGCCCATGTGTTCCTGTTTCCATAATTGTTCTCTTGTGTCTACAAGACTGGGGAGTTCCACCACTCCTCTTGGGCTATCTGCATAATAGCTGTTCTACCCTGTATGCACACATGGATTTTTCCTCTCTGAACCCTGTTCACACAGGTTATATACAGATGATCAGGTTTTTAAATACATCAGATAGGGATTGCATACATTAGTTAGGACTGCTCTGATAAGGGTATACCGTGAAGATTGGTAGAGCAGCTTAGTATACATTTTTTGCAAAAAACGTATCAACCAAATACCCTGTTTTTTACATCTTTTACTAGCACTTGCGGATTACTGCAACATTTTTTCAAACTGAGTGTTTTTGGTTTTACTATTCTCTTTTGTGTCTTCAGGTTTCTTGGTGGTGTGTGAACATGATCATACAGACTTGTTCACTGTGCAAGTAGCCCATGTGTTCCTGTTTCCATAATTGTTCTCTTGTGTCTACAAGACTGGGGAGTTCCACCACTCCTCTTGGGCTATCTGCATAATAGCTGTTCTACCCTGTATGCACACATGGATTTTTCCTCTCTGAACCCTGTTCACACAGGTTATATACAGATGATCAGGTTTTTAAATACATCAGATAGGGATTGCATACATTAGTTAGGACTGCTCTGATAAGGGTATACCGTGAAGATTGGTAGAGCAGCTTAGTATACATTTTTTGCAAAAAACGTATCAACCAAATACCCTGTTTTTTACATCTTTTACTAGCACTTGCGGATTACTGCAACATTTTTTCAAACTGAGTGTTTTTGGTTTTACTATTCTCTTTTGTGTCTTCAGGTTTCTTGGTGGTGTGTGAACATGATCATACAGACTTGTTCACTGTGCAAGTAGCCCATGTGTTCCTGTTTCCATAATTGTTCTCTTGTGTCTACAAGACTGGGGAGTTCCACCACTCCTCTTGGGCTATCTGCATAATAGCTGTTCTACCCTGTATGCACACATGGATTTTTCCTCTCTGAACCCTGTTCACACAGGTTATATACAGATGATCAGGTTTTTAAATACATCAGATAGGGATTGCATACATTAGTTAGGACTGCTCTGATAAGGGTATACCGTGAAGATTGGTAGAGCAGCTTAGTATACATTTTTTGCAAAAAACGTATCAACCAAATACCCTGTTTTTTACATCTTTTACTAGCACTTGCGGATTACTGCAACATTTTTTCAAACTGAGTGTTTTTGGTTTTACTATTCTCTTTTGTGTCTATAATACATGTAGAAGTTTCTTATTTTACTATTTTGGGCACAATGATTCCTTAGTGAGATGACTAGCTTTCCTTAAAATGGGAACCCAGAACTTAAAACTTACCTCATCAATATGAGATTTGTGAGGACCTGACACCCAGCAGCAGCATTAATCATCTGTGTACTGCTGCTGCAGGAGCTGGAATTAAAGGGAGTGTCTCAATAGGATAAACCCACTTAAGTCGTCTATATGGATATGAAGGTCATAGGAAGCTTAATAAAATGATACCTTGATATCTGTGATCCAATGTCTTACACCAGAGAAAACCACAATTTTGTTATATGTAAATGTGTTGTTCCAGGCTTTGGGCCAGACACTGATTTATTTGAAAATCTGCCTCCAGAGCTTATTTTATTTAAAAGGAGGTGTTACCAGTGTGATATATAATTGCTAACCTGATCTCACTGAAGAGCTATGTATGGTTATCACTGACACATCTGCAAGTTCCTCTGAGATACAGCTTCCATCTCACAGGCAGGCATCGTTGTAATACTGTTGCAATACAGCAGAGCTGAGAAAGCTGCAGCTGCTAATTTGTTTGTTTTCAGACAAAGTTCAGATCTACTTTCCTGTGTTAGTTACATGTCTCACACTGGTAACTCCTTTCTTTACCAAAAGCTCTATAGGAAGATTCTCATGCAGATCAGCGTCCAGCCCATAGTCCTGAATCAGTCTTTTACATAAAAGAAAAACATGGATTTCTCTGAAATAAAATATGGGATCACAAATATCAATATATCATTTTGTTCAGCTTCCTATCACCTACATGATCATATAGATGGCTTAAAAGGGTTGAGTCTACTGACAGATTCCTTTATATCAACATATTGGGTAGGACACAGTAGCCGTACATAATGCTTTGCGCCTGCTGCTGAGTACTGTGCTTTATCTCCCATTCAAATGAATGCTGAGTGATGTCAACGGGAGATAAAGTGCAGTAATCCTTAGCAAACATTAAGGCTACTTTCACACTAGCGTCGTACGAAGCACGTCACAATGCGTCGTTTTGGTGAAAAAACGCATCCTGCAAAATTGCTTGCAGGATGCATTTTTTCTCCATAGACTAACATTAGCAACGCATTGCGACGGTTTGCCACACATCGCAACGTTGTGCGACGGTTGCGTCGTGTTGCGTCGGACCGTCAAAACCAAAAAACGTTGCATGTAACGTTTTTTGGTGCGTCGTGTCCGCCATTTCCGACCGCGCATGCACGGCCGGAACTCCACCCCTCAGCTCAGAATGGGGCAGCGGATGCGTTGAAAAACTGCATCCGCTGCCCGCGTTGTGTGGCGCTTTCACAGTATGCGTCGGTACGTCGCAACATCGCATTGCGACGTGCGTCATATGATGCTAGTGTGAAAGTAGCCTAATCAATGTATGAGGCTTCTTCTTCATACATCTCTTAGCTCCTGATGCTGCTGGAGCAGTTTTCAGCTGATAAACAAGAGTGCTGAATGCCAGACCCCCCCAGACAATCTCAAATTGATGACCTCACCTAGGCATAGGTCATTAACTGGTAAATCCTGGACTACCACTTAAAGTAACTAGCTGTGAAGATAGATTTTCTTGCAATACTGCATAGAACTAAAACATGCTAATAGTAAAAAGCTACAGTTTCTTGCTATCACCTCCTATTAGAGGTAAATAGCTTCCCTACCAGCGAACATATGACCTTTTAGCAAGTTTTGCAACTTGACATGGGATATTAGCCATGCCACACAGCCAATTAAAGAAAAATGTTTTGGAATATTTGCCTTTCAGTGTGTAAAGATTGAGGAGTCATTTGGACATCCACTTTGAAGACTTCTGATGCTTGTTATCTTAGCTGCTGCTTTTATGTGTGTGAATTTATGTAAACTGCAGTTTTAATGCAAATTTAGAAATAACTGGGTTAACTCTTGGTGACAATCAGGTGGGGAGAAGTTAATTGAGTATTTTAGGAACTGAGGTCCTATTTCCTGGTAGTTATGAAAGTTCTGAAGGAGAATTAATCTCCGAATATCAGACCAGCACAGTTCTGTGCTGTGTGTAAATGAAATAGAGAGCATTGGAAAGTACTGAGGTAACAAGTCCTGAGAGGAACCAACCAAAAAGTGGCAGAACTTCCTATGTACAGCAGACAGGTGGGGTGTCTATAAAAAGTATTATCTATATTAGAGGGTCAAATGTTAGCTAGACCCGAAAGTGTAAGCAAAGTAAGACTGGACTTGCCGGACTGGCACATGTAGCTTATTAAATGACACAGCGACACATTTTCCAGTGTGTTTCTTATAAACTGGAAGATGGAAACGGTTCCCATGCACCCCTTGCACGAGAAGATGGAGTCCCTTATGGAAGTTTGCCATGCTTGTGTAACATGTATCAGACAATATCTGCCACCACATTTATATATGTTCTCCAAAATTGTGCAAAAGTTTATTTTCATACTCCAGCCTCTCTCAATCCTCTTTAAGTGATTGGGATATTGTCTGCCAAACTACTCAGCAGTCTGCAACAGTACCTAACGGAAATGACAACGCACACACTCATCTATGTGCCAAGTTATACAGTGTTTTGGGAAACCAAAGTAAACCTTAGCCAGGGTTTTCCCATACAAGTGTAAAACAGGGTTTGCTGGCTGTGTCATGGTCTGTATGTGAATTCTGGTTTAGTGCTGCAGAGGTTAATACCTTTGGCCTCTCTCTGGTTCTGGGAGGGCTTTAAGAGCTCTCATAGCCTTCCGGGGAACTGGTGCCATTGCCAGTACCTGATAGACATTGGACTCACTTGTCCATGGATTTTATCACCAATCTCCCTCTATCCAGGCGTAATACCTTGATATGGGTGGCGGTGGACAGGTTTTCCAAGAAAGCTCATTTTGTACCCTTGTCCGCATTACCCTCTGCTGAAACCTTGTCTAGGCTGTTTGTGCAACACGTGGTCCATCTGCATGGGGTACCCTGGAATGTGGTGTCTGACAGAGGTGTGCAGTTTGTGGCTAAGTTCTGGAAGGATTTCTATAAAAAATTGGATATTACCTTGTCCTTTTCTTATGTGTATCACCCTGAGAGTAATGATCAGACTGAACGCACCAATCAATCCCTTGAGCAAATTCTTCGGTGTTTGGTCTCTGCTAGGCAGGATGAGTGGTGTGATGTCTTTAGCTGAGTTCGCTTTTAACAGTGTTGTGAATCAGTCCACCGGTATGTCTTCTTTACTGGTGAACAATGGATTTAAAATAGCAAAAAGGGCAGGAGATGCTTACCTGCCTAGGCCTCCAAACAAATGCACTATCAGGATCTAGTGGACCCATATGGTTAAAATGGCAACACAGGTGCAGAAATACCGATGAGGCAGCCACTCACAACCTACCAAATTAATGGAGGGGGTGGCTGCTTGGCATATGACTGCACATTAGAGGCTTGTATGTGGCGCTGTTCACACAATGGGAATGCACAGCATCCAAGTTAAGAGCCTATTAGTGACACCCTTCTATTAGCTCAGGCGGGCTGCCCAGCACTATTAAGATGCATCCCATGTGAACAGACACCACAGTTTACAAGACAGAATGGGTCCAACTGCACCCTGAAAAAATGCAAAAAACACATATCTAAAAAAATATGTGAGGTATTAGTTTATATTCTGGCCAAAATATGTATGCTCGTAACCCAACGTCATGGGTCCCCATGCTTGCGAGTCCTACTTTAACCAATGCTAGCACAAAAACAGGATTCAAAGATCCTCCAAAAATTCAGAAAATTTCTGAATTTTTGGAGGATCTTTGAATTCTGTTTTTGTGCCTGAGCTAATAGAAGGGCGTCACTAATAGGCTGTTAATCTGGATCTTAACCATATGGGTCCACTGCATCCTGATTGTGCATTTGTTTGGAGGCCTAGGCAGGTAAGCATCTCCTGCCCTTTCTGAATTTTTGGAGAATCTTTGAATCCCGTTTTTGTGCTAGCATTGAACTATGGATTTAATCAACAGTTTGGGAAATTTTCTGATTTGGATTCTGGTTGTCCTGGGGAGGAGGAGTCTGCAAAGCGTTTAAAAAATAGGTGGGCTGACGTTTTTCCTAACATCTCCAAGTCTCAGGGGAGGTATAAGTTTTTTGCAGGCAATAAATGGGTCTCAGGTCATACTTTTCAGGTTGGGGAGAAGGTTTGGCTCTCCACGTGGAATATTAGGCTCAAGGTTCCATCAGCCAAATTGGGGCCAAAATTCATTAGTCCATACGAAATTGTGGAGATAGTCAATCCTGTAGCCTATAGGTTACGTCTCCCAGCCTCATTTAAGATTTTCAATGTGTTCCACAAATCCTTTTTAAAACCTTTGGGATCTGCAGAGGAGGGTTCAGTGTTGGCTGTTCCCCCGGTGTTGGTGCAGGGTCACATGGAATATGAGGTCGGACGCGTTGTGGATTCTCGTCTGGTATGCCGCACCTTGCAGTATCTGGTACTCTGGATGGGGTATGATCCAGAGGATCAGTCATGGGTCCCGGCCAAGTCTGAGCATGCTGATCATCTGGTTCGGGTGTTTCATGCCAGACATCCTGAGAATCTTGGGGGTCCAGTGGAACCCTTTAAGATGGAGGTACTGTCATGGTCTGTATGTGAATTTTGGTTTAGTGCTGCAGGGGTTAATACCTCTGGCCTCTCTCTGGTTCTGGGAGGGCTTTAAATTATTATTATTTATTATTATTATTTATTGTTATAGCGCCATTTATTCTATGGTGCTCTACATGTAAGGAGGGGTATACATAATAAAAACAAGTACAATAATCTTAAACAATACAAGTCATAACTGGTACAGGAGGAGAGAGGACCCTGTCCGCGAAGGCTCACAATCTACAAGGGATGGGTGAGGATACAGTAGTTGAGGGTAGAGCTGGTCATGCAGCAGTTTGGTCCATCGGTGGTTACTGCAGGTTATAGGCTTGTCGGAAGAGGTGGGTCTTCAGGCTCTTTTTGAAGGTTTTGATGGTAGGCGAGAGTCTGATGTGTTGTGGTAGAGGGTTCCAGAGTAGGGATGATACACGAGAGAAATCTTGTATACGATTGTGGGATGAGGAGATAAGAGGGGAGTAGAGAAGGAGGTCTTGTGAGGATCGGAGGTTGCGTGTAGGTAAGCACCGGGAGACGACATCACAGATGTATGGAGGAAACAGGTTGTGGATGGCTTTGTACGTCATGGTTAGGGTTTTGTACTGGAGTCTCTGGGCATTTGGGCTCATTTGGGCTCTTTCCATTTTCAGTGATACTTTTGACCTCAGCTTAGTTCTTGACCCCTGTGTATCTGTGGATACTGTCTACCTGTGTATGCTTGCTCGCGTATGACCTGGTCCGTTCCTGCTTCTGATATTGCTGCCTGACTACACTTGCTTTGCCTCTCTGTTATGACCTTTGCCTGGCCCTGACCTTCCAATCCATTGCTCCTGCCTGTACCACGCTGCTATCTCAGGTTTCCAGACTCTGCTTTGTGACTGACTATGTCCCTGTCTTGCCGCTCCTGTACCATACCATCTCCTGGCTTAGACCCGCACCTGCCCGACTTCTCTCTGGGCATCTCTAGCCCAAGCGCCAGTCTCCGGATTGCCGGGGTTTGTCTCCCCCCCAGACACTCTCCCAGCAGTCATGTGCTTCAGGTCCTGTTTGCCTGAAGCACGCATCTCCACCACTGCTCCATAGGTATGTTTGAGCATAGTTTGCTCTACTCAGGACATGTGCACTGGCTCAGTGAGCAAGTGCAGTGAGGTGTTCCTAACATTCAGCAGTGAGATGTCATTATCTCCCCCATGTATAGAGTCTTTCAGACTCCATGATGTTAGACTGAAAAGTCTTTTTCTATTCCTGGAAAATTGCATTATGACATTATTAGGGACAGTTTTGTCAATTCATTGTACAAAGAATCAAATCATTCACATGGTTTCATAAACTACATCAAATTCATCTATTTGCCTATGTCTGGTACTCTTTTCCCTCATCAATATTATTTTTGTCTCCATGGTGACAAACATGGGGCCAAAACAGCTCCTAATACTAAACTTACTAAAACCACAGCAAATATGTTTTATCTGTGTTCTGACTAGATCAGACGTCATTGAATTTCAGGGTGTAATCTTCGTTTGTCACTAAAGCTTCCTAAAATAATTTGTCCGTTATTTAATTTATTTTAGAATGGGGCATAATGAGAATAGAGAACAAATTGATACAGAATACTCACCTCTATATTCACTTACCAGATGTGTTTCATATTGATACACCACTGTCTCTGTTCCCTTCATTGGCCTCTTGGCTTCTTCTTCTAATGGAGGGCCTTTAGGTGACCACTGCAGTCAATCAATGGTCAATAACTGGCTGCAGCCGTCACATATCATCTAAACCAGAAGAGAGAATGTTTCTCCTGGCTCAGTTGCAATGTGGAGGCTGCATCAGATTAGGGCTGCCAATTGGCTGCAGAGTTCACTTGGCATCGCTTAACCCCTTCATGACCTTGGGATTTTACGTTTTTCCGTGTTAGTTTTTCACTCCTCTCCTTCCCAGAGCCATAACTTTTTTATTTTTCCGTCAATTTGGCCATGTGAGGGCTTATTTTTTGCGGGACGAGTTGTAATTTTGAATGACACCATTGGTTTTAGCATGTCGTGTACTAGAAAATGGGAAATAAATTCCAAGTGCGGTGAAATTGCAAAAAAAGGGCAATCCCACACTTGTTTTCTGTTTGGCTTTTTTGCTAGGTTCACTAAATGCTAAAACTGACCTGCCATTTTGATTCTCCAGGTCAGTTCGAGTTCATAGACACCTAACATGACTAGGTTATTTTTTACCTAAGTGGTTAAAAAAAATTCCAAACTTTGCTAAGAAAAAAAAAATTGCGCCATTTTCCGATACCCATAGCGTCTCCATTTTTCATGATCTGGGGTCGGATGAGGGCTTATTTTTTGCGTGCCGAGATGACGTTTATAATGATAGCATTTTGGTGCTGATACGTTCTTTTGATCGCCCGTTATTGCATTTTAATGCAATGTCGTGGCGACCTAAAAAACGTAATTCTGGCGTTTCGCATTTTTTTTCGCTACGCCATTTAGTGATCAGGTTAATGCTTTTTTTTAATTGATAGATCGGGCGATTCTGAGTGTGGCAATACCAAATATGTGTAGATTTGATTTTTTTTATTCATTTATTTTGATTGGGGCGAAAGGGGGGTGATTTAAACTTTTATATTTTTTTTATTTTTTTCACATTTTTTTAACTTTTTTTTTTACTTTTGCCATGCTTCAATAGCCTCCATGGGAGGCTAGAAGCAGGCATAGCACTGCTACATAGCAGCGATCATCAGATCGCTGCTATGTAGCAGAATTGCAGGTGTGCTGTGAGCGCCGACCACAGGGTGGCGCTCACAGCTGCCGAGGATCAGTAACCATAGAGGTCTCAAGGACCTCTATGGTTACTATTCTGAAGCATCGCCGACCCCCGATCATGTGAAGGGGGTCGGCGATGAAGTCATTTCCGGCCGCCGGGCCGGAAGCGGTAGTTAAATGCCGCTGTCTGCGTTTGACAGCGGCATTTAACTAGTTAATAGGTGCGGGCAGATCGCGATTCTGCCCGCGCCTATTACGGGCACATGTCAGCTGTTCAAAACAGCTGACATGTCCCGGCTTTGATGCGGGCTCACCGCGGAGCCCTGCATCAAAGCAGGGGATCTGACCTCGGACGTACTATCCCGTCCGAGGTCAGAAAGGGGTTGATGGAGGAAGAAGAAGACTCACTAAGGATACGGGAGCATTGTGGTGGAATAGCGGCAGTCTTGTTGGTAAGTAGATGATCTGATTTTGGTTTAGAGAAACACGGCACTCGAGGATTGTGGTGATGTTGGTGCCCAAGTCAGGTAGCCAACCCGTCAATATAAAATATAACAAACTTGGCACTCGGTACTAAAAAAGCAGAGGTTCCTTTTATTATGCATCCAAAAAAAATGTTATAAACATTTTCGGTCTGGCATCAGACCTTTATCAGATCAATTCTAAACATGAGCTGGATGTGAAGGAACGACCTTATACGCAAAGGTGCATCGGGGCACTGAGTCTGCTATAGAAGGTATAAGCTGAACAGCTGCTTTGTAGCACATGACACATAAAGCGCAGGGGGTAGAGGCAATGATGTTGCAATGGAAAAGCGCTGTGGAGCAGCGATGGAGCAAAATCATGGGAATGCTGGCTTTGCTCCATCGCTGCTCCACGGACCGCGGCTCACAGCGCTTTTCCATTGCAACGTTGTTGCCTCTACCCCCTGCGCTTTATGTGTCATACGGTACCAAGCAGCTGTTCAGCTTATACCTTCTATAGCAGACTCAGTGTCCCGATGCACCTTTGCGTATAAGGTCGTTCCTTCACATCCAGCTCATGTTTAGAATTGATCTGATAAAGGTCTGATGCCAGACCGAAAACGTTTATAACATTTTTTTTGGATGCATAATAAAAGGAACCTCTGCTTTTCAAGTACCGAGTGCCAAGTTTGTTATATTTTATATGATCTGATTTTGTTTGTTTTACACCCTCTTAATATAACAAAAAATAACGGAGAACCCCCTTAATAGTCTAAAAAATTCTTTATTTTGCTAACAATATGTTATGTTATTAATAATATTCCACCACTTGTGGAAAGTATTTAATTGTCAGGATTGTAGCCAAGGCAGGCCCATATGCCACATAATAAGACACCAGGTTTATAAATGGTGTATTCTAGGGCAGAATCCTATGCTAGAATGCAGGAGCATCAAGTTAGTCAATTATCCAGAGGTCTGTCATACCCTACTTTCATATATTATAGCTTATTCTTCCTAGAACATCTACATGCTTTAAAAATAAATTATTGATTTTTTTTTTTCCATCAAGCCGTGTAGATTGTAATTCTATTTTCAAGTCAGAAGTTGGAAATGAACAGCATTTATCAAACCCATCTTTTGTGAGAAAGGTCAGTGGTGAATCTTACAAAGTTGTTATGACACCTGATTAATCTAACACTTTCAATTATTGTTCATCTTACAAGACCTTGTCCAGTGATGGCTGGAAGATAAAGGACTTTTATTTCATCATTAGACAAATGTTATATTTTATTAGGATTAGTGTAAGGAAACTCATTAACCCCTTTAGCATTTTTTTTGTTTGTCTTTTATTGTCACATTCCAGCAACCATAACATTTTAATTTGTCAATAGGAATAGCTGAGTAAGGGTTTTATTTTTTATTTTTTGCTGGATCAATTATATTTATCAAAGCCACCATTTTGGGGTACATTTAACTTGTTAGTGAAGTTTTCAACTTTTTATAGAGAGAAATTGAAAAAAAGCAATGTTGCTGTTTTTCTCCATTTAAAATTTTACAATATTCACAGGCTGCACATATAACGGTTTTTTTTTTCTGTGGGTCGGCACAATATCAAATTTATTGTAATTTTATTTATGCGTTATTATTTTGGTACAGTAAATACTCATTTGTTTCAAATAAACCATTTCTGTGTGGCCATATTCTGAGAGCCATACATTTAACAATTTTGAATCAATGGAGTTGAATGAGCGCTTACTTTTTGTTTGACAAGATGTGTCTTTTAGTGGTACCATTTACTGGTACGCGCGAGTATTTGTTTCTTTTTTATTGCACATTTTGTAAGGTGGAATGTCAAAAACAATCAGCAATTCTGGCATTTTTTTAAACACCATTCAGTATTTCATTTAATTCACAAAAATACATTTATTCTGCATATTAAAGAAGTTGGCCATTAGTTTTGTATTGATGGCCTACATTTAGAATTGTCCATCCCGCATCCCCGCCGACCAGCTGTTACCGGCACCTGGCTGGAAATTATTGGATGCTGTCATTTCTATAGTTGCCGCAATAGAGTAGGTATTCATCTGAATAGAGGGTGGATCTGTGGCACCCGGATGTGGCCACAATAGTTTTGAAGGCGCTATTGTGTACCGATAGCATCCAAGAACTTCCAGCTGCCACCACTGGAAATAGCTGACCAGTGGGGGTACTGGGTGCCGCATCTCCACCAGATATTAATAACCTATCCTATGGATAGACCATCAATGAAAAAGTGATGGCTAATCTTTTTAACTTCATCGATAAAATAATTTCAACACCCACATTTTTTATAATTTTTAGGCTTTATTACTGTTACAAAAGCAAAAAAAAATAAATTTAAATTGTTTTGTATGACAGCTACATTTCTGCAAGACAAGTTATAGTTTTCTCTGGTTACAATTTTGTGCACATATGATTTTTTGATGCCATTTTATTTAGCTTTATTGTGAGAGTTTTTTGTATAGTTATATTTTGTATTTTTTTATGACTTTCACCATATAGAATAAATTATGATATAGGCTCATAATATGGGTTGCTATGATTACAGCGATGCCAAAAATATATAACAAGCTTTAATGTTTATTAGTACTATTTTGGATTACGTACAACCGTTTGATGACTTTTCTTTCATTTTTTACTGTGTTTATTCTTGTGAAATAAATAATGATATACTATTACACATGATTGCAGATGCAGTGATACCAAATATGTGACTTAAAGTGTATGTTTATTTTTTGCATATTAGGCTACTTTCACACTAGCGTTAACTGCAATCCGTCACAATGCGTCGTTTTGCAGAAAAAATGCATCCTGCAAAAGTGCTTGCAGGATGCGTTTTTTCCCCATAGACTTGTATTGACGACGCATTGCGACGGATGCGTCGTGCTTTGGCTGACCGTTGGGAGCAAAAAACGCTACATGTAACGTTTTTTGCTCCTGACGGACTGCTTTTTCCGACCACGCATGCGCGGCCGGAACTCCGCCCCCACCTCCCCGCACCTCACAATGGGGCAACGGATGCGCTGGAGAAATGCATCCGCTGCCTCCATTGTGCAATGCGCTAAACGCTAGCATCGGAATCTCTGCCCGACGCATTGCAACGGGGAGATTCCGACGCTAGTGTGAAAGTAGCCTTAAACGTCTTTTTAATGGGAAAATTTACAAATTTAGTTTTACCTTTTTTTTCAATATTTATTAGTCCCTAAATGGTAAAGTACATGCAATCCTTTGATCGCATAGATAATATTCTGCATCCGCCTTTGGTGGGTATCAGCCTTAGGCTATGGTATATGGCAAACCTGACAACCTCAGTTGTCTTAGCAGCCCACTGGCGCCCCACTTTTGTGCTGTCAAACTACTCATGTGCCACTGTCAGTATTGACAGGGGCATACAAGGGGTTAAACAGCTTGGATTAGCGAAAACACAGATCCTAATAATTACAGAAGCACGGTTATGTATATCAGTCGGGCACCTGCTGATGATCACATCAGTACAGAGGCAGTATGTCATGACACATGCTCATCACCACTGTGTACATTAAACAGTTTTAAGGGATTAATTATCCATGTTTTTAGATGTTAAAGGGAACCTGTCATGTCATTTCAAGCATATAAACTGTCCTGTGTGTAGTTAGTGTTGCAATGTGCATCACTAATATGTTTTTTTTTTTTTATTAAAAGTGGTGCTGTTTTGATGTCCGGAAAGAATTTTTTATAGTTATATGGTACCTGCTCTTTTAGTCATAGGGTTGTGCTTAATTTTCTGTCCACTCACTCACTTTGATTGATTTCCCTAGTTGCTCCGACGTCACTGGAATCCTGTGCTTGTGCAGTGTGGCATTTGGTGCTGCGCTTGCTCAGTGTTGAGCAGATAGCGGCACTTGCACAGTGTGTAGTGTGGAGCCAGCCATGCTTGCGCAGTGTCGATTGGGGAGCCGCCCTTGCACCATGACAAGTCGCTCCCTGCTCGACACTGTGCAAGCGCGGCTGTCTGCCTGAAACTGCGCACGCATGGCTGTCCACTCGAAAACAAGCAAGTGCAGCTCCAAGAGCCACACTGCACAAGTGAGGGATTCCAGTGATGTCGGTGCAACCAGGGAAATAAATCAAATTGAGTGGGCTGCTACGCCTGTGCCTGAACAGAAAATGAAACACACCACTATGACTAAACGAGCAGGTACCATATCTATATAAAGTGCTTTTTGCAGTCAAAATGTCAGAGTGAATACATCAATAAAGACCTCCTTCAATACATACACACTACAGATCTGACCCCACTATATTCAGACCCCCGAAAAGACCAGAATGTTCACAGGACCCTGAACAGACCAATATATTGTACACATTTTATATCCCAATCTTTACAGACCCCAGACTAGCCCATATTTTTATACAGACTTTAAGTTTAGCATTATGGCATAAGCAAAAAAGTAAGATCCAGTCTTTGCTAAGCAGTAAGGGATAAATATTAGTGATGAGCGAACATACTCGCTACTACTCGTTACTCGCCCAATTATTGCTATGCTTGGCGCACTCGGCGAGCAGTGAGCTTTTCTGGGATTATTCAGTGGTAATTGTAGTCTCTACCCAGCAGTTTTAGCGGACTTTAGAGACCCATCACGGTGCAGGGATTGTCTGCCAGGCCTTGAAACCACAAGTCATCTTTGTTGTGGTTGTGTAGTGATTGGTATGGCCGCACAGCATCATCTCGAGTATAAGAGACCTGGCGCCGCCCTGCTCACTGCATTCTGTTCCTGTTTCAGCGAGAGTATGGAGAGCTGCTGCCTAGGTAGGGTCAGAATCATGGTTTTAGAGTTAGCGTAGGTCTGCAACTCTTAGATCCACAACTCCTCAGAAACCAAAAGGCCTTTTTAGGGCTAATTCATGGGTCCCAATATTGCAGTGCTAGGTAGGCAGGGCACAGCATATCCACATTAGTGCAATTCCTGCAGGTACTGTATGTGTGTCCATTGGTCCCACTGCATCCTTCCCAAAGCTCCATAACTGCTGGCTGCTGCAGCTTTTTACTGTCTATATACCTTTTTTTCCCAAAGATTCCCCCCCCCCCAAAAAAAAAAAATAGAGTCTGTTCTGTTAGACTGAGGCCTGTTGAAAAATTATTGTTTGTCAGGCATGCATAGCATAGTGTATGCTACCCTTGTGCCCCCCCTTTTTTAGGTGTTTTAAATTCACAGAGAAAGGCCTCATATCTGGGTGCTCCAAGTTTGGTCATTGGAGGCCGGTGTTTTTTTATGGGCTGTCTGATAGTCAAATTCTATACAGCACTATTTCACCTAAAAAATTTTTTTAAAGTCCACAGATTTGCCAGTGTGGTGTTTCTGTTACAGCTGTCATATATCTCTGCTCCAAGTTTGGGCATTGGAGGCTGCTGTACTTATTTTTTGGCTGTGTGATACTCAATTTCTATACAGCTCTATTTAGCCTAATAAATATTTGAATGGCCACATATTTGCCAGTGAGGTATTTCTATTACAGCCGTCATATATCTCTGGTCCAAGTTTTGGCATTGGAGGCCGATGTACTTATTTTTTGGCTGTGTGATACTCAATTTCTATACAGCTCTATTTAGCCTAATAAAAATTTGAATGGCCACATATTTGCCAGTGAGGTATTTCTATTACAGCCGTCATATATCTCTGGTCCAAGTTTTGGCATTGGAGGCCGGTGTACTTATTTTTTGGCTGTGGGAAACGCAAATTCTATACAGTGCTATTCATCCTTAAAAATTTTTTTTAAAGGCCACAGATTTGCCAGTGTGGTATTTCTGTTACAGCCGTCATATGTCTCTGCTCCAAGTGTGGGCGTTGTAGGCCGGTGTACCCCTTTTTTGCTGTTTGATAATCTAATTCTATACAGCACTATTTAGCTTCCAAAATAAAAAAAAACACTTATTTGCCAGCGTGTTATTGCTGTCAGACGTCTGATGTATTTGTGACCTACAAAATGAGGAAATTCAGGCCTACATTCAGTTGTATTTGATGTCTGTTACCCTAGTTTGATACACTAATTTAGTTTACAAAATTAACAAATACAGGTCACATATCAGGCCGGTTTCACACGTCAGTGGCTCCGGTATGTGAGGTGACAGTTTCCTCACGTACCGGAGACACTGACTCACGTAGACACATTGAAATCAATGTGTCTCTGCACATGTCAGCGTGTTTTCACGGACCGTGTGTCCGTGTGCAAAACACAGAGACATGTCAGTGTTCGTGGGAGCGCACGGATTACACGGACCCATTAAAGTCAATGGGTCCATGTAAAACACGTACCGCACACGGACGCTGTCCGTGTGCAGTCCGTGTGCCGTGCAGGAGACAGCACCCATAGGGGTGGAGCCGCATATTCATGACTGTAATGGGCGGCGCCACGTGACCGCTCATACAGGAGAAGCTGTGGCGAGGACAGGACGCTGCGAGGTAGCCGGGTGAGTATTTTATTACCAGCGGGCGGGCGCACAGGTGGTGGAAGGGGGATGGGGACAAAGATCTTTATTTAAAACACGAAAAAACAAAAAAAAAGGATTTTTCATATCTTCTTTCCAGCAAACGCTGCTGGAGAGAAGATGAATGGCGGCTTCAGCACCAGATGCAGAGGACAGCGCTTATCTCTAGCGCTGTCTCCTGCATGCTCCGTGTGGTACCCAGTCGGCACACGGGCGGCACATGTGTGCCGCACGTGTGCCACATGGATAGCCTACGTGAGCTCACAGACATCTTCTTGGTGTGTATGTCGTAAATTAATTTCAAAGTCATCATCAATACCATCATCGTCCATATCTTGTAAAGAGGAAATCTGGAGTTTCCAAGGGTCGTGGTTATCTACGCTTAGTGCCATTCATTTAACAGTGTTCGTTACACTAGAAAAAATAATTTGCGACTGTGACATTTGGATATTATTGGTAATATGTATGGGTGTAGATGAAGAGGCTTGTGCCACATGTGTGTTTATAGCTACAGATGGTGCACTCCTCTTTTTTTAAATCTTATAATTTTGTATTAAAGCATATGACACGCAGTAACACAGTCTGACACATTTTCCAGACAGGTACCACTAATACAAAATCTATTAACACATTTTCATTTTGCAAAAACAGGACCCTTACCCCATAACCAACCCTCCCTCACCCCAGTCCCTTACTCATTATCCAATACAACCAACTGACAACATCACCTCTTGAAAATTGTTCAACAGTACATGAAAAAGTCCCTCCAGAAGCAACTAAACGACCCCCATTCTACTCTGCAATAACTCAGCATACGCCACGCCTGGGTAATCCATCCATCCGCCCCACACATTTTCAAATTTTGTATTCTGACCTCTCTTGATGTAGATATTCCTTTCCATAAGGAAAATAAAATTAATGTTATTAATAAATTCCTTTTTCCCTGGTGGTTTTTCAGCCAACCAGTAAATCGCAATAAGCTTTCTTGCAGCATGCAACAATCTCGCAATAATCATTCTTCCACATTCATCTGTAGCAATATCATCCATACAACCCAGAAGGCTAGTCAGCTGGTTACGCATAACAATTACCCCTGTCACCTCTTGAATCAAGTTAAGCACCTTCACCCAAAAGGGTTGGAGGCGAGCGCACAACAACATCATATGTATGAATTCTGCATCATCCTCAACGCACCTTTGGCATTTTGAGTCACCTCTCAGTCCTGCCTTCCTCATCCATGCCGTGGTCCTGTACACGCTACACACCAGGTATAACTCCGACACCCTGTTAGCCTCACTCAAGGATGCCCTGGAGATGTATTGAAGTATAGACTCCCACTGGGACTCCGACAAAGGACCCATGTCCGCCACCCATTTTTCATTTAGCCATAACGGATGTTTCAATAAAAAGGTATCCATCAGACCCCTGTATATCATGGTAATTAACCTCCTAATACTCCTCTGACACCCGATAGGATTCAAAAAGCTATCGGAGTGCAGAATCACTCGCAACCCCTCCTTTTGACAATTTAGGGTGTGTCGCACCTGCAAATATTGCAAGAACATCTTCTGGGATAAAGGAAACTCAGTCCTAAGTGTCTCTAATGTTTTAATAACATCCTCATCAAGCAACTGAGACATGAACGAAATGCCAATGCACCTCCACTGACCAAAACCTGCAATCTCATGAGTAGGGTTGAGCGAAACGGGTCGTTCATTTTCAAAAGTCGCCGACTTTTGGCAAAGTCGGGTTTCATGAAACCCGATCCGACCCCTGTGCTGGGTAGGCCATGCGGTACGCGACTTTCGCGCCAAAGTCGCGTTTCAATGACGCGAAAAGCGCCATTTCTCAGCCAATGAAGGTAAACGCAGAGTGTGGGCAGCGTGATGACATAGGTCCTGGTCCCCACCATCTTAGAGAAGGGCATTGCAGTGATTGGCTTGCTGTCTGCGGCGTCACAGGGGCTATAAAGGGGCGTTCCCGCCGACCGCCATGTTACTGCTGCTGACCTGAGCTTAGGGAGAGGTTGCTGCCGCTTCGTCAGAAGCAGGGATAGCGTTAGGCAGGGTCCATTAACCACCAAACCGCTTGTGCTGTAGCGATTTCCACTGCCCAACACCACCTTCGGTGTGCAGGGACAGTGGAAGCTACATTTTTATTTTTTTTTCCCCTCAGCACTGTAGCTCATTGGGCTGCCCTAGAAGGCTCCCTGATAGCTGCATTGCTGTGTGTACGCCGCTGTGCAAACCAACTGCTTTTTTCAAAGCACAAATCCTCTTGTTCCTTCCTTTCTGCACAGCTATCTTTTTTGTTTGTACACACTTTTTATTTAATTTGTGCATCAGTCCACTCCTTATTGCTGCCTGCCATACCTGGCTGAGATTACTGCAGGGAGATAGTAATTGAAGGACACTCCCTGTTTTTTTTTTTTTTTGTGGGAGATTAAGATTGACATTTCTGCTAGAGTGCCATCCCTGTGTGTGCCATCTCTCACTCAGTGGGCCATAGAAAGCCTATTTATTTTTTTGCTTGATTTGGGTTATAAAATCTACCTGAAATAATCACTACATCAATCAGTGGGAGAAAAATATTGGCCTCAGGGCTTGTGTGCCACTCTTGACTCCTGTGTGTGCCATCTCTCACTCAGTGGGCCATAGAAAGCCTTTTTTTGTTTTATTTGTTTTCTAAATTCTCCCTGAAAAAATCATTTTATTTTATTTGGTTTCTAAATTCTTCCTGAAAAAATCATTTTATTCTATTATTTTTTTTCCTAAAGTCTCCCTGAAAAAAAAAACAAAAACAAATCAGTGGGAGATTAATATTGCCCTTTCTGCTTGTGTGCCAGTCTTGACTCCTGGGTGTGCCATCTCTCTCTCTCTCTCCAATTGTGGGCCATAGAAAGCCTATTATTTTTTTAGCTTGATTTGGGTTCCAAAATCTACCTGAAAAAATCACTACATCAATCAGTGGGAGATAAATATTGGCCCCTGGGCTTGTGTGCCACTCCTGACTCCTGTGTGCGTCATCTCTCACTCAGTGGGCCATAGAAAGCCTTTTTTTTGTTTTATTTGTTTTCTAAATTCTCCCTGAAAAAATCATTTTATTTTATTTGGTTTCTAAATTCTTCCTGAAAAAATCATTTTATTCTATTATTTTTTTTTCCTAAAGTCTCCCTGAAAAAAACAAACAAAAACAAATCAGTGGGAGATTAATATTGCCCTTTCTGCTTGTGTGCCAGTCTTGACTCCTGGGTGTGCCATCTCTCTCTCTCTCTCTCTCCAATTGTGGGCCATAGAAAGCCTATTATTTTTTTAGCTTGATTTGGGTTCCAAAATCTACCTGAAAAAATCACTACATCAATCAGTGGGAGATAAATATTGGCCTCTGGGCTTGTGTGCCACTCCTGACTCCTGTGTGCGTCATCTCTCACTCAGTGGGCCATAGAAAGCCTTTTTTTGTTTTATTTGTTTTCTAAATTCTCCCTGAAAAAATCATTTTATTTTATTTGGTTTCTAAATTCTTCCTGAAAAAATCATTTTATTCTATTATTTTTTTTCCTAAAGTCTCCCTGAAAAAAAAAAAAAAAAAATCAGTGGGAGATTAATATTGCCCTTTCTGCTTGTGTGCCAGTCTTGACTCCTGGGTGTGCCATCTCTCTCTCTCTCTCCAATTGTGGGCCATAGAAAGCCTATTATTTTTTTAGCTTGATTTGGGTTCCAAAATCTACCTGAAAAAATCACTACACCAATCAGTGGGAGATAACTATTGGCCTCTGGGCTTGTGTGCCACTCCTGACTCCTGTGTGCGTCATCTCTCACTCAGTGGGCCATAGAAAGCCTTTTTTTGTTTTATTTGTTTTCTAAATTCTCCCTGAAAAAATCATTTTATTTTATTTGGTTTCTAAATTCTTCCTGAAAAAATCATTTTATTCTATTATTTTTTTTCCTAAAGTCTCCCTGAAAAAAAAAAAAAAAAATCAGTGGGAGATTAATATTGCCCTTTCTGCTTGTGTGCCAGTCTTGACTCCTGGGTGTGCCATCTCTCTCTCTCTCTCCAATTGTGGGCCATAGAAAGCCTATTATTTTTTTAGCTTGATTTGGGTTCCAAAATCTACCTGAAAAAATCACTACACCAATCAGTGGGAGATAACTATTGGCCTCTGGGCTTGTGTGCCACTCCTGACTCCTGTGTGCGTCATCTCTCACTCAGTGGGCCATAGAAAGCCTTTTTTTGTTTTATTTGTTTTCTAAATTCTCCCTGAAAAAATCATTTTATTTTATTTGGTTTCTAAATTCTTCCTGAAAAAATCATTTTATTCTATTTTTTTTTTCCTAAAGTCTCCCTGAAAAAAACAAACAAAAACAAATCAGTGGGAGATTAATATTGCCCTTTCTGCTTGTGTGCCAGTCTTGACTCCTGGGTGTGCCATCTCTCTCTCTCTCTCTCCAATTTTGGGCCATAGAAAGCCTATTATTTTTTTAGCTTGATTTGGGTTCCAAAATCTACCTGAAAAAATCACTACATCAATCAGTGGGAGATAAATATTGGCCTCTGGGCTTGTGTGCCACTCCTGACTCCTGTGTGCGTCATCTCTCACTCAGTGGGCCATAGAAAGCCTTTTTTTGTTTTATTTGTTTTCTAAATTCTCCCGAAAAAAATAATTTTATTTTATTTGGTTTCTAAATTCTTCCAGAAAAAATCATTTTATTCTATTATTTTTTTTTCCTAAAGTCTCCCTGAAAAAAAAAAAAAAAACAAATCAGTGGGAGATTAATATTGCCCTTTCTGCTTGTGTGCCAGTCTTGACTCCTGGGTGTGCCATCTCTCTCTCTCTCTCCAATTGTGGGCCATAGAAAGCCTATTATTTTTTTAGCTTGATTTGGGTTCCAAAATCTACCTGAAAAAATCACTACATCAATCAGTGGGAGATAAATATTGGCCTCTGGGCTTGTGTGCCACTCCTGACTCCTGTGTGCGTCATCTCTCACTCAGTGGGCCATAGAAAGCCTTTTTTTGTTTTATTTGTTTTCTAAATTCTCCCTGAAAAAATCATTTTATTTTATTTGGTTTCTAAATTCTTCCTGAAAAAATCATTTTATTCTATTATTTTTTTTTCCTAAAGTCTCCCTGAAAAAAACAAACAAAAACAAATCAGTGGGAGATTAATATTGCCCTTTCTGCTTGTGTGCCAGTCTTGACTCCTGGGTGTGCCATCTCTCTCTCTCTCTCCAATTGTGGGCCATAGAAAGCCTATTATTTTTTTAGCTTGATTTGGGTTCCAAAATCTACCTGAAAAAATCACTACATCAATCAGTGGGAGATAAATATTGGCCTCTGGGCTTGTGTGCCACTCCTGACTCCTGTGTGCGTCATCTCTCACTCAGTGGGCCATAGAAAGCCTTTTTTTGTTTTATTTGTTTTCTAAATTCTCCCTGAAAAAATCATTTTATTTTATTTGGTTTCTAAATTCTTCCTGAAAAAATCATTTTATTCTATTTTTTTTTTCCTAAAGTCTCCCTGAAAAAAACAAACAAAAACAAATCAGTGGGAGATTAATATTGCCCTTTCTGCTTGTGTGCCAGTCTTGACTCCTGGGTGTGCCATCTCTCTCTCTCTCTCCAATTGTGGGCCATAGAAAGCCTATTATTTTTTTAGCTTGATTTGGGTTCCAAAATCTACCTGAAAAAATCACTACATCAATCAGTGGGAGATAAATATTGGCCTCTGGGCTTCTGTGCCACTCCTGACTCCTGTGTGCGTCATCTCTCACTCAGTGGGCCATAGAAAGCCTTTTTTTGTTTTATTTGTTTTCTAAATTCTCCCTGAAAAAATCATTTTATTTTATTTGGTTTCTAAATTCTTCCTGAAAAAATCATTTTATTCTATTATTTTTTTTCCTAAAGTCTCCCTGAAAAAAAAACAAAAACAAATCAGTGGGAGATTAATATTGCCCTTTCTGCTTGTGTGCCAGTCTTGACTCCTGGGTGTGCCATCTCTCTCTCTCTCTCCAATTGTGGGCCATAGAAAGCCTATTATTTTTTTAGCTTGATTTGGGTTCCAAAATCTACCTGAAAAAATCACTACATCAATCAGTGGGAGATAACTATTGGCCTCTGGGCTTGTGTGCCACTGCTGACTCCTGTGTGCGTCATCTCTCACTCAGTGGGCCATAGAAAGCCTTTTTTTGTTTTATTTGTTTTCTAAATTCTCCCTGAAAAAATCATTTTATTTTATTTGGTTTCTAAATTCTTCCTGAAAAAATCATTTTATTCTATTTTTTTTTCCTAAAGTCTCCCTGAAAAAAAAAACAAAAACAAATCATTGGGAGATTAATATTGCCCTTTCTGCTTGTGTGCCAGTCTTGACTCCTGGGTGTGCCATCTCTCTCTCTCTCTCTCCAATTTTGGGCCATAGAAAGCCTATTATTTTTTTAGCTTGATTTGGGTTCCAAAATCTACCTGAAAAAATCACTACATCAATCAGTGGGAGATAAATATTGGCCTCTGGGCTTGTGTGCCACTCCTGACTCCTGTGTGCGTCATCTCTCACTCAGTGGGCCATAGAAAGCCTTTTTTTGTTTTATTTGTTTTCTAAATTCTCCCGAAAAAAATAATATTATTTTATTTGGTTTCTAAATTCTTCCAGAAAAAATCATTTTATTCTATTATTTTTTTTTCCTAAAGTCTCCCTGAAAAAAACAAAAAAAAACAAATCAGTGGGAGATTAATATTGCCCTTTCTGCTTGTGTGCCAGTCTTGACTCCTGGGTGTGCCATCTCTCTCTCTCTCTCCAATTGTGGGCCATAGAAAGCCTATTATTTTTTTAGCTTGATTTGGGTTCCAAAATCTACCTGAAAAAATCACTACATCAATCAGTGGGAGATAAATATTGGCCTCTGGGCTTGTGTGCCACTCCTGACTCCTGTGTGCGTCATCTCTCACTCAGTGGGCCATAGAAAGCCTTTTTTTGTTTTATTTGTTTTCTAAATTCTCCCTGAAAAAATCATTTTATTTTATTTGGTTTCTAAATTCTTCCTGAAAAAATCATTTTATTCTATTATTTTTTTTTCCTAAAGTCTCCCTGAAAAAAACAAACAAAAACAAATCAGTGGGAGATTAATATTGCCCTTTCTGCTTGTGTGCCAGTCTTGACTCCTGGGTGTGCCATCTCTCTCTCTCTCTTCAATTGTGGGCCATAGAAAGCCTATTATTTTTTTAGCTTGATTTGGGTTCCAAAATCTACCTGAAAAAATCACTACATCAATCAGTGGGAGATAAATATTGGCCTCTGGGCTTGTGTGCCACTCCTGACTCCTGTGTGCGTCATCTCTCACTCAGTGGGCCATAGAAAGCCTTTTTTTGTTTTATTTGTTTTCTAAATTCTCCCTGAAAAAATCATTTTATTTTATTTGGTTTCTAAATTCTTCCTGAAAAAATCATTTTATTCTATTTTTTTTTCCTAAAGTCTCCCTGAAAAAAAAAAACAAAAACAAATCAGTGGGAGATTAATATTGCCCTTTCTGCTTGTGTGCCAGTCTTGACTCCTGGGTGTGCCATCTCTCTCTCTCTCTCTCCAATTGTGGGCCATAGAAAGCCTATTATTTTTTTAGCTTGATTTGGGTTCCAAAATCTACCTGAAAAAATCACTACATCAATCAGTGGGAGATAAATATTGGCCTCTGGGCTTGTGTGCCACTCCTGACTCCTGTGTGCGTCATCTCTCACTCAGTGGGCCATAGAAAGCCTTTTTTTGTTTTATTTGTTTTCTAAATTCTCCCGAAAAAAATAATTTTATTTTATTTGGTTTCTAAATTCTTCCAGAAAAAATCATTTTATTCTATTATTTTTTTTTCCTAAAGTCTCCCTGAAAAAAACAAAAAAAACAAATCTGTGGGAGATTAATATTGCCCTTTCTGCTTGTGTGCCAGTCTTGACTCCTGGGTGTGCCATCTCTCTCTCTCTCTCCAATTGTGGGCCATAGAAAGCCTATTATTTTTTTAGCTTGATTTGGGTTCCAAAATCTACCTGAAAAAATCACTACATCAATCAGTGGGAGATAAATATTGGCCTCTGGGCTTGTGTGCCACTCCTGACTCCTGTGTGCATCATCTCTCTCTCAGTGGGCCATAGAAAGCCTTTTTTTGTTTTATTTGTTTTCTAAATTCTCCCTGAAAAAATCATTTTATTTTATTTGGTTTCTAAATTCTTCCTGAAAAAATCATTTTATTCTAATATTTTTTTTTCCTAAAGTCTCCCTGAAAAAAACAAACAAAAACAAATCAGTGGGAGATTAATATTGCCCTTTCTGCTTGTGTGCCAGTCTTGACTCCTGGGTGTGCCATCTCTCTCTCTCTCTCCAATTGTGGGCCATAGAAAGCCTATTATTTTTTTAGCTTGATTTGGGTTCCAAAATCTACCTGAAAAAATCACTACATCAATCAGTGGGAGATAAATATTGGCCTCTGGGCTTGTGTGCCACTCCTGACTCCTGTGTGCGTCATCTCTCACTCAGTGGGCCATAGAAAGCCTTTTTTTGTTTTATTTGTTTTCTAAATTCTCCCTGAAAAAATCATTTTATTTTATTTGGTTTCTAAATTCTTCCTGAAAAAATCATTTTATTCTATTATTTTTTTTCCTAAAGTCTCCCTGAAAAAAAAAAAAAAAAAAAAAAATCAGTGGGAGATTAATATTGCCCTTTCTGCTTGTGTGCCAGTCTTGACTCCTGGGTGTGCCATCTCTCTCTCTCTCTCCAATTGTGGGCCATAGAAAGCCTATTATTTTTTTAGCTTGATTTGGGTTCCAAAATCTACCTGAAAAAATCACTACATCAATCAGTGGGAGATAAATATTGGCCTCTGGGCTTGTGTGCCACTCCTGACTCCTGTGTGCGTCATCTCTCACTCAGTGGGCCATAGAAAGCCTTTTTTTGTTTTATTTGTTTTCTAAATTCTCCCTGAAAAAATCATTTTATTTTATTTGGTTTCTAAATTCTTCCTGAAAAAATCATTTTATTCTATTATTTTTTTTCCTAAAGTCTCCCTGAAAAAAAAAAAAAAAACAAATCAGTGGGAGATTAATATTGCCCTTTCTGCTTGTGTGCCAGTCTTGACTCCTGGGTGTGCCATCTCTCTCTCTCTCTCCAATTGTGGGCCATAGAAAGCCTATTATTTTTTTTAGCTTGATTTGGGTTCCAAAATCTACCTGAAAAAATCACTACATCAATCAGTGGGAGATAAACATTGGCCTCTGGGCTTGTGTGCCACTCCTGACTCCTGTGTGCGTCATCTCTCACTCAGTGGGCCATAGAAAGCCTTTTTTTGTTTTATTTGTTTTCTAAATTCTCCCTGAAAAAATCATTTTATGTTATTTGGTTTCTAAATTCTTCCTGAAAAAATCATTTTATTCTATTATTTTTTTTCCTAAAGTCTCCCTGAAAGAAAAAAAAAAACAAATCAGTGGGAGATTAATATTGCCCTTTCTGCTTGTGTGCCAGTCTTGACTCCTGGGTGTGCCATCTCTCTCTCTCTCTCCAATTGTGGGCCATAGAAAGCCTATTATTTTTTTAGCTTGATTTGGGTTCCAAAATCTACCTGAAAAAATCACTACGTCAATCAGTGGGAGATAAATATTGGCCTCTGGGCTTGTGTGCCACTCCTGACTCCTGTGTGCGTCATCTCTCACTCAGTGGGCCATAGAAAGCCTTTTTTTGTTTTATTTGTTTTCTAAATTCTCCCTGAAAAAATCATTTTATTTTATTTGGTTTCTAAATTCTTCCTGAAAAAATCATTTTATTCTATTATTTTTTTTCCTAAAGTCTCCCTGAAAAAAAAAAAAAAAAAATCAGTGGGAGATTAATATTGCCCTTTCTGCTTGTGTGCCAGTCTTGACTCCTGGGTGTGCCATCTCTCTCTCTCTCTCCAATTGTGGGCCATAGAAAGCCTATTATTTTTTTAGCTTGATTTGGGTTCCAAAATCTACCTGAAAAAATCACTACATCAATCAGTGGGAGATAAATATTGGCCTCTGGGCTTGTGTGCCACTCCTGACTCCTGTGTGCGTCATCTCTCACTCAGTGGGCCATAGAAAGCCTTTTTTTGTTTTATTTGTTTTCTAAATTCTCCCTGAAAAAATCATTTTATTTTATTTGGTTTCTAAATTCTTCCTGAAAAAATCATTTTATTCTATTATTTTTTTTCCTAAAGTCTCCCTGAAAAACAAAACAAAAACAAATCAGTGGGAGATTAATATTGCCCTTTCTGCTTGTGTGCCAGTCTTGACTCCTGGGTGTGCCATCTCTCTCTCTCTCTCCAATTGTGGGCCATAGAAAGCCTATTATTTTTTTAGCTTGATTTGGGTTCCAAAATCTACCTGAAAAAATCACTACATCAATCAGTGGGAGATAAATATTGGCCTCTGGGCTTGTGTGCCACTCCTGACTCCTGTGTGCGTCATCTCTCACTCAGTGGGCCATAGAAAGCCTTTTTTTGTTTTATTTGTTTTCTAAATTCTCCCTGAAAAAATCATTTTATTTTATTTGGTTTCTAAATTCTTTCTGAAAAAATCATTTTATTCTATTATTTTTTTTCCTAAAGTCTCCCTGAAAAAAAAAACAAAAACAAATCAGTGGGAGATTAATATTGCCCTTTCTGCTTGTGTGCCAGTCTTGACTCCTGGGTGTGCCATCTCTCTCTCTCTCTCCAATTGTGGGCCATAGAAAGCCTATTATTTTTTTAGCTTGATTTGGGTTCCAAAATCTACCTGAAAAAATCACTACATCAATCAGTGGGAGATAAATATTGGCCTCTGGGCTTGTGTGCCACTCCTGACTCCTGTGTGCGTCATCTCTCACTCAGTGGGCCATAGAAAGCCTTTTTTTGTTTTATTTGTTTTCTAAATGCTCCCTGAAAAAATCATTTTATTTTATTTGGTTTCTAAATTCTTCCTGAAAAAATCATTTTATTCTATTATTTTTTTTCCTATAGTCTCCCTGAAAAAAAAAACAAAACAAATCAGTGGGAGATTAATATTGCCCTTTCTGCTTGTGTGCCAGTCTTGACTCCTGGGTGTGCCATCTCTCTCCAATTGTGGGCCATAGAAAGCCTATTATTTTTTTAGCTTGATTTGGGTTCCAAAATCTACCTGAAAAAATCACTACATCAATCAGTGGGAGATAAATATTGGCCTCTGGGCTTGTGTGCCACTCCTGACTCCTGTGTGCGTCATCTCTCACTCAGTGGGCCATAGAAAGCCTTTTTTTGTTTTTTTTGTTTTCTAAATTCTCCCTGAAAAAATCATTTTATTTTATTTGGTTTCTAAATTCTTCCTGAAAAAATCATTTTATTCTATTATTTTTTTTTCCTAAAGTCTCCCTGAAAAAAAAAAAAAAATCAAATCAGTGGGAGATTAATATTTACATTTGTGCTTCAGTGACAGTCCTGCGTGTGTGGCATCTCTCTCATTTGTTGCCACCAACAACAGAGTGTGTAACATTGTGCCTGATTTTCGTTGTGGTCTCACTCACCTGTAAAGGGGTAGCTAAATCATACTGAAGTTATAGCTCACCGTGTAATTTGTGTGACAGCAACAAATACCGTTAGTTTGTTTACGTTTTTAAAACAATGAGGAAGTCTGGTGGAAGAGGTCGTGGCCGGGGGCGTTCATTGTCAGCTGGTAATGAGGGTAGTGGTAGTGGTGGAGCATCAGCTGGTCGTGGGAAAAAAAATATTGCACCTAAGTCTGGAGCTGTGGAGCCAGGTTCGTCGTCTGGCTACACAAGGCCTCGAACGCTCCCTTTTCCTGGAGTAGGAAAACCGCTTTTAAAGCCGGAGCAGCAAGAGCAAGTTTTGGCTTATCTTGCTGACTCAGCCTCTAGCTCTTTTGCCTCCTCTCGTGAAACTGGTAAATGTCAAAGCAGCGCGTCGTTAGTGGATGTTCACGGTCAGGGACAAGTCGCTTCCTTGTCCTCTTCAGCAAAAACAACAACAGAGAAGAATGCAGCAGGCGACACAACGGGTTACTCCATGGAGCTCTTTACACATACCGTCCCTGGCTTAGAAAGTGAAGCAGTTAACAGTCCATGCCCATTACAAGTTGAATCTGACATGGAGTGCACTGATGCACAGCCACAGCCAGACTACTATGCTGGTCCTTTGAATCAGACCACAACATTGCCCTCGCAGGGTAATGATCAAGAATCAGACCCTGATGAGACTATGTTGCCCCATCACGAACGCTATACCACCGACCGACACGGTGACACAGACGAAGTTGCACACGAGCTACAAGAAGAGGTAATAGATGACCCAGTTCTTGACCCCGATTGGCAGCCATTGGGGGAACAGGGTGCAGGCGGCGGCAGTTCTGAAGCGGAGGAGGAGGGGCCGCAGCAGGCATCAACATCGCAACAGGTTCCATCTGCCGGGCCCGTATCTTGCCCAAAACGCGTGGCAAAGCCAAAACCTGTTGGAGGACAGCGTGGCCATCCGGTTAAAGCTCAGTCTGCAATGCCTGAAAAGGTATCCGATGCTAGAAAGAGTGCAGTCTGGCATTTTTTTAAACAACATCCAATTGATCAGCGCAAAGTCATCTGTCAAAAATGTTCAACTACCTTAAGCAGAGGACAGAATCTGAAAAGTCTCAATACAAGTCGCATGCATAGACATTTAACCACCATGCATTTGCAAGCCTGGACTAACTACCAAACGTCCCTTAAGGTTGTAGCACCCTCGGCCAATGAAGCTAGTCAGAAACGCAACATCCCTTCCGGCAGTGTAGGGCCACCATTTTCTGCACCACCTGCAGTATCTGTGCAGGTTTCTTTGCCAGGCCAAAGCAGTCAGGGTCAGGGAATCACCAGTTTCGTAGTAGGAAACACTGCATCTAGGGCACCGGCGGCAACAATACCATCTCCCACCGTCTCTCAGTCTGCCATGTCCACCGGCACCCCCGCTAGTTCCACGATCTCCAGCTCTCCAGTCCAGCTCACCC